>NC_090438.1:875115624-875418654 GCF_031143425.1 Pleurodeles waltl
GAAGGTAAGACACATATGACATAACATTTGCTTATTTGGGTGGGAGATATTTGAAATAAGCCCATTCAATTGAGATAAGATTGTGTCTTACCTGAGAGTGCTATGGATGCTTGCTGTCTGGACTGCTCCTGTGATATCAGCTGCAATGGACATTAGTTTGCTGATGCAGCAGTGGCATTAATGAATACTAGGAGACACCACCATTATGTGAGGCTGAGAGCAACTGTAAAGTGTGTGACATTCTGTCTTGTCAAAGGCCTACAGGAGATCACAACACATGGGTTATAGCCATGCCTGAAAAATACTCTTGATTGCATCACCCTAGGAACGCAGTTTCAGGAAATACCCCTTGCTGTTAAACAGCATCTGTTCCCTTATTTGGTTTTCCTTTTGTCATTAAAGATTGCCTAGGTTAGCAGTCTAGTTGTTCTGGATCCCTTACTTAGAATGCCCCTGAATCTTGAGAATGTGAAGTGTTTTAATCAGCACACTTCACCTTAGACTTCGCCCAGTGCACACCTATTTCTTCATGGTTCCACAGCAAATAGCAGTCAGGATACTCTTCATATTCCGTTATTTAGGCATGTCTTGCAGGCATCGGAAGATACGCAGACAAAGGTTTCTCTTTTGAAATAGCACTCCATTTATTTGGCGACCGTTTGTGAGTAATTTAAATTTTTCTGGGCAAGCACATATATCTTGAGTAGCGTCTCTACGCGAAGGGTCACTGTTTTGGGAATTCTCTTGGTCTCACACACACGTAATATTTGAAGTACCAATGAACTTTGGCATCTGTTGTTTATTGTTGCATTCTCTTGTAACAAGAGTGTGTAGCACCATTATTTTCAGTTAAGTATTGCGTGCACTTCAGGAGGGGATGAGTGTTTGACATATATGCTTGTAGTATATATATACATATACATATATATGTATATATATATATATACACATATATATATAAATGTATATGTATATATATATGAATGTGTGTATATATATATATATGTGCATTATATATGTATATATATGTTTATATGTTGTTTTCAGTCACTTCCATGTACTGATGTTTTTTGGGTATTTTTTTGTGAAGAATAGCAATATGTAGAAAATACATGCACACATAGTATTAACTCATAGAACTCTTTAGTATTGGGAGATAGAGAGCTATATTGGGAGTTCTCACTTTGGGGGTCCCCTTCCTCAACTCTATATATATATATAACTTAAAGGATTCCTTCATTGAGATGCCGAAAACAATCCATGATACCCGCAGTTACGGAAGTCTATTTATACATATATATATATATATATATATATATATATATATATATGGAGGGAGAGAGAGAGAGAGAGATAGGCCCTCATTACAACCTCGGTGGTCTTCTTAGAAGACCGCCGAGGCAGCAGGCACCAGAATACCGCCAGTGCTGGCTGTATTCCTTGTTCTCTATTTTGACTTTTCCGCTGGGCCAGCAGATGGTAACAGTGTTACTGTCCGCTGACCCAGCGGAAAAGTCACATCAACATTGCTGCCGGCTCGTAATGGAGCTGGCGGCAATGCTGATGTGCAGCGGGTGCAGTAGCACACGTCGCGCATATGCGCAATGGGGCTATGCCTGCGGGCCCCCGCACTGCCCATGCCAAGTGCATGGGCAGTGCAGGGGCCCCCAGGGGCACCACAACTCCCCCTTACCGCCAGCCTTTCCATGGCAGTGTTTACAGCGTGGCCAGGCTGGCGGTCAGGGACTCATAATCCCCAGGGCAGTGGTGCTCGCACCGCTGCCCTGGGGATTATGACCGCCAGGCGAAAGCCTGGTGGTATAGTGGAGGGGCCGGCAGTATGGTCATGGCTATAGCGCCATGGTCATAATAGCTGGTGGAACACCGCCAGCTTACCGCCGGCCACCAGGGTCGCAATGAGGCCCTTAATGTACCATGAGTTATTGAGTTACAAGAACACAACACTTATGATGTTGTTAACAATGAAATTGTAGATTGATGTCAGAAAATAATGTTTACTAAAGAAGACTAGAAGAGCGGCATTAGCCAATTCAATAGTTAGTAAGTTGTAGGAATAAATGTTGCCAATGTAGCCAATATATATATATATATATATATATTCATTCCAAAAGTAATTTGCAGGCGCTAAAAAAGTATAAATATGGGCCTTAGTTTCTAAAATAGAGGATTCCTGCTCGCACCAGACTGCTATCTATCAATCAATCAATCTATCTATCTATCTATCTATCTATCTATCTATCTATCTATCTATCTATCTATCTATCTATCTATCTATCTCTATATTTCTATATATATATATATATTTCTCTCTCTCTCTCTCTCTATACATATAATAATATATATATATTAATATATATATATATATATATATGTGTCTAATTTATATATAAATATATGTCTATTTTATATATATAGTTACAGGGACATCATAGCTTGGTTCTGAATTTACTTGTACAAAACCATAGAAATTCAACCATAGAAATTTCCTTTCCTTTGTTACACCCTCTCCCTTTGGAAATAGGTGTTACAGGCTGGGGAGGGATAGACTTCCCCAGCCTCTGGAAATGCTTTGAAGGGCACAGATGGTGCCCTCTTTGCATAAGCCAGTCTATACCAGTTCAGGGACCCCTTGTCCCTGCTCTGGCGTGAAACTGGACTAAGGAAAGGGAACTCCCCGGTCCATCACCACCCAAGGGGTGGTGCTCAGAGCTCCTCCCAGACTTCAGCCATCTTGCTTTGCAAGGTGTGGGGGTACGCTGGAGGCCTCTGAGTGGCCAGTGCCAGCAGGTGAAGTCAGAGAACCTCCTGATAGGTCCATACCTGATAAAGTAGCCAATCCCCCTCTCAGGGCTGTTTAGGGTCTCTCCTATGGCTTCTCTTCAGATTCTACTTGTAAGTTTCCAGCAGGAATCCTCTGCAACTACTACTTCATCCTCTGACTTTGGATCAACCGCAGCCCGCTCCAGGAACCGCTGTTACAGCAACAATGTATCCACTCGCTGAGTTGATCTCCGGCGGCGTGGGACCTTCCTTTGTAGTCTGCACCAACCGCATTTTGCGCCGCCTTTGTCCCCATGTCCTGAGACTCCCGTGGGTGCAATCTGGTGCTCTGAGGGCTCTCTGAAGTGCTGAGAGCCCCCTCTTCCTCCTCACACAGAGTTGAGGCCCCCAGGTCCCTCCTGGGTCCAGATAGCACCTACTTGATGCAAAACATGACTTTGCCGGAACCAAGGCTTGTTGGAGGAATCCAGCACCAAAACTCTCCGGCATCCAACTTCACGACGTGGGGCATCCTTTGCATCATGCAGGAACCCGCTGGCAACTTCCTAGGGTGCATTTTGCAGTCTTCGTTCAACCAGGGACTCTTCTTTTGCACCCTCTTCTGGGTTGGCATGGGCTCCTGTCCTTCCTGGAACTTCTTTTGACGTTCTGGACTTGGTCTCCTTCCTTTGCAGGTCTTCAGGTCCAGGAATCCACCATTTGTTGTTTGCAGTCTTGCTTGGTTCTTGCAATAACTATAATCACAACTTATAGTGTATGCTAAGGAAACTTGCAGTACTTTACTCCTGCTTTTCTGGGCTTTGGAGTGGGGTAATTTACTTACCTTTACTGTATTCTTACTCTACCAGCGATTCTGCACACACTACACTTGTCTAGGGAGGAATTCGTGATTTGCATTCCACTTTCTTAGTATATGGTTTGTGTTGCCCCTAGACCTATTTTCTCCCATTGCATTCTAAAGTATTTCCTATTGTTTGCACTATACTATGTCTAATTACTTACATTATTTTGGTGACTAGTGAATATATTGTGTATAATACTTACCTCCAGAAGGAGTATTGCCTCTAAGATATTTGTGGTACTCTGTCCCCCAAATAAACTACCTTTATTTTTTATAAAACTGAGTATTGTCTTTACTTGTGTATAAGTACTGTGTGACTATAAGTGGTATTGCAGGAGTTTTGCATGTCTTCTAATTCATCCTAACCTGCTCTTGTATAGCAACCTCTATCAGCCTACGCTTCTAGAACACTACTACATTTCACTAATGAGGGATAACTGGACCTGGTATAAGGTGTAGGTACCCAAGGTACCCACTACAAACCAGGCCAGCCTCCTACAGTGAGTGGATGCATAGATGACTGACTGAGTTCATGAATGCATGTATGGTGACTGAGTGCATGAGTGCTTGTATGGTTGAGTGAGTGAGTGAGTGCATGTGTGGGTGACTGACTTTGTGCATGAGTGCATCTAAGGGTGAGAGGGTCATTACATAAGTGGATGAATGGGTGAGTGAGTAAATGCATGAGCATAAGTTTGGGTGAGGGAGTGCAATGTGTGAGTGAGTGTATAAGTAGCTGACTCAGTGAGTGCATGAGTGCATGAGTGCATGTATGGTAGAGTGATTGAGTGTAAGAGTGCACATATAGAAAGTGTGTGAGTACATGAGTGCTGTTTGGGTAACTGACTGAGTGCAAGAGTTCATGTATCGGTGAGTAACTAAGTGCATGAGTGGTGTATGGATAAATGAGTGAGTGTAGGCATGCATGTATAGGCGAGTGACTGAGTGCATGTATGGGTGAGAGACTGAGTGCATTAGACCATATATGGGAATTGAGTGAGTTCATATTGGCACGTATGGGTGATTGGCTGAGTGCATGAATTAATCTGTGGGTGAGTGCACAAGTGCTTGTATGGGTTAATGAGTTAGTGTATGTATGGGTGAGTGACTTGGTGCATGTATGGGTGAATGACTGAGTGCATTTGTGGGTGAGTGAGGTAGTGCATGAGTGCATGTATGAATGAGTGAGTGTATGGCTGAATGTATAGGTGGGTGACCGAGTTCATGAGTGCATGTATGTGTGAGTGAGTGAGTGAGTGGAAGAGTGTGTGAAGGGGTGAGTGATTGTATGAGTGTGTGTGTGTGGCTGAGAAAATGTATAAGTGCTTGCATAGGTAATTGACTGAGTGTATGAGCACATGTATGTGTGAGCAAGTGAGTGTATGAGCACATGTATGTGTGAGCAAGTGAGTGCATGAGTACAATATAGGTGAGTAAGTGAGTGCATGAGTGTAATATGAGTAAGTGGGTGTATGAATAGCTTAATACATGCGTGAGTGGGTATATGAGTACTGTATGAGTCAGTGAGTGATAGCATAAGTGGTTGCATGAGTGAGTAAGAAGATGAAAGAGTGGCTGTATCAGTGTGGTAGTACCCGTGAGAGTGCCTGTTGAGTTGAGTGAGTGCATTTAAGAGTGAGTGAATTAATCTGTAAGTGGCTGTATGACTGAGTGAAAGGTTGTGGGAGTGTCTCTATGAGCAACTGCTTGAATGATTAATTTACTTATTTTACAAGTACCTGAAAATCGGTTTTATTACAGTGAAAGTTTAACTAGAAAAAAAACTAAAAGAATCTAAGAAAAAGGTAGCACAAGAGCAGTTTATATTTAAAACACTCTCATTGGTATTTCTGAACAATATGTCTGTCCTTCAAGAACAGTTTTGGGACACTTAGGGGGTCATTCCGACCCCAGCAGTCAAGGACCGCCGGGGGCGGGGGCGGCGGGAGCACCGCCAACAGGCTGGCGGTGCCCCGCAGGGCATCCGCGGTCAGAACAGGAAAACCGGCGGTCTCCCGCCGGTTTTCCGCTGCCCTCAGGAATCCTCCATGGCGGCGCAGCTTGCTGCGCCGCCATGGATATTCCGACACCCCATACCGCCATCCTGTTCCTGGCGGTTCGCCCGCCAGGAACAGGATGGCGGTATGGGGTGTCGTGGGGCCCCTGGGGGCCCCTGCAGTGCCCATGCCAATGGCATGGGCACTGCAGGTGCCCCCGTAAGAGGGCCCCACAAAGAATTTCAGTGTCTGCTTAGCAGACACTGAAATTCGCGACGGGTGCGACTGCACCCGTCGCACCTTCCCACTTCGCCGGCTCCATTCGGAGCCGGCTTCCTCGTGGGAAGGGGTTTCCCGCTGGGCTGGCGGGCGGCCTTCTGGCGGTCGCCCGCCAGCCCAGCGGGAAAGCCAGAATGGCCTCCGCGGTCTTTCGACCGCGGAGCGGCCATATGGCGGTTCCCGCCAGGCGGGCGGCGACCGCCGCCCGCCGGCCTCAGAATGAGGCCCTATATATTTTACCTTGAACAATTATATCTGGTACAATCTTAGAAGTAAATTTGAAGTAGGTTTACATTCTAAAGATATTTCTGAAAAATATCAATCACGGTAGGCCAAATGGTGTCTAAAGAGTTAATAATCCATTTGTACAAAATACCAAACAGTAGATTTTTCCCCTCAATTAGGATGTAAAAATTTGCTTGGAGAAATAAAAGGGGCCTTTTTTTAGTTTTCAAGGAATTTTGTTCTTTCAACTTTTGGCTGCTGTAATTTGAGTATGTTCTTCTAGTTTCAGATTTTAATTAGAGAGCATTGCATAGACTTGGTATAATAGGCCGAAGAATTTAAAAAAAAAAACATATGAACCACTTTAAAGAAACACTGTACGGCACTTTTTCATTCAGTAAGTTTCTCTAGAACTTTTTTGGAAGAAAGAGAATATATGAGTTTGGTAGTTTAAAGGAAGTTTTCGTTTGTTTTTCAGGTTACTGTCATTGCAGTCTGTCCATCAAGGTTCACTTTCTAAATGTACAGTGTAAGGTCCAGAGGTTGTAATAACTCCTTTGTGAAAGATGGTAGCCAAAGTAGTAATAGTTCTTCCTGAAAGTGATATATGTCCAGCTTTGAAGTTTGTAATTTGAGTTTCCAAATTAGTCCATCTGGTCTGCATCATTGTAGCATTACTATGGAGTACTTTCCTGTTCTTTGTAGAAACAATGCAGAGATAAGGTCCAATCTGCAGTTTAGGCAGGTCATATTTTGGTTTGTATTTTTGTGCAATTTGTCAAAAAGCACAGTGTTCCTATCTGGTAATGTTAAGTACTGAAATTTTCCAGAATTGATCTGAGTGCTAGATGTGAAAGAGCAGTTGTCACACTCATACTCCAATTTGAGTCCAAATAGATCATCAATATTTACTTCTTCTTGTTCTAAGACTCCAAGGATTACCATAATAAATTCTTGTGCATCTTGTTGAATGCTGAGAGTAAACATTATTTATCCTGTACATGTATCTAAAAGGTGATGGACCCCTGAAGCAGAATGTATTGTAGTTCTGTCTCTTTCTAAACATTTCAGCAAATTCTATACCACAGAAGACATACTCGTATCTAACCTTTGTTCAATCTGGTTTTATAGATGTGGTTAATAGAACAGTTCATTGAGAACAACATTTGCATAGCAGTTGACACCTGAACTGTGTTCAGACGTGTAACCTATAATTTCACTGTCATTTTCAGGTTTTCTTTTCTTAGCTGTCTCTGTGTTGTCCTTTCCTTACTTGAGGTAGACTTTTTTGTAATCTTCCTTTTTAGACAGAGTCTTTGGGCCATATTTATACTTTTTGACGCAAAACTGCGCTAACGCAGTTTTGCGTCAAAAAAATTAGCGCCGGCTAACGCCATTCTGAAGCGCCATGCGGGCGCCGTATTTATTCAATGACGTTAGCCGGCGTTAGCCGGCGGCACTGCCTGGTGTGCATGAAAAAAATGACGTACACCAGGCAGCGCCGGCGTAGGGGAATATGGAGCTTGGGCGCCAAAAAATGGGGCAAGTCAGGCTGAGGCAAATTTTTCGCCTCAACCCGATTTGCGCCATTTTTTTCGACTCCCAACCCCCATTGAAATGACTCCTGTCTTAGCAAAGACAGGAGTCATGCCCCCTTGCCCAATGGCCATGCCCAGGGGACTTCTGTCCCCTGGGCATGGTCATTGGGCATAGTGGCATGTAGGGGGGCACAAATCAGGCCCCCCTATGCCACAAAAAAAAAAAAATGATTACTTACCTGAACTTACCTTATGTTCCCTGGGATGGGTCCCTCCATCCTTAGGCGTCCTCCTGGGGTGGGCAAGGGTGACAGGGGGTGTCCCTGGGGGCATGGGAGGGCACCTCTGGGCTCCTTCCGAGCCCACAGGTCCCTTAACGCCTGCCCTGACCAGGCGCTAAAAAACGACGCAAAAGCGGCTGGACGTCATTTTTTTTGACCCGCGTGAGTTTTGCCCGGGAGTGTAAATACGGCGCACATGCCGCGGAGTCAATTTTTTAGACGGGAACGCCTACCTTGCATATCATTTACGCAAAGTAGGTGTCCACGCTAAAAAATGACGCAAACTTCATGGACTTTGGCGCTAGACGCGTCTAACGCCAAAGTATAAATATGGAGTTAGTTTTGCGTCGGAATTGCATTAAAAAAAACGACGCAATTCCGGTGCAAACAGAGTATAAATATGCCCCTTTGTTTTTCATAAATTGGGGACTGGCCCAAATGTGAAGCAGAGGACTTCTTAAATGATTGTACTTTCTTACAAAGCTTATATAAGCATTTAGGGGCATGTTTGTACTCTGTTTGCGCCGGATTTGCGTCATTTTTTTTACGCAAATCCGGCGCAAACTTAACTCCATATTTATACTTTGGCCCCTGACCCGACTAACACCAAATCTATGGAGTTTGAATCATATTTTACTGTGGAAACCGACCTTCCGTGAATGTGATGCAAGGTAGGCGTTCCAGGGCAAAAGATGACTCTAAGGCCTTTGCGCCTTATTTATACTTCTGTGCAAATATGACACATGGGAGGGGGAGGGCCTTAAAAAATGACTTTTAACCAGTTTAGAGTCATTTTTTAATACCTGGGTCAGGGCTGGCGTTAAGGGACCTTTGGAATCATTTCCATGGGGGGAATGACTCCTGTCTTTGCTAAGACAGGAGTAATTTCCGTGCGGGTTGTGCATCAAAAAAGTATGCTAGTCAGGTTTGAGTCAATATTTTTGACTCTAACCTGATCACACCATTCTTTGATGCACAACCCCCATTCTTCCCTACGCCTCCGCTGCCCGGTTGGAGTCATTTATTTTGATGCTAACCAGGCCGCAGCACCAGCTAATGTCATTCCATAAATAAGGGCCCATATTTATACTTTTTGACGCTAAACTGCGCTAACGCAGTTTAGCGTCAAAAAATTTAGCGCCGTCTAACGCCATTCTGAAGCGCCATGCGGGCGCCGTATTTATGGAATGGCGTTAGCCGGCGCAAGCAGACCGGCGCTGCCTGGTTTGCGTGGAAAAAAACCACGTAGACCAGGCAGCGCCGGCGTTGGGAAAAAATGACGTTAGGGCGTCTTAAAATGGGGCAAGTCAGGTTGAGGCAAAAAAATCGTCTTAACCCGACTTGCGCCATTTTTTAACGACGCCCATCCCCCATCAACATGACTCCTATCATTGTAAAGATAGGAGTCATGCCCCCTTGCCCAATGGCCATGCCCAGGGGACTTCTGTCCCCTGGGCATGGTCATTGGGCATAGTGGCATGTAGGGGGGCACAAATAAGGCCCCCCTATGCCAAAAAAAATTATTAAAAAAAAAATACTTACCTGAACTTACCTGAATGTCCCTGGGGTGGGTCCCTCCGTCCTTGGGTGTCCTCCTGGGGTGGGCAAGGGTGGCAGGGGGGGTCCCTGGGGGCAGGGGAGGGCACTCTGGGCTCATTTTGAGCCCACTTGTCCCTTAACGCCATGCCTGACCCAGGCGTTAAAAAGCGGCGCAAATGCGCCGTTTTTGGCCACGCCCACTCCCGGGCGTCATTTTTGCCCGGGAGTATAAATACCACGTAAAGGCCTGGGAGTCATTTTTTAAGACGGGAACGCCTCCCTTGCATATCATTAACGCAAGGAAGGGGTTCACGCTAAAAAATGACGCCCACTCCGGGCACTTTGGCGCCCGAAGCGTCTAACGCCATAGTATAAATATGGCGTTAGTTTGCGTTAGTTTAGCGTCGAATTTGCGTTGAAAAAAACGACGCAAATTCGGCGCAACCAGAGTATAAGGCCCATATTTATACTTTTTGACGCTAAACTGCGCTAACGCAGTTTAGCGTCAAAAAATTTTGCGCCGTCTAACGCCATTCTGAAGCGCCATGCGGGCGCCGTATTTATGGAATGGCGTTAGCCGGCGCAAGCAGACCGGCGCTGCCTGGTTTGCGTGGAAAAAAACCACGTAGACCAGGCAGCGCCGGCGTTGGGAAAAAATGACGTTAGGGCGTCTTAAAATGGGGCAAGTCAGGTTGAGGCAAAAAAATCGTCTTAACCCGACTTGCGCCATTTTTTAACGACGCCCATCCCCCATCAACATGACTCCTATCATTGTAAAGATAGGAGTCATGCCCCCTTGCCCAATGGCCATGCCCAGGGGACTTCTGTCCCCTGGGCATGGTCATTGGGCATAGTGGCATGTAGGGGGGCACAAATAAGGCCCCCCTATGCCAAAAAAAATTATTAAAAAAACAAAAAAAAAATACTTACCTGAACTTACCTGAATGTCCCTGGGGTGGGTCCCTCCGTCCTTGGGTGTCCTCCTGGGGTGGGCAAGGGTGGCAGGGGGGGTCCCTGGGGGCAGGGGAGGGCACTCTGGGCTCATTTTGAGCCCACTTGTCCCTTAACGCCATGCCTGACCCAGGCGTTAAAAAGCGGCGCAAATGCGCCGTTTTTGGCCACGCCCACTCCCGGGCGTCATTTTTGCCCGGGAGTATAAATACCACGTAAAGGCCTGGGAGTCATTTTTTAAGACGGGAACGCCTCCCTTGCATATCATTAACGCAAGGAAGGGGTTCACGCTAAAAAATGACGCCCACTCCGGGCACTTTGGCGCCCGAAGCGTCTAACGCCATAGTATAAATATGGCGTTAGTTTGCGTTAGTTTAGCGTCGAATTTGCGTCGAAAAAAACGACGCAAATTCGGCGCAACCAGAGTATAAATACGGCCCTAAATACGGCCCAAGGTGTTAGGAATGGCGTTAGCCGGCGGGAAAATTTTTGACACAAATCTGCGCTTGCGCTGATTTGCGTCAAAAAGTATAAATATGGGCCTTACTTTGTTCTCATCTATCTCAATCATAAATAAACCTGCTAATGTTCTTATTCATGACAATGCTACATATGAGATTCCTTCTTTGAATGCAGAGATTCCAACGTTAACCAAATCTGCACCTACACTTTGGATTTATGGATGGTTACAGCATATGCTAAAGAGAGGAAATAGTAATGTTGAATAGTTAAATCTTGATAATCAAAAAATGCACAACACACCACACAATCTTCTTCACATTATCTATCTGATCAATTTTGTTAGTCAAATGTTCTACTTAATTTCTATTTGGAAAATTACAGAAATCAATAACTTTATCCATTGCACCATTTACTAAGCATTCGTCAACATTTATGGTACATCGTGAAATAACTCAATAATTTTTGATGATATGTAAATGCTTTCTAATCCTGCTTTCTTGTATATTGATTTCTCCAAAGAATCCAAATTTGCTTGTAGTTTATCTGCCAGTAGTATTGTAACTCCCTGAAGTTCCATTGTATCAAGAGCTGTAATTTCCAAATTATATTCTTTCTCCAATTGTAGTAGTTTTTCATTAACGTTGGAACACTCATGAAGTGGCATTAAACAAACTATAGATTTAATTTCTTTAATGAAATTGAACATTATTTCTGGTGCTGTAGAGTTAGATGGGAAAATACTCTCAGTAAGGTGAGTTTCTAAAGTATGTTTCCCTTTTTTGGCAGGACTCTCATTTTAATGCTTTTTACTATATCTCTGTATTCCATGTCAGATGCTTGGTGCACATTCTTCACTAATTGCTTATATTTGAAGTTTAACCAAATGTTCACATTGTCAGTACTTCCCAGGGAATTTCTTGATTCTTCATGAAGAAGTGTTTTGAAAACAGGTTGTCTTTTTACAGAAGTAAGTTGGAGTAGGTCATCAAAGACAATTAAATGCTTTCCCCCAAAGAGTACATCATAGTTAGCTCTTAAAATCTACTGCATCCTTAGGTGTATGAAGACAAACACTATTTTTGTAACATACTCACTTCATCAATGATCAGTAGCTTCATTTGTTTCAATACTCTTGATAATTCATGGCAAGCATCACCAGATATTTTTCTATATTCTAATGTATTATCATGTTCAACAGGTAGCTTTAGTAGGCAATGTGAAATAATTCCTTTAATATTATGTGCAGGTAATACTGTTGGTGCTGTGACTACACATGACAAGCTTGAGTCTGTAGCCTTCTGTAGATAACTGGTGAGAACTTCAATTATTAAGCTGTTTCCAGCCCAGGCTTGTCTACCAATGTATACAAATATTATATAAGAACAGCATTGACATACTTTCTTATCGTGGAGAAATCCATGCTTTATTTTACCATTAACTTCATTATAAATGTTTCTTTGTTGGTTATTCAGTTGTTCCACTAACTGTTTGAAGCCCAGAGTTTCCTCTCCTGCCTGTTGCATTGCAGTCACCACCTCATACCTAGCTATTGCTGCTTCATGTGAATCACTGGTTCTCCTAGAGGATCTTGACTTCCTGGCACAGAACTTTGCTGCTTGGGAATTCTCCCTGGTTATTTTTCCTGTTCAATCCAATCTTTCAACATCTGCAAGTACGTTGGAAACAGAGAATACTGAATACTCTCTTTTACAGCTTTCAATGTGTCTTCATAACAACACAATATCCACGTCAATCTGAATCAGCACACCAAGGCTTGAAGAGTTGCAAAAGTGCCAAATAGAAAAAAACTCTTCTCTCTGCAGTTTTACAAGTAAGCTTTCTATGGTTACATAGATTTCCTTTATTGTGTCTCGCCAAACATCCATCACATCCAATGGCTGCAAACTTTCCTTCTTCTACATTTTCTGTTGTATAATTTCTTTATGTATAATGATGGAGTACTTCATAGAGGCACATGTTTTCATGACGAGGACTCCTTCTCGGGTAGTATTGATTCAGCATGTTAGTTTTTAAAATGTCTGTACTCCCAGGCTCAAATTCTACAAGGAATTATTTTTCTGTGAAATACTTCAATACTCTCTTATGACTGCTTGCAAGGCTTAGGCTTACCCACGGAATTCCTCTAGGCTTGGAGAACAAATGTGCTGAACTCAACCTCTCTGCACATTCATAATATCCACGTTCTCTGTGAGAAAGCATTTTCAAACTAAAACTTTACAAGTTCTTGGTAAGGCACTTTTCTGCAGAAATCTCCTTCTAGACATCTTTCATCTCTGTCTTCTCTGACTTTGGGATGTAATAAGTCACATACCGAGCAACAGCAATGGATTTATCTGCTACAAATTGTACATCGATATCTGCATTCCACATCATCAGAATTACAGATTTATTGTCATTTATATATTTAAAAGGTTCTGTTCTTGATTGTAAGTATGTTTGGCTAATTCCGTGTTAGGGTGTGTCTCACAGCTGACATAAAGCTGTTCACTCTTCCTCCTGAGATGACAGATTGTGGGAATCCAAAACACCATCTTGTCTAAAATGTTACTATTGATAAATACTTTTAACTGCAGTATTTACCACACCTGTTATTTTGAAATCGTAGGACTTGTTGTTTCAATCCTATGTCAACAGTTTGTTTTGGGAAGGTACATAAAAGCCACCATTGCTTGAAACATGTTGTGAAAATACCTACAAACGTTTGCTGGGTTCGATGAGCAAAGTTCTGCTGGTGTCTTCATATTGATGTCTTTTATATTTGAATTTGCTTTTTGATCAAGGTCATCCCATGCATACACTGAACAAACGAGTGTCAGAAACCATGTAGGTGTTTCTAAATTTCTCAACATGCACTTTAACTCATCATGACGGCAATACCAATACTCGTTGGAACCACGTTGGCATGCTATTAAGGTAATTAATTTGTATTCCACAGGTTTGTCTTTTCCATTAACTTTTTTTTTAAACTCCCTCGCTGACAGATTAAGTTTATTTGCCTCTGTTTTCTGTTAACTGCAAAAGATAAACCAAACAAGACACTCTCAAACAGGAGATGGAATAGGTAAGGAATACACTGACAAAATCTTGGGCACTTTGGGTAAAGTTTAGTTGATCTGTACTCTGCTGCTGGTATTTGTAGAGGCCAGTCATCACATCTACCACCTACTCCAGTAGGAAACAGTTGTGGAAGACAGCAAGCTTCTCAGGTTTTCTCCCACGCACTTAAGGGAGCTCCTTTTTCTTTTTTCATCTGAAAAAGATCAATAGCAGCTCTGATAATTTATTTAGAATGTAGAGGATGAATACTGTAGTATTCATAAATTTGCTCTGTTCTTGTTTGATATATCTTTTCAATTTGACCTCTTGATGAAACTGTGGCATCCTCCATATGTGTAACATCTTGAGGATCACCTACATTTTTATAATATAATACTTTTGTATCAGATATAATGTAGCATTTCTTATTTTAATAACATCTACCAACAGTAAAAGAAAATGGCCTCATTTGACATGATAGTCCCCACTATTGCCTGGAAAATGATATGGTTTCAAACTGTAAGTTCCCTGGGTCCCTGCTAAACAGGTTCCCAGGGCTGGATTGCTTTCCCCCAAACAGTACCATATTTGGCACTTCAGCCACCCTTATAATTCCCTAGTAAATGGTAACCCTGGTACCTAGTGCATGGGTACTGAAGATGGCCCTCTAGAGCTGTAGCACCCATTGTTCCATTCTGAGAGGATCCACACCAGCCTCATGTAGACTGCCTTTTCAAGTGCATGACAAGGTGCATCTAAAATGTGCAACATCAACATGGCGCTCACAAAGAGTTCCATGCCCACTGACACTGTTAAGTCAACCCTCTGGCAGGCCTTACAGCCCTAAGGCAGGGTGCACTATATTGCATGTGAGGAAGACATGTGTGCATGAGCAAATATTCCCCTACTGCATCTTTGCAAACCCTTAAGACATAATTAGTTTATAGAGAAGCCATAGCAAATACACATGGTGGACAATGGTCATTATAAATTTCCCAGCTACATGACTGCCTCTCTGAATACTGGGTTGTTTGTGATCAAACAACTCATAATAATAAAGTGATGCCAGTGTTGGATTTATTATAAATTTATCCGGAGGGCAACTTAGAGGAGCCCCTACAAAACCAAACAGCCCTGGTATGGTTGCTGACTGGTCTTAGCCAGCCAGCCGCCACCAGACAGAAGTCTGGACCCCTGGGGTGAGATCCTCTGCTCTCAGGAGCCAGAACACAAAGCCTTTCATGGGCGGAGGTTTTACACCTCCTCCCCCATGGCAGGCAGCCTGCACCATGAATAGCTTCAAAGCCTCACCACCTTTGAAATCTTACCCATGCCTCTGTTGCTACAAGTGGAAAAAACTGTGGGAAAACTTAGCCAGAGTAGGAGGAGTGCCTCCCCTCAGCCTGCACCACCCCTCAGGTGGCAGGAAAGGTGACAACTCTATTTACTTTTCCTCCATCTTGCTGGTAGGAAAATAGCCAATCAGGGTTAGTGATGTGACCCCCTTCCCACAGGACGAGGACAAAATATGGGTGTAGCCTCCCTACGGTAGGTGGCCCATTGGCCACTAACAGGTACTCCCCCTAACGCCTACTAAATGCAGCATTTAGTGGAGACCCCTAAACCTGCAGATCAGATTTGACAGGCACTAGCAGACCAGGAACAAAGAAGACTGGAGGCACAAGGAAAGAAGTCCCGCCTCAAGAAGAAAAAGGCACCAAATACTGCCTGCTGATCCAGGACTCATTAATTGATGCTGAGGTGTCGCCTAGAAACCTAAAGGACTCTCAAAAACCCCAGAGTACCTCTGGGCATCTGCAAAACACTAAGAACCTCCCTCAGAGTGAAGGTATCACTCTTCTTCAACCTGCAAGCAAGGAACCAGTGAAGTCCAGTTCAATGACTGGCTGCTGACAAACTAACCAGACTGGGCAGTGTGACCATAATCCACCAGACAGACTTGAAAGACAAAGGCCCATATTTATACTTTTTTTGCCCCACGTTTGCGTCACTTTTTGGCGCAAAAGCGGCGCTAACTTACAAAAAGCGCAAAAAAAGTATAAATATGGGCCTAAATCTCACAGTGTGCCAAGTTTGGTGGCACTGCAACTTTTAGGGACTGAGACGTCACATTGCTTGGGGTATTGGACCCCCGACATCAGACACACAGAAGCAAAGTCCACTCCACACTTTCTAAGGACCAGAAGCAAGCTCCAGTCAAGGGACTTCTGGACACTCTAGAACCACCCCCAGAGTGGCCTTGCTGACCTGTACTCTATCCTCCAAGTGACTTGCTCCTGTCCCCAATGACTCCCTGACTCACGACTGACCTATCTGCACTGCACCCAGCCTCTCTGATCCCTGCAACACCAAACCCCTTGCAACCACTACACTGCAAGGAGACCTACCGGACTTACCTTTAAGTCCACCTGTGCAGTGTGTTTCCAAGTGGTTCCCTTCTCCGTTATGCACCAGCTCCAAGACTTTCAGCTCCTGCTTCCGCTTGAACCAGGAACCGCTCAAACTTCTCTGGCTGGCCCACAACACATCTCGATGACCTCGACCTAAAAAAGGAATGTGAAACTTGTGAAAGCATTGCCTGATTTCATATGCATTTTTTTAAAGATTTTGCCTTTCATTCCTATGGTGCGTAGTTACACACAAAAAGCATTTATTTTCTGAATTTTGAAAAATCATAACAAAAAAAGTACTTACGAGACATTGATAAGCTTGGTCCTAAAAATTCTATAAAAATATGAAGTAATTTTGTAAATTGGTCTTGAGTTCTTCTTTTGAGTGTGTGTCCACATGTATTGATACTGTGAGTAAAACAAATGCTTAGCACATCTCCAAGATAAGCCTTACTGCTAGTCCACACTACCGAAACAACATAGCATTAGGTGGTCTGCTTTTTAACCTCTGGACACCAAAGTGGGGTTGCTTGTACTCTCTGCACAGTTCATGTCATTTTGTACCCTATATAGAGAGACAGCCGCCTACACTAACTCCTGCCATATCTTTTTACTCTTGGTTGGGAAACCATTGACTAGAATGACAAGTTCTTCTTCTAATTTGTTCTGTATCACCAAAGTTTCACTATTTTGCTTACATTATCACAGCAAGTGCACAACTCTATCTTTAAGACCTTTCTGGAGCTCAGGTTGAATCAAGGGACTTCTGGACACCCTAGAACCACCCCCCAGAGTGGCCTTGCTGACCTGCAATCTATCCTCCAAGTGACTTGCTCCTGTCCCCAATGACTCCCTGACTCACAACTGTTGACTGACCTATCTACACTGCACCCAGCCTCCTTGATCCCTGCAACACCAAAACCCTTGCAACCACTACACTGCAAGGAGACCCACCGGACTTACCTTTAAGTCCACCTGCGCAGTGTGTTTCCAAGTGGTTTTCTTCTCCGTTGTGCACCAGCTCCAAGACTTCCAGCCGCTACTTCCGCTTGAACAAGGAACCTCCCAAAGTTCTCTGGCTGGCCCACTAGAAATCTCAATGACCTTGACCTAAAAATCGAATGTTAAACTTGTGAAAGCATTGCCTGATTTCAGATGCATTTTTAAATATTTTACCTTTTATTCATGTGGTGCCTAATTGCACACAAAAAGCATTTATTTTCTGAAATTTGAAAAATCATAACAAAATAAGGACTTGCAAGACATTGATGAGCTTTGTCTTAAAAAGTCTATACAAATCTGAAGTATTTTTGTAAATTGGTCTTAAGTTATTCTTTCGAGTGTTTGTCTACATTTATTGATACTGTGAGTGAAACAAATGCTTGGCACATCTCCAAGATAAGCCTAACTGCTAGTCCACACTACCACAAAAAACGGAGTATTAGGCGGTCTGCTTTTTACCTCTGGATACCAAAGTGGAGTTCCTTGGACTCTCTGCACAGTGCATGTCATTTTCGTATACTATATAGAGAGCCAGCCTCCTACACTAACTCTTGCCATATCTTTTTACTCTTGGTTGGGATACCATTGATCAGAATTACAAGTTCTTCGTCCAATTTGTTCTGTATCCACACAGTTTCACTATTTTGATTACATTCTCACATCAACTGCACAACTCTACCTTTAAGACCTTTCTGGAGCTCAGTTTGAGGTAACCTTCCTGCCTTTGGCTTCATATGAACTATAGCTCAAAATGGAAGTACACATTGTATAAGTATAGACTTATAAACATTCAAATCTTTTGACTCTTGGTTGGGACACCATTGAGTAGAATTACAAGTCCTTCATCCAATTTGTTTTGTATCCCCGCAGTTTCACTATTTTGCTTAGAATGTCATGGCAAGTGCACAACTCTACCTTTAAGACCTCTCTGGAGCTCAGTTGGAGGTAATTTTCCTGTCTTTGGCTCCATACGAACTACCGCTCAAAATGGATGTACGCATTGTATAGGTATAAACTCATAAACATTCAACTCTTGAAGCTCCTGTGGAATTTGAACCAGTTCTAATTTGTTTTACACTGCTCTAGGTGGCATTTTTCTTTGTCCTCTCACTTATAACATTACTTACATATAGTTTGATGTGTGAAACAAACAAGGCGTTTTTCTACAAACCAATAACCTGCATTTTCTGACCATTCTCTTCTTCACTTTGAGGAGACAGCATCATACTGAGTTTGACTTTTGTAGTGAGTGGTTCTACAGCATATTCAAACACAGTCTGTTTTTTCTAAGCAGACTTTTTTGAACTTTCTAATCACTTCAGTAAAGTTATCCAGAGTAATACCTGTCTCTAGTTCTGCTACACCCCCTCTTCAGGACCAAAGAAATGAAACTGCACACCATCACAAATTGTTTTTACCTTTTGCCATGGTACCATGGAAAAGAGCTCTATTAATTTCTTCTAAATATAATGCATGAGTCTTTACATAGGAAAAACTAAAGTTTGTATTTGAGAGTGATGTACTGCTAGCGTTCTAAAATGATGAAAGGTGCTTTGGCACACTTTCTTTGATAGACATGCTAATGAGTGTCCTGGCAGGTTTATATATTTCCTTACTTTGCATGGATCTAATCTTTGCAAAATTTAAAGTTTCTATTTAAGACTTTTGCATGGAAAGATATGTACAAAATGCCTCAGAATGTCAATTGATTGCCTTTGAACACTACAAATACTACTACTGCTCCACTTATTTACAGAGGCCTGTCTACGCCTTTCCTGTACCTCTTCAGCTATGACTTCCTCTGCATTTCTGGGTACAAGTACCTCTGTTTCTGAAGGACAACTATCTTTTACTTCATAACATCGTCCAGATTCATCACCTGTATGCACCAATGTGTTCTCTCGAAAGTACCTCCCTGCATTAAAGAAAGAGTCAGTATTAGAACTATGGGGGTCATTACAACAGTGGCGGAATAAGGAGCTTACCTCCGTGCAGAAGACCGCCAATACACCGCCGCGGCCGCGGTAGACCGCCACAGCTATTATGACACACATCACGGAATCCGCCAAAATTCAGACACCCACACAAGTCCGCCACACCAAAGGTCAGCGATAAACTGGCAGAAACACATCCTCAACCTCCACGCCAACAGAAACACGCCCATGCTATTACGACCCACGAATCCACGCGGCAGTCTTTCAACCGTGGTATTCCATTGGCGGTACATACCGCCGTGCTCAAAATACACACACATCTACAAAACACCACCACATTGGACATTTCGAAATACACACACCTGATACACATACAAACAACACTCCCACACACCCAACACAATATAAAACACACACCCACATCACCCACAAACCCCATCAACCAGAATTTCTGAGAGAAGGCCAGAGAGACAGCACAGCTATTGACAACCCCATCACACAGAGGCTCACAACACCATTACCCATACTACATCCACGCACAAAACACCACATACCACTACACTCACCACACTCATCACCACAGACACCACCCCACACATCACACACACCACCCCATGACACGCCAAAGACACCCCCGCTTCTCCGAGGAGGAGCTCAGGGTCATGGTGGAGGAAATCGTACGGGTAGAGCCACAGCTATTTGGCTCACAGGTACAGAACACAGCAATAGCCAGGAAGATGGAGCTATGGCGCAGAATAGTGGACAGGGTGAACGCCGTGGGACAGCACCCAAGAAATAGGGAGGACATCAGGAAGAGGTGGAACGACCTACGGGGGAAGGTGCGTTCCACGGTCTCCAGGCACAACATCGCAGTGCAGCGGACTGGCGGCGGACCCCCACCTCCTCCCCCACAACTAACAACATGGGAGGAGCAAGTCCTGACCATCTTGCATCCTGAGGGCCTCGGAGGAGTCGGTGGAGGATGGGACACTGGTAAGTCAAATCTTAACTATCACATCCTCCACCCTACCTGCATGCTATCACACACCCCCACCCTCACACCCTCCCCTATCACCCCAAATCCTCACTAATCTACCCATGACACTAACCACCCATCCCAACACCAATCCCTGCATGACAAAACTAAGCATGGGCACCCCTCACTAAAGCATGCCCACTGCACATACCCAGAACACCCCCCCAACCATCACCACACAAGCCCCCACACAGGAATGCCTGCACTGGGGTACACAGACACCCACCCATTGCACACCATTACACACACACACATGCAATAATCATGTTCTTATACCCCTGCAGGAACCCGAAGGAACGTCACCACAACAAAGGGTCCAGACAACACCACACCACCCCCAGAAGAGGCCCACAGTGACAACAGCAGCTCTGCCCTACTGGATCCTGATGACCAGCCCGGACCATCGTGGGCCTCAGGACAGTCGGTTCCCCTTGCCCAGCCACAGCCCAACACCGAGCTGCCACCCTCTGGTAACACCAGCACAGCACCCACCCAGCGGGCCCAAACCTCCCTACCCAGGACAGGTCAATCAGCGGTGTGTCCACCACTACAGGGCACCCAGGGTAATCCACCACCCCAACAACAACAGGGACCTGGGGGCAATGGTAGTGGGCACACGGTCCAGGGGACGGAGGCACAGGAACATAGGGGAACTGGGAGGGCTGCTGTGCGACAGAGGGAGGACAGGCCAAGGGAACCAACTCTCCACGAGGCCCTCTCCTCCATCATGGGAGCATACCACCACTCCCAGGAGATGATGGCGACGGTCCTGGACAAGTTGCACGAGACCCTGCGTCTGCAGAACAAACTGTATTTGGGGTTCAGGGAGGAGCTCAGGACCATCAGCTCCGCCCTGGGCACCATCGTAGGGGTGCTGACGGACATTCAAAAGACCTTGAGGGACACAGTGGCACTCAAAGGGGCCCCTGACACTAGCCACAACGATGAACTGCCCACCACCTCCGCCGGCGCTAGTGGACAGGACGCCCCGCCACAGGACCAACACACCAGCACCCCATCCCCTGCAGACGGACAACAACCACGCAATCGGCCCTGAGATCCAGGAACAGGACATAGCAAGATGGCAAGACCACCGCCAGGAAATAAGACCACCCTGATTGTCCCCCCGCTGTCCCACTTTGTCACCCTGTCCAGATTGGAACTGCCAGCTCCACTTCCTATGCCCATATGGGCAATGCACCTGTGAGACTAATAGACTGGACTCTGCCATGGACATCCCTCCACCATCACCCATCCCCATTATACAACCTTCCTTGATTTTTTTAGCACTTAAATAAACACCCTTGAAAGCCAAGAAAATCTGGAGTCAGTCTACGATTTGGAACTTTGTAATATCAATTACAGTGTCATAATGGGTTACCCATTGTAAGGCTAACATACCAATGTCACACATCACAAGCCCTTCAAGGATGCAAGCAGTTGACACGTAGGTAACCACACCTGTGAAACTGAAATGGAAGGGTACAACTCAATTAACAAATAGTGAGTGAAATGGAGGTACAGGATAGAGGTAGACGTGTGAAAGTTAATGTAGTGTTAAACCAGAAAATGTTCTCACCTGTGTGTCACTGGAAATATTGCTGTATGACTGACTCCCTGTTGTCGTTTTCTTCATCCTCAGCTTCATCCTCATCACTGTCCACTCGCTCCACAGGCTCCACAGCTGCCACACCACCGTCATCTGGATCATCCTCCTGCAGAAAAGGCACCTGGCGTCGCAATGCTAAATTATGGAGCATTGAGCAGGCGATGATGATGTCGCACACCTTCTTCGGTGGGTAGAATAGGGATCCAGTTGTCATATGGAGGCGCCTGAACCTGGCCTTAAGTAGGCCGAAGGTGCGTTCGATAACCCTCCTAGTCCGTCCATGGGCATCATTGTACCGTTCCTCTGCCCTGGTCCTGGGATTCCTCACTGGGGTCAATAGCCATGACAGGTTGGGGTAACCAGAGTCCCCCAATAGCCATACACTGTGCCTCTGGAGTTGACCCATCATATCAGGGATGCTGCTATTCCGCAGGATGTAGGCGTCATGCACAGAGCCAGGGAACATTGCATTTACCTGCGAGATGTACTGGTCTGCCAAACAGACCATCTGGACATTCATCGAATGATAATTCTTCCTGTTCCTGTACACCTGTTCACTCCTGCGGGGGGGGACCAGAGCTACATGGGTGCCATCAATAGCACTTAAAACGTTTGGGATATGTCCAAGGACATAGAAGTCACCTTTAACTGTAGGCAAATCCTCCACCTGAGGGAAAATGATGTATCTCCTTACGTGTTTCAGCAGGGCAGACAACACTCTGGACAACACGTTGGAAAACATAGGCTGGGACATCCCTGATGCCATAGCCACTGTTGTCTGAAAAGAGCCACTTGCAAGGAAATGGAGCACTGACAGCACCTGCATGTCAGGGGGGATTCCAGTCGGATGGCGGATCGGTGACATCAGGTCTGGCTCCAACCGGGTACATAGTTCCTGGATTGTGGCACGGTCAAACCGGTAGGTGACGATGATATGTCTTTCTTCCATTGTCAACAGGTCCACCAGCGGTCGGTACACCGGAGGATTCCGCCATCTTCTCATATGTCCCAGCTGACGGTGCCTAAGAAGGACAACAGCGAAGAACCAGTCACTATTCCTCCAGGTATGTACCCACAGTTACACACAAGACTACACCAGACAAAACCCCTTCCTGCATGTGTGTTGAGTATAGGCCTAGCTATGCATGACGCAGTAGTAAATGAAGCCATGTGGTCCCCTGAAATGGCGGCTGCCTGACCTCTAAACTGGGACAATGGGATTGTGGGGTAACTACGCTGGCGTTGCACACCGTCGCGGTAGGCGGTCGTATACCGTGGCGCAATGCTGCATTGGTTAACATTGGACCCTATGGGTCCCAGGAGCCAATTAACAGGTGCGCCGGCGGTGATGATGCGCACCGCCCCGGACGTCACCGCCATTTTCTATCTGTTCAATCACTAGATACCTGACCTTCGACAGGAGAGGACCTACACTGCTAGTGCTGCTGTGACCTCGGTCTGGAAGCGACAATGGCTGCTGCGTCTGGGGAAAGGGCCCGTGCCTTCACTGCACAGGAGTTGGAGAAACTTGTGGATGGGGTCCTCCCCAGTACACGCTTCTCTACGGTCCTCCAGACCAACAGGTTAGTATACAGGGAGCACGTTGTATGGGCTAGGCCTGGGTGGAGAGGGCTGGGTGGAAGAGGGAAGGGGGCAGAGTACATAGATCAGTTATGCGTCACAAGTATCGTTACTGGTCCAGAAACCACCGCCGGAGTCACAGCCCAGGAGGGGCCAAGTATCGTCACTGGTCAGGAGACCACCGCTGGAGTCACAGCCCAGGAGGGCACAAGTATCGTCACTGGTCAGGAGACCACCGCCGGAGTCACAGCCCAGGAGGGCACAAGTATCGTCACTAGTCCAGAAACCACAGCCGGAGTCACAGCCCAGGAGGGGCCAGGATGCCACAGCCCCGCTGGGCAATGATGGAACGTCATGCCACACACCAATGTCCAGTGTAGAGATCGTCATGCTACACACCAATGTCCAGTGTGGAGATCGTCATGCCACACACCAATGTCCAGTGTGGAGATCGTCATGCCACACACCAATGTCCAGTGTAGAGATCGTCATGCCACACACCAATGTCCGTATCAGAACCGCCATGTCAAAGCACCGCTGAACAGTCCAGAACCGCCATGTCAAAGCACCGCTGAACAGTCCAGAACCGCCATGTCACAGCACCGCTGAACAGGGCAAAGACCGCCATGGCAAAGCACCGCTGAACTGTCCTGAACCGCCATGTCAAAGCACCGCTGAACAGGGCAAAGACCGCCATGGCAAAGCACCGCTGAACAGTCCAGAACCGCCATGGCAAAGCAACTCTGAACAGGGCAAAGACCGCCATGGCAAAGCACCCCTGAACAGTCCAGAACCGCCATGTCAAAGCACCGCTGAACAGGGCAAAGACCGCCATGGCAAAGCACCGCTGAACAGGGCATGCACTGTGTAGGAATGAATGGACCGCCACATCAGGCATCCTTATCCCATGTGCAGCTGGGACAGTGACAGGACAGGTACTTTCACGTGGAGACTCATCCAGTCTAAGCACCAGTCCCCCTCCAGAACCAGTGGAGACCTGCATCTACTTGAGAGACTGTGGCTTTTCACTCCCCAGGATGGTCCAGTGGGCAACCCACACACTGTAGAGACTAGAGAGACTGTGGCTTTGCACTCCCCAGGATGATCCAGTGGGCATCCCACCCACTGTAGAGACTTGAGAGACTGTGGCTTTGCACTCCCCAGGATGGCACAGTGGGCACCCCACCAATTGTAGAGACTTGAGAGACTGTGGCTTTGCACTCCCCAGGATGGCACAGTGGGCAACCCACCCACTGTATAGACTTGAGAGACTGTGGCTTTGCACTCCCCAGGATACTTCAATGGGCATGGAGCCCCATTGCGGATCTGGCTTTGCATTCATCTGGCTGAGGTGCCCCCCCTTCCCTTTCCCCTGAAGTGCCTGTTTTATTTCTATCTGATGCCCCGGCAGTGTTCTCCCCGATTTTGGTCAGGTATCTATTGTGGGCCTCACCCATGCATTTTTGGACTGTTGGTGCACGGACATTGTTGTGTACATATCTGCACTACTTCTCGGATTGTATGTGTAAATAAGAGTGATTTTGAAATTTATATATCTGTATATATTTTTATGACATGTATATTGGCACATTACAATGTTTGCCCAAATTTGGCTTTGTGTTTTCATTCTTCCGGGGGAATTGTGGGGTGTTACTGTTATTTTTGTGACTGCATTGGTGTGTATGTTGTGATATGCGAGGGTGGGGGTGGGGGTGTTTGGTGGGTGTCCCCCTAACTTTTGCTCCCCTCCCCCGTGTCGTAGGTGCTGTACTCACCGGTATCTTCTGTGCCTACGTAGCTGTTGGTCGAAAAGGAGCAGAAAAACAAGCGCAGGGAGTATTTGGAGTTCGGGGTCCATGGTGTCCTCGTTCCTTGTGGGATGTGTTGAGGTGAGCGTTTTCCCATAGCAAAAGCTGTTTCCACTGTGTTTTTATCCACGGTAAGTCCGCCACGGAAAAGGTGGCGGATTGGCGGGTTGTAATAGTGTGGGCGGTACATTGTCTCCCGCCTGTCTGTTGGCGGTAACCGCCGCCCTGCTTGTCTGTACCGCCGTGGCGGGCGGTGTGTTAAAGTGGCTGTCTTTATTGCCGGTTTCCGCCAGGGTCATAATTCCCTTTTTTTGTCCGCCGGCCTGTTTGCGGTATTACCGCACCTTTAACACCGCTCGCCAGGGTTGTAATGACCCCCATCAACCAGAGGCGTAACAAAACTTGACCAGCAAAGTACCTGGCCGAGTCAGAGGCCCGCTGCCCATACACAGTGTACTGTGCTGAGGGGGAACCCTGGTGCTCGGGCCACCCCGTGCACGGCAGGGGCTACGAGGGCCTTTGCTACACCATTCTTATCAACCACACACTAAACACATTCCTTTTGAGTGACAGATTCTCTCCTTGTTTTATACTTCTTCATATGTTTCCTTAGGCTTTAAATTACTCTGACATAAAACATTTTAACTCAAATTTTGTTGATCTGGTGCTGCCTTCTAGTAAAGTCTGTGCTCCACTGTAGGACTTTTCACTTTCCTTATCATGTTCTTTTACTCCTCTTTTAGTTGATGTCAAACTTTGTTTCTGTGGACTCCATTGTATTGTCTTGTAAGCTGACTACATACATTCAGAAGTTTCAGAAATTGTGACAACTAAGCATAAGAATGACACACCACCTCATGGAAAGGAACCAATGAATAGTAACCTTTTCAAATTTGCACTGTCTGATACTGTATACGTCAGCAAGTAAAACCATACCTTTCATATTTTACTTATGGATGTCCAGTTCTGAATAGTTAGTATGTGCTAACCCTTTCACACACTTTTCCAAATAAGCCCAATATGGTGGTCTTTTTTTTGTCCATATTTCCGTCTTAATCGTGATGTTTGCAGTGAACTGGAGAAAAAAATCAGGTGTCTAAAAACACATGTAGCTCCATATTCATAAGAGTTTAGGTGTACAGTACACTTTATTACCAACCCCTCACTAGGAAGTCAAACACTTACTAAGCAATAATGAGTACAAACACCTATCATTTTTACAAATACAAAACTCTGTCTTTAACACCCTTCCCCCAATAGACTCTAAGCACAGTCTCCATAGCAACCCACTATAACCAATAGGTCAGAAGTTCACAGAACATTCCACAAGGGGGTTACTGGCCTGCGAGTAAGTGCATCAGTCTCTGAGTGGGTCTGTGAGTGCATGTGTCAGTGTCATAGTGGGGCAGTGACTGGTGCATGAGGGTCTGATTTGGTCTCTCATTTGGTGTATTAGGATCTCAGTAGGTCTGTGAGTAGGTGTATAGGTGTCTCAGTAGGTCTATGTCTGTGCATGAGGGTGTGAGTGGTTTGTGAGTGTGTGCATCAGTGTCTGAATGTGTCTGTGAGTGGGTGTGTCAATGTCTGATTGGTTCTCTGACTGGGTTCAGCAGTGTCTGAGTGGGTCTGTGAGTGGGTGTGTCAGTGTGTCTGTGGGTTCGTGAGTGGGTGCGTCAGTGTCTCAGTGGGTGGATCACTTCCCCTTTGGCTCTGTGAGTAGATAAAATGTGGCTACGTGGGTCTGTCAGTGGGTGTGTGAGTGTCTCTGTGGGACTCTGAGTGGATGCATTAGGATCTGAGTGGGTGTGTGAGTGGGTCTGAGTCGGTGTGTGAGTAGGTTCAATAGTGTCAGAGGGGGTCTGCGAATGGGTGTGTCACATGAGTCCATGAATGAAGGCATCAGTGTCTGATTGGGCCCGTGACTGGGTGTAACATGTCTGATTGACTCTGTGAGTATGCTCAATAGTGTCTAAGTGGGTCTGTGAGTGTGTGTTTCAGTGTCTCAGTCAAGTTGTGGCCAGCCAATCAAACCATTCCTACTGTTGTGTGCATTTGTGAATACATCACAATTGTCACAATCAACTAAAGACCTAAGATATACAAATTTATTTTCCCTTTAATTTCTCTTACTCTACTGAACGGATTTACATCAAAAGTGTGATCTGTGTACTGAAACCTACCTTTCTGCCAAATTTTGTGTAATTCCATCCAGCAGCTCGGTTATAGACTTCTTCAAAACTCCTATGGGAATTAACAATGGAAACACATGTTTTTCTTTTCTCTTATTTGATACATTCAGAAGTTTCAGAAATTGTGACAACTAAGCATAAGAATGACACACCACCTCATGGAAAAGGAACCAATGAATATTAACCTTTTCAAATTTGCACTGTCTGATACTGTATATGTCAGCAAGTAAAACCATACCTTTCATATTTTACTTATGGATGTCCAGTTCTGAATAGTTAGTATGTGCCAACCCTTTCACACACTTTTCCAAATAAGCCCAATATGGTGGTCATTTTGTCCACATTTCCGTCTTAATCGTGATGTTTGCAGTGAACTGGAGAAAAAAATCAGGTGTCTAAAAACACATGTAGCTCCATATTCGTAAGAGTTTAGGCGTACAGTACACTTTATTACCAACCCCTCACTAGGAAGTCAAACACTTACTAAGCAATAATGAGTACAAACACCTATCATTTTTACAAATACAAAACTCTGTCTTTAACACCCTTCCCCCAACAGACTCTAAGCACAGTCTCCATAGCAACCCACTATAACCAATAGGTCAGAAGTTCACAGAACATTCCACAAGGGGGTTACTGGTCTGCGAGTAAGTGCATCAGTCTCTGAGTGGGTCTGTGAGTGCATGTGTCAGTGTCATAGTGGGCAGTGACTGGTGCATGAGGGTCTGACTTGGTCTCTCATTTGGTGTATTAGAATCTCAGTAGGTCTGTGAGTAGGTGTATAGGTGTCTCAGTAGGTCTATGTCTGTGCATGAGGGTGTGAGTGGGTTTGTGAGTGTGTGCATGAGTGTCTGAATGTGTCTGTGAGTGGGTGTGTCAATGTCTGATTGGTTCTCTGACTGGGTTCAGCAGTGTCTGAGTGGGTCTGTGAGTGGGTGTGTCAGTGTGTCTGTGGGTTCGTGAGTGGGTGCGTCAGTGTCTCAGTGGGTGGATCACTGTCCCTTTGGCTCTGTGAGTAGATAAAATGTGGCTACGTGGGTCTGTCAGTGGGTGTGTGAGTGTCTCAGTGGGACTCTGAGTGGATGCATTAGGATCTGAGTGGGTGTGTGAGTGGGTCTGAGTCGGTGTGTGAGTAGGTTCAATAGTGTCAGAGGGGGTCTGGGAATGGGTGTGTCACATGAGTCCATGAATGAAGGCATCAGTGTCTGATTGGGCCCGTGACTGGGTGTAACATGTCTGACTCTGTGAGTATGCTCAATAGTGTCTAAGTGGGTCTGTGAGTGTGTGTTTCAGTGTCTCAGTCAAGTTGTGGCCAGCCAATCAAACCATTCCTACTGTTGTGTGCATTTGTGAATACACCACAATTGTCGCAATCAACTAAAGACCTAAGACATGCAAATTTATTTTCCCTTTAATTTCTCTTAATCTACTGAACGGATTTACATCAAAAGTGTGATCTGTGTACTGAAACCTACCTTTCTGCCAAATTTTGTGTAATTCCATCCAGCAGCTCGGTTATAGACTTCTTCAAAACTCCTATGGGAATTAACAATGGAAACACATGTTTTTCACCTACCCTTTCTCTTGGCCCCCTCTTGCTGGATCACCCTGAAACTTTCCATGTGCCTGAAGAATCACCAGCACAATTTCCTGAAGATTTATCAAACAGTGCCAGTGATATAGGCACATCAAAAAATGCCATTTCTATGGAAACATGGTCCTAACTATAACTACCCATTAGCTATATATATATATATAACTACCCATTAGCTATATATATATATATATATATATATATATATATATATATATATATATATATATATATATACATATATTATTAACTGAAAAAAACAAAGGTTACAGGGATTTTATAGTTAGGTTCTGAATTTACTCATAGAAAACCAAAACATATTTAGCAGTTATAGAGTTATTTCAAGTAACTTTGACTTGCACCCATTTTTGTTTTCATTTTCTCCAGATCTACCACAATTCACTGTAAAATTGGAAAGAACAAATGGTTTTTAGCCCTTGGGTTGGGCACGTTTGGGACCCCACCACCAGAGCTAAAGGGTCAGGGTGTCTGTACCCTGGCCCCCTTTCTTTGTATTTTTTCCATTTTTTTCTGGGACTCAGCTCAAGCCGAGTCCCAACATGGCTACTAACAGTTCCTTGTTGAAGTGTTTTAAGCCTTGTTGCAATGTTGGCATCCAATCATATCTCAACACGAGATAAGGAGCGGTAGCGAATCATTCACATCCCTACATACACAAATTTTGATTTTCTTTAATTTCTCAAAAACTACTGAACGGATTTACACCAAAAAACAATAAATGTCTCTTTCTGGACAAAGAGCTACCTTTCTGCCAAATTTGGTGTTGTTCCGTCCAGTGGATTGGATGCTACCGCTGTTAAAAATGTATATGGAAAAATGACTGTAAAAAATGTGCTTTGGGACCCCCCTTTTTCTTGGCCCCGGCTTGATGGATCACTCTGAAATTTTCCAGACAGCTGAAGTGAGCATCCTATTTTCTTGGTAAAGTTAGTGAAGATGGTAAAAGTATTAGCAAAACAAAAAACAAAAAAATCTGTAAAGCCAGGTCCTAACTAGGTCCAACGGCCACTAGTTAATACATATACATACTGTTAGAAATGAAGGCTTTGGTTGGCAGTCAGGTTACCCCCTGTCCAAGCAAGGACCCTCGTTCTAGGAAGGGTAAAGGAGAATCACCCTCAGTTAACACCCACTCACCCCCTTGGTAGCTTGGCACGAGCAGACAGGCTGAACTTCAGAAGCAATATGTAAAGTATTTGCACCAACACACTTAGGGGGTCATTCTGACCCCGGCGGTAGCACCGCCAACAGGCTGGCGGTGCTCCGCCGGGCATTCTGACAGAAGCGGAAAGCCGGCGGTGTACCGCCGACTTTCCGCTGCCCATGGGAATCCGCCATGGGGATTCCGACCCCCTCACCGCCATCCTGTTCCTGGCGGTTCCGCCCGCCAGGAACAGGATGGCGGTGAGGGGTGTCGTGGGGCCCCTGGGGGCCCCTGCAGTGCCCATGCCAATGGCATGGGCACTGCAGGGGCCCCCGTAAGAGGGCCCCACTTTGAATTTCAGTGTCTGCTTAGCAGACACTGAAATTTGCGACGGGTGCTACTACACCCGTCGCACATCCTCCACTCCGCCGGCTCCATTCGGAGCCGGCATCCTCATGGAGGGGTGTTTCCTACTGGGCTGGCGGGCGGCCTTTTGGCGGTTGCCCGCCAGCCCAGTGGGAAACCCAGAATACCTGCGGCGGTCTTTTGACCGCGCAGTGGTATTCTGGCGGTTCCCTCCAGGCGGGCGGCTCCCGCCGCCCGCCGGGGTCAGAATGACCCCCTTAGTAACACAGTGAAAACACCACAAAATAACACAGCACATGTTTAGAAAAATAAGTAACATTTATCTAAACAAAACAAGACCAAAACAACAAAAATCCAACATACACAAGTCAAGATACAAATTTTAAAAAGATAAAGTCTAAGGGGGTCATTCCATCCACCGGCGGCCCAGCGGGAAAGCCCCAGCAAAGATGAAGCCAGCTCCGAATGGATTTGCTGGGGTGCGACGGGTGCAGTTGCACCCGTCGCGATTTTCAGTGTCTGCTATGCAGACACTGAAAATCTTTGTGGGCCCCCAGGGGCCCCAAGACACCCGTTCCCGCCAGCCAGGTTGTGGCGGTTAAAACCGCCAGAACCAAGCTGGCGGGAAGGGGGTCGGAATCCCCATGGCGGCGCTGCTTGCGCTGCAGCGCCGCCATGGAGGATTCTTTTGTGCAGGGGTAAACCGGCGGGAAACCGCCGGTTGCCCTTTTCTGACCGCGGCTTTCCCGCCGCGGTCAGAATTGCCCATGTAGCACCGCCAGCCTGTTGGCGGTGCTACCCCCGGCCTCCACCCTGGCGGTCATAGACCGCCAGGGTCAGAATCAGGCCCTTAATCCTTAGAAAACAGTGAGAATGCTGTTATTGCACAAAAGTACCTGGGTGACGTCATAATAAAGCCGCACAGGCATGCTTGTGTCGAAAAAGCCTAGCAATGCATTGCTATCTCACTCGCAAGTAAGACCGTGCGTTGTTCCTCCTTCAGTCGGGTCGATGTGCATTGTTTCTTCTCTCCCCCAAGAGAGCGATGCGTCAATCTCGGACAGGCACCTCAGGTCGGGGCAGGATTTGCATTGACTTTCAACACCCAGCGATGTTGCGTTGAAATCTGGACGCACGGTATTAAGAAACCGCGCTGCATGGTGGCTCGCGTCGTTAACAGCAGCCGCTGCAGGTGTTGCATGTCGTTTCTTCAGCTGTGTTGCATGGATCTCCCAGCCGCGATGCAGGTGGAGCAGCAAATTTAGCCACAAGGCTGGCAACGCATCATTTATCAGCCATGCGGTGTCAAAAATGTCCCCACACGGCGATCTTTGTGTGGAATTCTGTCCTTTTCCACTAACATCACCTTTCAAGGGCCCACAGACAGGTTAGGGTACCACTTGGCAGGGCAGGACTCTCAGCAGAAAGTCCAGGTGCTGGCAGAGAGAAGTCTATGATGTTCCTGAGACTTCAACAACAGGAGGCAAGCTCCGTTCAAGCCCTTGGAGATTCTTCACCAGAGGGAAGTCACACACAAGTCAGTCTGTGTCCTCTCTCTTGCGGGAGCAGCTGCTGCAGGCCAACCCAGCAAAGCGCCAGTCACAGTCAAAGGGGCAATAATCCTCCTCCAGCTTCTCCAGCTCTTCTCCTAGGCAGAAGTTCCTCTAGGTTCCAGACGTTATATTATTTTCAGGGGTTTGGGGTCCACTTCTTATACCAATTTCTGCTTTTGAAGTAGGCCTACTTCAAAGAGAAGTCTCTGTTGTTTACAAGATCCTGCCTTGCCCAGACCACACCCTATACACACCAGGAGGCTGGAGACTGCATTGTGTGAGGGCAGGCACAGCCCTTTCAGGTGAAAGTGACCACTCCTCTCCTCCAGCCCAGATGGCCCATCAGGATATGCAGGCTACACCCTAGCTCCCTTTGTGTCATTTCTAGAGGAGAGGAGCAAACAGCCCAACTGTCAAACTGACCTAGACAGGGAATCCACAAACAGGCAGAGTCACAGAATGGTTTAAGCAAGAGAATGTCTACTTTTTAATAGTGGCATTCTAAAAACAAACTTTACCAAAAGATGCATTTTTAAAGTGTTAGTTCAGAGACCCTAAACTCCATGGGCCAGATGTAGGAAGAAAAATAATTGTGAGTCGGAAATAGCGACTCCTTGCGAATCTCTATTTCCGACTCGCAAAACGAGATGCATGAAAATATCGCAAAACCAAATTGTGATTCGGTGCGGAGTCGCACCGCAATTTGCGCACTCGCAATTTGCAAAATCGCTATTTGCGAGTTCGCAATTTGCGAGGTCGCAAATTGCACAAGGGTGTGGTCCAGAGTCGCAAATTGCGACTGGCTCGCAAATTGAACGCAGGTGCAAAAATAATAGTTAAAAACACACTTCCTGGTTCTGAGTGATGACATCAGAACCAGGAAGTACCCCCAGGGAACAGGGAGGAGCCTACCAAGCACACACAGAAGAGTCACACCAAGCTGAGCATAGCTACTATAACCATGTCAGCTCAGGACAAGGAGACACCCACTGCTGGAAGGAAAAGGAAACTGAAGTTTTATGAAAAGGAGCTGGAGGTCCTAACAGAGGAGTGCTGCCTGCACCATGATGTCTTGTTTGGTAAGGCAGCAATAAGTGTCCCTGACACCCAAAAGAAGAAAATCTGGCAGGACATCCTTACCAGATAAATGCTATTGGAGTCAGCCATCGCACAATAGATAAGGTCCACAAAAGGTAGTACGACCTCTGGTCCAGGACCAAGGAAAGGGTGGCTGAGCGGATGAGGGAGATGCATGGCACTAGAGGAGGATGAGCAGGGTCAAGACTGATTTGCATATAGCTGGGTCTGAACTGTGGTGACGTGGCAAGCAAAATAACGATGCATTAAACCCAAATCTGTGTCTGGGGGTGAGTGTTTGAAAAGTTATAACACTCCGTCCATTATTTTATTTTGTGATATTGCCTTGTGCGCCCTAAGTGGCTAGGGTATGCCCTATCGTGGGTCCCTTGCTTGCTGCACCACTGGATTCAAGCTAGCCTGGCTGATGTAGGGTGATACCAGGAAACCGGCCCTAGGATGCTTGAATCCTGTCCAGGGAGGATCTGGCTTGGCAGTTCGGGCTGGACTGCTCCCATTGAGAGCAGGGTCAAGACTGATTTGCATAAAGCTGGGACTGAACTGGGGTGACGTGGCAAGCAAAATAACAATGGATTAAACCCATATCTGTGACTGGGGGTGAGTGTTTGAAAAGTTTGAACACTCCGTCCATTATTTTATTTTGTGATATTGCTTTGTGTGCCCTAAGTGGCTAGGGTATGCCCAGACGTGGGTCCCTTGCTTGCTGCGCCACTGGATTCAGGCTAGCCTGGCTGATGTAGGGTGATACCCGGAAACCGGCCCCAGGATGCTTGAATCCTGTCCAGGGAGGACCTGGCTTGGCAGTTCGGGCTGGACTGCTCCCATTGAGAGCAGGGTCAAGACTGATTTGCATAAAGCTGGGACTGAACTGGGGTGACGTGGCAAGCAAAATAACAATGGATTAAACCCATATCTGTGACTGGGGGTGAGTGTTTGAAAAGTTTGAACACTCCGTCCATTATTTTATTTTTTGATATTGCTTTGTGTGCCCTAAGTGGCTAGGGTATGCCCAGACGTGGGTCCCTTGCTTGCTGCGCCCCTGGATTCAAGCTAGCCTGGCTGATGAAGGGTGATACACTGAAACCGGTCCCAGGATGCTTGAATCCTGTCCAGGGAGGACCTGGCTTGGCAGTTCGGGCTGGACTGCTCCCATTGAGAGCAGGGTCAAGACTGATTTGCATATAGCTGGGTCTGAACTGGGGTGACGTAGCAAGCAATATAACAATGGAGTAAACCCAGATCTGTAACTGGGGGTGAGTGTTTGAAAAGTTTCAACACTCCGTCCATTATTTTATTTTGTGATATTGCCTTGTACGCCCTAAGTGGCTAGGGTATGCCCAGATGTGGGTCCCTTGCTTGCTGCGCCACTGGATTCAAGCCAGCCTAGCTGATGAAGGGTGATACCCAGAAACTAGTGCTAGGATGCTTGAATCCTGTCCAGGGAAGACCTGGCTTGGCAGTTCAGGCTGGATTGCTCCCATTGAGAGCAGGGTCAAGACTGATTTGCATATAGCTGGGACTGAACTGGGGTGACGTGGCAAGCAAAATAACGATGGATTAAACCCAGATCTGTGACTGGGGGTGAGTGTTTGAAAAGTTTCAACACTCAGTCCATTATTTTATTTTGTGATATTGCTTTGTGTGCCCTAAGTGGCTAGGGTATGCCCAGACGTGGGTCCCTTGCTTGCTGCGCCACTGGATTCAGGCTAGCCTGGCTGATGTAGGGTGATACCCAGAAACCGGCCCCAGGATGCTTGAATCCTGTCCAGGGAGGACCTGGCTTGGCAGTTCGGGCTAGACTGCTCCCATTGAGAGCAGGGTCAAGACTGATTTGCATATAGCTGGGTGCACTGGGGTGACGTGGCAAGCAAAATAAAGATGGATTAAACCCAGATCTGTAGCTGGGGGTGAGTGTTTGAAAAGTTTCAACACTCGGTCCATTATTTTATTTTGTGATATTGCCTTGTACGCCCTAAGTGGGTAGGGTATGCCCAGATGTGGGTCCCTTGCTTGCTGCGCCACTGGATTCAAGCCAGCCTGGCTGATGAAGGGTGATACCCAGAAACTGGTCCCAGGATGCTTGAATCCTGTCCAGGGAGGACCTGGCTTGGCAGTTCAGGCTGGATTGCTCCCATTGAGAGCAGGGTCAAGACTGATTTGCATATAGTTGGGACTGAACTGGGGTGACGTGGCAAGCAAAATAACTATGGATTAAACCCAGATCTGTGACTGGGGGTGAGTGTTTGAAAGGTTTCAACACTCGGTCCATTATTTTATTTTGTGATATTGCTTTGTGTGCTCTAAGTGGCTAGGGTATGCCCAGACGTGGGTCCCTTGCTTGCTGCACCACTGGATTCAGGCTAGCCTGGCTGATGTAGGGTGATACCTGGAAACCGGCCCCAGGATGCTTGAATCCTGTCCAGGGAGGACCTGGCTTGGCAGTTCGGGCTGGACTGCTCCCATTGAGAGCAGGGTCAAGACTGATTTGCATAAAGCTGGGACTGAACTGGGGTGACGTGGCAAGCAAAATAACAATGGATTAAACCCATATCTGTGACTGGGGGTGAGTGTTTGAAAAGTTTGAACACTTCGTCCATTATTTTATTTTTTGATATTGCTTTGTGTGCCCTAAGTGGCTAGGAAATGCCCAGACGTGGGTCCCTTGCTTGCTGCGCCCCTGGATTCAAGCTAGCCTGGCTGATGAAGGGTGATACACTGAAACCGGTCCCAGGATGCTTGAATCCTGTCCGGGGAGGACCTGGCTTGGCAGTTCGGGCTAGACTGCTCCCATTGAGAGCAGGGTCAAGACTGATTTGCATATAGCTGGGACTGCACTGGGGTGACGTGGCAAGCAAAATAAAGATGGATTAAACCCAGATCTGTGACTGGGGGTGAGTGTTTGAAAAGTTTCAACACTTGGTCCATTATTTTATTTTGTGATATTGCCTTGTGTGCCCTAAGTGGCTAGGGTATGCCCAGACGTGGGTTCCTTGCTTGCTGCACCACTGGATTCAAGCTACCCTGGATGATGAAGGGTGATACCCTGAAACCGCTCCCAGGATGCTTGAACCCTGTCCAGGGAGGATCTGCCTTGGCAGTTCGGGCTGGACTGCTCCCATTGAGAGCAGGGTCAAGACTGATTTGCATATAGCTGGGTCTGAACTGGGGTGACGTGGCAAGAAAAATGACGATGGATTAAACCCAGATCTGTGACTGGGGGTGAGTGTTTGGAAAGTTTCAACACTTTGTCCATTATTTTATTTTGTGATATTGACTGGAGGAGGACCATCAACAGTACCACCCCCTACAGCCATAGAGACCATGGTGGAGACCACTCTGGAGCCAGAGGCTGTAATCGGAATTGGAGACCTTGACAGTTCTGCTGCGGGAACATCCCAAAAGTAGGTACCAAAATTCACTTATTTACACCACTCAATGCACCATGCACACAACCACAGTACACATAAGCATGCATTCTCCAGATTTTCTCCATACCTATATTGCAATCTATAGAACAATGCATTATGGACAATGTAGTACAGTAGTCCAACTTTTGAGAAATATTTATTCTGAGACATCAAACAAATGTGAGGCACTAACAGTGTATCCCCTGTTTCCCACACGTCTTCCACAAGGACCTACCAACAACCCTACTGTGCAGGGAGATGAACCAGCCACGAATACAGCAGACGAGGCACCCACTGTAACTACTGCGGAGTGCATGACTACACCACCCATCCAACATGCACCAGAGAACATCGATGACAATGAACGTCCTCTCAATGACAGCTCTGGTTCGCCGATGTCCTATGTTGTATCGCCTCTCATTCTGATTGCCAGGTGTTAGGTATGGAACCGAGTATCCATGGTCTCAGGGCATATGCACTGTCACCTGTGTGACAAAAGAGCCAAAATTACCAGGGCATCACAGGGTTGCGCAGTGACATGTATTTAAGGCATCAGAGAGTACTCAACAGTACCTAATAAATATCCTTAGCCAAACTCCCCACTTTCTAGGCGTTGGTGTATCCCACTGTGCCTGAATATGTATGCATCATGTGTACTCCCTGGATATTTAGCCACAATGTCAGTAATGACATTATGGGCATCACATACCACCTGGATGTTTCGAGAGTGGGTACATTTCCTATTGCAGAACACATATTCCAGATTTGCTGGTGAGCAAATTGGTATATGTGTCCCGTCCACACACTCTATCAGAAGGGAGAAGTTGGCAATTCTGTAGAAGTCCAACCTGGTGCTGTTAATTTCCACCTCATTCCTGGGAAGGTATATATATCTGAACATGTGTGTGAGTATGGCATCTAGGAAATGTTTGAAGAATCGTGAGAGGGCACTTTGGAATACCCCACTTGCCACAGCAATCACCCCCGGATAGCTACCCGAGGCCAAGAAATGCAGTGAGCAGAGCACTTGCATATGTGTGGGGATGGAGCAGCCGTGCATTTTCTGGCGTTCAAGCTGAGGTTTCAGCAGTTCATTGATCTCCAGCATAACTGCGCTGCTCAGTCTGTATATATCATAAATCTCATCCTCAGTTTGTTAAAATAGTGTCTGCCTGGTTTGGTAATCCTCTCCTGTCTCTGCCTCCTCCTCCTCTGCTGGGCAGCCTGGACTCTCCTTCTCCATGCAATCACGTATAGTGAAGCCATTTTAAGAAATCCAGATGCCTTCTGGGTCTCCTTTCATACTTTGGTTCTGCCACCTCTTTGGAATCAGTGCTAATCTGGGTGTGCAAAACGCGACTACCTTGTGCATTCGGTTTGCGACTCGCAATTTGCGACCTTGTAATTGCGCAATTTCATGTCGCAATTTTTGTGAGTCAGTAATGGGTCACATCGCTTTCTGGAACTCCGAAATGGCATTGGAACATACCATTTCGCTTTTTGAGAGGTCGCAAATAGCGCTGCGACCCATTTGCCACTGCAAAACGTTTGTACATCTGGCCCAATATTCCTATCTGCTCCCAAAAGGAATCTGCATTTTAATAATATTTAAAGGCAGCCCCCATGTTAACCTGTCAGAGAGATAGGCCTTGCACTTGCATACTTGGCAGTATTTCACTGTTAGGACATATAAAACACATTAGTGTATGTCCTACCTTAAACATACACTGCACCCTGCCTATGGGGCTACCTTGGGCCTACCTTAGGGGTGCCTCACATGTGGAAAAAGGAAAGTTTTAGGCCTGGCAAGTGGGTACTCTTGCCAAGTCAAATTGGCAGTTTAAAACTGCACACACAGCCACTGCAGCAGCAGGTGTGAGCCATGGTTGCAGGGCTACTAATGTGGGTGGCACAACCAGTGCTGTAGGCCCACGAGTAGCATTTCATTTACAGGCCCTGGGAACCTCTAGTGCACTGTACTAGGGACTTACTATTATATCAAATAGGCCAATCCGGTATACAACAATCACAGAGAGCATATGCACTGCTTAGTAGCGATAAAGTGCCCAGAGTCCGAAAGCCAACAAAAACAGGTCAGAAAAAATAGGAGGAAGGAGGTAAAAAAGATTAGGGATGACCCTGGTAAAAGGACCAGGTCCAGCACAACCCTCACCATCCTAAAGCCAGGGTAGACCAATCAATACCTTGATGGACTTCTCTGATTGGGGCTATAGAACAGGGCTCTCTGGCTCACATCAGCAGGGGAATGTTCTAGTTCTATATCTTCCCAACTACAGTTGGATCCCTCTGTCCATTCTCTCAGGGTCCACTAAGCTAACCCATGGGGAACCCCTCTCCTCAACTGCAGATACCATCTGTGTAGCACCTAACCTTACTTTATCGACAGATGTATCCCTGGGGGCAAACAGTACCATTATGGCCAACATAGTGGTGTGGCCCACTCCACCCCAGGGTGTTACTCCTGCTCCCCCTCAAGGGGCAACTCTGTCCACCAGGAAAGCAATCCACAGTGGTCACTGACAGCTGTCAGGGATCAGAGGCAGACCCCAGGCCTTACAAGGTTCTCCCACCACTGTGACTGTGGAGAGTGGGGGACAGTAGTACCAGGTGCCTGATACCTCTTTATCACTCTCCCTTCCGCCAGGTCAGGGATGACAGCCTGACAATGGATCTTCCCTCTGGGGCTCAGAACCCTCCCCCTATGAGTGGCACCCCCAGAGTCCAGAATTGTCAGGCTGCTTGTGCAAAGAGTCCTACACAATTCTCCTACCAGTGCAGGGATGCTAACTTGCAACTGATCTTCCAAGCTGGGGTCCTTACCTTCAGGTTGGACCAGGGCCTGGGGTGAGGCTTCCCTTCCCCGGCCCTTCCTTCTGGGCTCCTACAACCCCCCACTAGGAGTGACCCCCCAGAATCCGACATGAGAGGGACACTGTTAGCAGTAGCCCCACCCTCCAGATCAGGGGGGACACCCTGAACCTGGTATTTCAACCCAGGGTTCCTCAACCCCCACCACGGAGAGTACCACTAGAAGTCACATTGAGGGGGTGATTGAGCAAATCCCCCCATCAGATCAGGGTTTACCCTCTGTACCTGAACCTCCAGCCTAGGATCTGTACCCTCATACTGAACCATTGCCTGGCAGTCCAAGACTTCCTGCGGAGCACACCTACCCCCATCAGATCAGAGCTTACCCCCTGAACCTGACCATCCAACCCAGAGTCACCACCCTCAGGCTGGACCACTGCCTGGCAAGCCAGGACTTCCTGGAGAGTACACCTACCCCCCACAAGGGAAAAACTTTCCCTAAGGGCTAGATAAGAGTCTGGCTTGTGCTGGTCTCCTGACCTCTGCCCCAAAGATGTCTTGTTGAAATCCAGTCACACAGTATCAAGAAACCGCTCTGCATGGGGGGCTTGCGTCATTATCAGCAGCTGCTACAAGTGTTGCACGTTGTTTCTCCAGCCGTGCTGCATTGATCTCCCAGCTGCAATGCAGGTGGAGCGTTGATTTTAGCTGTGAGGCCGGTGGTGCATCGTTTATCAGCCACGGGAAGGGTTGTGCGTCAAAAGTTTCCCCACACATCTGTCTTTGCGTGGATTTCTGTCCTTTTCCACCAGCTTCACCTTTCAAGGGCCCATAGACAGGTTAGGGTACCATTTGGCAGGGCACGACTCTCAGCAGAAAGTCTTGGTGCTGGCAGAGAGAAGTCTTTGATGTCCATGAGACTTCAACAACAGGAGGCACGCTAAGTTCTAGCCCTTGCAGATTCTTTACCAGTGGGAAGTCACACCAAAGTCAGTCTTTGTCCTCTTTCAGGCAGAAGAAGCTACTGCAGGCCAACCCAGCAAAGCACAGTGACAGGCAAAGGGCTAGTGCTCCTCCTCCAACTTCTCCAGCTTTTCTCCCAGGCAGAGGTTTCTCTTGTTTCCAGAAGTTTTTCAAGGGTTTTTGGGTTCACTTCTTATATCCCTTTCTGACTTTGAAGTAAGCCTACTTCCAAGAGAAGTGTCTGTTGTGTGTAAGATCCTGCCTTGCCCAGGCCAGGCCCCAGACACACACCACGGGGGTGAAGACTGCATTGTGTAAGGGCAGGCACAGCCCTTTCAGGTGTAAATAACCACTCCTCCCCCCTGCAGCCCAGATGGCCCATCAGGGTATGCAGTCTATACCCCAGAACCTGTGTGTCACTCTCTACAGGAGAGATGCAAACAGCTCAACTGTCAAACTGACCCAGGCAGGGAGTCCACAAACAGGCACTGTCACAAAATGGTTTAAGCCAGAAAATGCCTACTTTCTGAAAGTGGCATTTTCAAATACACAATCTAAAAACAAATTTTACCAAAAGAAATATTTTTAAAATGTGAATTCACAGGCCCCAAACTCCATTTTTCCATCTTCTCCGAAAGGGAATCTACACTTTAATAATATTTAAAGGCAGCCCCCATGTTAACCTGTCAGAGAGATAGGCCTTGCACAGTGAAAACCTAATTTGGTAGTATTTCACTGTTAGGACATATAAAACATGTTAGTATATGTCCTATCTTAAACATACACTGCACCCTGGCCATGGGGTTACCTAGGGCCTACCCTATGGGAGCCTTACATGTATGAAAAGGGGAGGTTTAGGCCTGGCAAGTGGGTACACTTGCCAAGTCAAACTGGCAGATTAAAACTGCACACACAGACACTGCAATGGCAGGTCTGGACCATGTTTACAGGGTTACTCGTGGGGGTGGCACAACCAGTGCTGCAGGCCCACTAGTAGCATTTGATTTACAGGCCCTGGGCACCTTTAATGCACTGTACTAGGGACTTACTACGAAATCAAATAGGCCAATCAGGAATAAACCAATCATCACTATGATTTACACAGAGAGCATATGCACTTTAGCAGTGGTTAGCAGTGGTAAAGTGCCCAGAGTCCTAAAGCCAACAAAATCAGGTCAGAAAAAAGAGGAGGAAGGAGGCAAAAAAGATTGGAGATGTCCCTGCAAAAACAAATATATATTTATATATATATATATAGAGAGAGAGAGAGAGCGAGAGAGTGTGAGCGCTAGAGAGATAAAGATATAGGGGGTGATTCTAACTTTGGCGGGCGGCGGAGGCCGCCCGCCAAAGTTCCGCCAGCAGAATACCGCTACACGGTCAGAAGACCGCCGCGGTAATTCTGAGTTTCCCGCTGGGCTGGCGGGCGACCGCCAGAAGGCCACCCGCCAGCCCAGCGGAAAACCCCTTCCCACGAGGATGCCGGCTCCGAATGGAGCCGGCGGAGTGGGAAGGGTGCAACGGGTGCAGTTGCACCTGTCGCGATTTTCAGTGTCTGCTATGCAGACACTGAAAATCTTAGTGGGGCCCTGTTAGGGGGCCCCTGCAGTGCCCATGCCATTGGCATGGGCACTGCAGGGGCCCCTAGGGGCCCCACGACACCCGTTACCGCCAGCCAGGTTCTGGCGGTCAAAACCGCCAGAAGCAGGCTGGCGGTAAGGGGGTCGGAATCCCCATGGCGGCGCTGCCTGCAGCGCCGCCATGGAGGATTCCTCAGGGCAGCGGGAAACCGGCGGGACACCGCCGGTTTTCCGTTTCTGACCACGGCTGTACCGCCGCGATCAGAATGCCCTGGGATGCACCGCCAGCCTGTTGGCGGTGCATCCGCGGTCGTTGGCCCTGGCGGTAGTCTACCGCCAGGGTCAGAATGACCCCCATAGATATAGGTATAGCTAGAGATATAGATGTATAGATGTAAAGATATGTAATTAAAAGTCAAGCCAATCTCAGATTCTTATTAACCCTCATTTATTTACAAAATGTTAGATTGTTAGATACAGTGGGTAGATTTGAAATCTCGTAGGGCGTCAGGTTTAAAGAATATTACAATGGGTTTTGTCAGGAAAACTGTTGCCAGTGTTGTTAAGTTCTTCCCTCAGCAAAAGCGACTCCCCTTTTCTCTGTACCCACAGTGGTTGGAGCAGCATCCTCACTTCCAGTAGCTCTTGCGGAGGTTGTTCCTAGAACTAGCCTCCTCAGATATAATTGCCACTCAAGATGGTGGCAGCAGATCATTGTGAGGTCAGCGCTCTAGTGTTTCTCCCTTAGCCTCAAGCTGTAGCTTCCCTCCAGCTGTTTCTCTCTGGGAGCGGTGCACTTCAACTATCATCTTGAGGACGATAAGCAGTGTTCCTGTGGCGCTTCGCTTCTTTGAAAATTCTTCATGTATCGAGCAGTTAATATTTTGCCTTGGTACGGTGTGCACACCAGGGTTCAGGGTTTTTTCCTTTTTTATTCCAGCAACTGTCTATCAGTTTTCTGAGGAGAATTAGTCTAGGCTCCACTGAACTCCAAGCAAGGGCAGTAAGGAATCCTTCTGTATACTTTCTAGACTTGCCATATATATATATATATATATATATATATATATATATATGTGTATATATATATGAACACAAACATAGTCACATTCATATACGTATATATATATATATATATATATATATATGTACATATATATATGAACACAAACATAGTCACATTCATATACGTATATATATATATATATATATATATATATATATATATATATATATATATATATTAAAACTCTTCACCTTGCAGCCTCATCAGTCTTAGAAACTAACCTCAGATCAGGTGGAGACTTGGATTGAGAAATCTGAACTTTGAGAAGGTGGTTTCTATTTCTGAAAATGACAAGAGTAAATTGTACATTTGTGAACTTTTGGACAGTTCTTCAGAGAAGCTTGGATTTAACTTCTGACTTCTGGAGAAAAGAAGATTCTAAGATAGCATTGTTCTTTTAGAGAGAGGCTAGTCTCTCAAGAGATCCAGGTTAGGAGAACGATTGAATTGGGTGAAAGAGAATAACTGAACAGTCAAATGTGCTGTAGGAATGTACTAATTTTATACTCTTATCATTCAACTGCAGGTCCTTCCCTTAAAGAAATCCCCGAAAGAAGAAAGGTGCAAGAATACAAATGCACACGCATAATATCCTATCTTCTAATGGGAAACACAGGGAGGAATTGGATCTGGATGCGGTCTCTCTTTTTCTGTTCCCATTCCTCTTTCCCCCTAGCAGATGCAGGGTTCGGATAACCAGTTAAGGTCTGAGCATGCATCTGTTTGAGGGAATTGGGTAAAAGGCATCTGGGCCTGTGGAAGTTTGATTCAATAGGTAGTTGTCTGACAGATTGAAGTGCAGAAAATACTTATTTCCACCCGAACCAAATGGCTGAATGTTTAGAGTTGAATGCCTTTGTGGCACTTATGGACAAAATGCAAAAACAGTTAACCCTTACCCTAAATTTGAGAGAGAAAATAAAAAGATCCCATGGTGAGACACAACAGCTTATGGGCAAATTAAATAACTTCACTTCTGGGAATTCTGCTGGAACTACTGGGGTTTCAGGTAAAACCTTCCCTACCTCTACCCCTAAAATATCCACACAAGTCATTCATTCCATCTCCCCTATCATTCCCCTGGCCCCACCTGAACGCTTTGGTAGAGATCCTTACAAGGCACATATATTTTTAACACAGTGCTCATTACACTTCCTTTGTCTACCCGTTATTTTTACAGAGGATCAGTCAAAAACAGTGTTTTTTTTTTATCTTACTTGAGTGGAGATACGGCTTTATGCTCCATGCCTTTGGACTCACGAAATGACCCTATATTGTATGATTTTTAATTTTTTAACCCAAATTCCTTCACATTTTTGAGTGCAGAACTATTTTCTAAGCCACAGATAATGAACTGCTAGATTTTAAACAAGATAATAGGGATTTGATCTCTCATCTGACCCAATGTAACAAGTTAACTGTGGAGACTGGTTGGCCCGAGAGCAAAAGGGGTGCGGTTTTTTACAGAGGTTTACGAGAAGAACTAAAAGATGCGCTCGCTGAAATTCCAGAACGACCTACTGATGTGCCAAAATTAATTGATCTAGTTTTACAGATTGATCAACGTCTGTTTGAAAGAATAGCTGAACCCAAGAGAGGATTTCATTCTATCCTACCACGCTTTGACAGGAGTAGGGTGGAAGGTACCAAGACCTCCGAGATACATTCTTTGGAAGAGCCAATGCAAATAGGCAGTATTAGAGGTCCCCTGTCTAAATAGGAAAGGGGCAAATTAAGGTCTAAGAATCTATGGGGGTCATTACAACATTGGCGGTAAAAGCCGCTTACCGCCGTGCAGAAGACTGCCAATACACCGCGGCGGCGGCAGTAGACCGCCACAGCTATTATGACACACATCACAGAATCCGCTGAAATTCAGACACCCACACAAGTCCGCCACACCAAAGGTCAGCGATAAATATGCGGAAACAAATCCTCCACCTCCACGCCAACAGAAACACGCCCATGCTATCACAACACACGAATCCACGCGGCGGTCTTTCAACCGCGGTATTCCATTGGTGGTACACACCGCCGCGCTCAAAATACACACACAGCTCCAAAACACCGCCACATTGGACAATTCCAAATACACACACCTGATACACATACACACACCACTCCCACACAATCAATACAATATAAAACACACACTCACATCACCCACAAACCCCTACGACCACAAATTAGAGACGAAGGCCAGAGAGAGACAGCACAGAATAGATAACACCATCACACAGAGGCACACTACACCATCACCCACACAACATCCACGCACAAAACACCACATACCACTACACTCACCACACTCATCAACACATACACCACCCCACACATCACACACACCACCCCATGTCATGCCAAAGACACCCCCGCTTCTCTGAGGAGGAGCTCAGGGTCATGGTGGAGGAAATCATCAGGGTAGAGCCACAGCTATTTGGCTCACAGGTACAGTACACATCCATAGCCAGGAAGATGGAGCTATGGCAAAGAATAATGGACAGGGTCAACGCTGTGGGACAGCACCCAAGAAATAGGGAGGACATCAGGAAGAGGTGGAACGACCTACGGGGGAAGGTGCGTTCCACGGTATCCAGGCACCACATCGCAGTACAGCAGACTGGCGGCGGACCCCCACCTCCTCCCCCACAACTAACAACATGGGAGGAGCAAGTCTTGTCCATCTTGCATCCTGAGGGCCTCGCAGGAGTCGTTGGAGGAACGGACACTGGTAAGTCTAATCTTCACTATCATATCCCCCACCCTACCTGCATGCTATCACACCCCCCCACCCTCACACCCTCCCCTATCACCCTAACTCCTCACTAATCTACCCATAACACCAACCACCCATCCCAACCCCAAGACCTGCATGACACAACTAAGCATGGACACCCATCACTAAAGCATGCCCACTGCACAGACCCACAACACCCCCCAACCATCACCACACAAACCCCCACACAGGAATGCCTGCACTGGGGTTCACGCACACCCAACCATTGCACACCATGAAACACACACATGCAATAATCATGTACTTATACCCCCGCAGGAACCCGAAGGAACCTGAAGGAACGTCACCACACCAGAGGGTCCAGACAACACCACTCCACCCCCAGAAGAGGCCTACAGTGACGACAGCAGCTCTGCCCTACTGGATCTTGATGACCAGCCCGGACCATCGTGGGCCTCAGGACAGTCGGTTCCCCTTGCCCAGCCACAGCCCAACACTGAACTTCCACCCTCTGGTAACACCAGCACAGCACCCACCCAGCGGGCCCAAACCTCCCTACCCAGGACAGGTCAATCAGCGGTGTGTCCACCACTACAGGGCACCCAGGGTAACCCACCACCCCAACAACAACAGGGACCTGGGGCAGTGGTAGTGGGCACACAGCCCAGGGGACGGAGGCACAGGAACACAGGGGAACTGGGAGGGCTGCTGTGCGACAGAGGGAGGACAGGCCAAGGGAACCCACTCCCCACGAGGCCCTATCCTCCATCATGGGAGCATACCACCACTCCCAGGAGACGATGGCAACGGACCTGGACAAGTTGCAGGATACCCTGCGTCTGCAGGAGGAGCAGTATTTGGGGTTCAGGGAGGAGCTCAGGACCATCGGCTCCACCCTGGGCACCATCGTAAGGGTGCTGACGGACATTCAAAAGACCTTGAGGGACACCGTGGCACTCCAAGGGGCCCCTGACACTAGCCAGGACGATGAAATGCTCACCACCTCCGCCGGCGCTAGTGGACAGGACGCCCCGCCACAGGACCACCACGCCAGCACCCCACCCCCTGCAGACGGACAACCACCACAAAAGTGGGCCCTGAGATCCAGGAACAGGACAGAGCAACGTGGCAAGACCCCTGCCAGGAAATAAGACTACCCTGATTGTCCCCCCACTGTCCCACTTTGTTACCCTGTCCAGATTGGAACTGCCCCAGCTCCACTTCCAATGGCCAGATGTGCAATGTACCTGTGAGACTAATAGACTGGACTCTGCCATGGACATTCTTCCACTATGACCTCTCCCCATTTCACAACCCCCCTACATTTTTATGCACTTCAATAAACACCCTTGAAACCTTAATAATATTGGAGTCAGTCAATGATTGTGAACTTTTTATTGTCAATTACAGTGTTAAAAAAGGTTACCCATTGGAAGGTCAACATACCAATGTCACACATCACAAGCCTTTCAAGGGTGCAAGCTGTTGACACGTAGGTTACCACATTAGTGAAACTGATTTGGAAGGGGACAACTCAGTTAACAAATAGGGAGTGAAATGTAGGTACAGGATAGAGGTAGACGTGTGAAATGTAATATAATGTGAAACATGAAATTGTACTCACCTGTGTCTCATTGAAAATATTGCTGTATGACTGACTCCCTGTTGTCGTTTTCATCTTCCTCAGCTTCCTCCTCATCACTGTCCACAGGCTCCACAGGCTCACCCGCTGCAACAACACCGTCATCTGGATCATCCTCCTGCAGAAAAGGCACCTGGCGTCGCAATGCCAAGTTATGGAGCATGGAGCAGGCGATGATGATGTCGCACACCTTCTTCGGTGAGTAGAATAGGGACCCACCTGTCATATGGAGGCACCTGAACCTGGCCTTCAGGAGGCCGAAGGTCCGCTCGATTACCCTCCTAGTCCGCCCATGGGCCTCATTGTAGCGTTCCTCTGCCCTGGTCCTGGGATTCCTCACTGTGGTCAGTAGCCAGGACAGGTTGGGGTAACCAGAGTCCCCCAATAGCCATACACGGTGCCTCTGGAGTTCACCCATCATATCAGGGATGCTGCTATTCCGCAGGATGTAGGCGTCATGCACTGAGCCAGGGAACATAGCATTTACCTGCGAGATGTACTGGTCTGCCAAACAGACCATCTGGACATTCATCGAATGATAACTCTTCCTGTTGCTGGAACACCTGTTCATTCCTGCGGGTGGGGACCAGAGCTACATGGGTACCATCAATGGCACCTATGACGTTGGGGATATGTCCGAGGGCATAGAAGTCACCTTTCACTGTAGGCAAATCCGCCACCTCAGGGAAAATGATGTATCTCCTTACGTGTTTCAGCAAGGCAGACAACACTCTGGACAAGACGTTGGAAAACATAGGCTGGGATATCCCTGATGCCATGGCCACTGTTGTCTGAAAAGACCCACTTGCAAAGAAATGGAGCACTGACAGCACCTGCACGTCAGGGGGTATTCCAGTAGGATGGCGGATTGGTGACATCAGGTCTGGCTCCAACTGGGTACATAGTTCCCGGATTGTGGCACGGTCAAACCGGTAGGTCACGATGACATGTCGCTCTTCCATTGTCAACAGGTCCACCAGCGGTCAGTACACTGGCGGATCCCGCCATCTTCCAATATGTCCCAACTGACGGTGCCTAAGAAGGACAACAGCGAAAAAACTGTCAGCATTCCTCCAGGTATGTACCCACAGTCACACACAAGACTACACCAGACAATTAACCCATACGGGAAAGGTTTTGAGTGTAGGCCTCGGTATGTGTGACGCAGTAGTAAATGAAGCCATGTGGGCCTCTGAAATGGCGGCTGCCTGACCTCTAAAATGGGACAATGGAATTGTGGGGTAACTGCGCTGCCGTTGGACACCGTCGCGGTAGGCGGTCGTAGAGCGCGGCGCAATGCTGCATTGGTTAACATTGGACCCTATGGGTCCCAGGAGCCAATGAACAGGTGCGCTGGCGGTGATGATGCGCACCACTGCGGACGTCACCGCCGCGGACGTCACCACCATTTTCTATCTCTTCAATCACTAGATACCTGACCTTCGACAGGAGAGGACCTACACTGCTAGTGCTGCTGTGACCTCGGTCTGGAAGCGACGATGGCTGCTGCGTCTGGGGAAAGGGCCCCTGCCTTCACTGCACAGGAGTTGGAGAAACTTGTGGATGGGGTCCTCCCCCAGTATACGCTACTCTACGGTCCTCCAGACCAACAGGTTAGTACACAGGGAGCACGTTGGATGGGCTAGACCTGGGTGGAGAGGGCTGGGTGGATGAGGGAAGGGGGCAGAGTACATAGAACAGTCATGCATGGGGATGAATGGGCCACAGGGATAGAGTTGGGAGGGGGCCAATTACAACGACAGTGCAGTAGGTATGACTGTTCTTCTTTCCTTGTGCATGTCATGTAGGTCAGCGCCCACCAGAAGAGGGACATTTGGTGTGCCATCGCCAAGGAAGTCCGGACCCTGGGGGCCCACCATAGACGGGGCACCCACTGCCGTAAGAGATGGGAGGACATTTGCCGCTGCAGCAAGAAGATGGCGGAGGCTCAGCTGGGGATGGCCTCCCAACGTGGGAGGGGTGCCCGTCGCACCATGACCCCCCTGATGTTCCAGATCCTGGCGGTGGCCTACCCGGAGTTGAATGGGCGCTTGAGGACATCACAGCAGACACAAGGGGATGAGTACACTCTCATTCTGCTGATTTTGCGCGCAGTGGAGGGGTCTGGGTGGGGGTGGTTGGCTGTGGGTGTCCCTAGGCCAGGGCGAGTTAGGTAGGCAAGGCCCCTCCATTATGTAGGACATGTGGCACTCTACCCCAGCTAAAAAAAAAGGCAAGTTGATGTATAGTTGCCCCTTTGCCATCCATGTGGGCAGATGTCTACCATTGCCATGTAGGCCATTTCCCAGATATAGCATGTGCAGAGGGCAGGAGCACGGCGTAATGCAGGGGGCTGCTGCGTTTGTCTTGTCCGCCAACGGTAGCGGTATGCCATGCACTAAGACTCTCTTTCTTCTGTCTCCACCCTTTTTCTGCCCTCCCTGTCCTTCTGTACATCAGCATCAACAGGCGGAGGTACAGTGGCACCGGAGCACGAGGGAGCTGCATCCCACATGGCCATGGAGGGCTACACCACAGACTCTGAATTCACCAGTGGGACGGAGGGCGAGGGGAGCTTCACGTCGGCCACAGGATCACCAAACAGCGACACGGACTCGTCCGCCGATGGGAGCTCCCCTGTGGTGGCGGCACCATCTGTGCACCCCACTTCTACAGCTACAGCCGCCACTTCCCCTACCAGCACCGCCCTCCCAGCAGCCCCTCAGCGTTCGCCCGGTGCCCGCTCACCCAGGAGGGTGGGCATCACCTTCGCCCCAGGCACCTCAGGCCCTGCCCCAGTCACCCCTGCTGCCCTCAGTGAGGAGGCCATTGACCTCCTCAGGTTACTTACTGTTGGGCAGTCTACCATTGTGAATGCCATCCAGGGTGTAGAACGAGAGTTGAAACACGGTAATGCATTCCTGGAAGGCATTCATTCTGATCAGGCTGTCCTTCAGCGAACCCTGCAATCTCTGGCCTCAGCACTGATGGCAGCCATTGTCCCTGTGTCCAGCCTCCCCCCTCCAACTTCCTCCACCCAGACCCAATCCCCTGTACCCCAGCTCATCCCAAGCACACCTACAGACCAGCATGCACACAAGTCAACACCCAAAAGTAGCTCAAGCAAACATAGGCACCACACACACCACAGGCACTCACACAAGCATCAGACCCATACAGACACAGCAACATCCATTGTCTCCACTGTGTCCCCCTCCTCGTCTTCTCCCTCTTCCCTCCCAGTCTCGTCTACACACACACCTGCATGCAACACATCTATAGGCACTAGGACTCGCACCAGGACACCCAGCACCACAAGCCGCTCACCTGCACTCACCACCTCCACTGCCATATACACGTCCCCTGTGTCCTCTCCCAGTGTGTCTGTGACACCCCCTCCCAAAGTACACAAACGCCGGCAATCACTCACCCAACATCCATCCACCTCACGACAGCCTCCAGTACCTACACATGCACCCAAAACAGCTAAAGTGACACCTCCTACAACCACCTCCTCTTCCTCCACTCCCAGAGCCCCTCCAGCTACCCATCCCAGTGTACGTCAGAAACTGTCCCTATGTCAAATTGACATTTTTGCCCCCACTCCCCCCCTCCAATTCATCAGTCCTGTCGTAGCGCCTCAGCCAAAAAGCCTCCAGTACCAGTGGTGCGTGTTCCAGGTTTTTGGAGTGCCCCGTCCACCAGGGCAGGCAGTAGGACCCAGAGCCAAGGCACTGTCAGCCCACCCCCTGTAAAGGCTCCGAAATTGGAGTGTGGACGACTGGACCGTGTCAAGACTCCTGGTGGTGCAAACAGTGAAATGGGATCCAAGGCGATTGGTGAGTCATCTGTAACTCAAAAGAAGGTGGGGAAGGTCCCGAGGAAGTCTCCCCAAACTGTTGTGAGTGTCACGGCGGAGAAGTGTGCCATCATTTCCGGCGGTCCAGACACAACCGCCAGCACCGTCGTTACTGGTCAGGAGACCACTGCCAGAGTCATAGCCCAGGAGGGCCCAAGTATCGTCACTGGTCCAGAGACCACCGCCAGAGTCATAGCCTAGGAGGGCCCAAATATCGTCACTGGTCCAGAGACCACCGCCAGAGTCATAGCCCAGGAGGGCCCAAGTATCGTCACTGGTCCAGAGACCACCGCCAGAGTCATAGCCCAGGAGGGCCCAAGTATCGTTACTGGTCAGGAGACCACCGCCAGAGTCACAGCCCAGGAGGGCCCAAGTATCGTCACTGGTCCAGAGACCACCGCCACCGCCAGAGTCATAGCCCAGGAGGGCTCAAGTATCGTTACTGGTCAGGAGACCACCGCCACCGCCGGAGTCACAGCCCAGGAGGGCTCAAGTATCGTTACTGGTCAGGAGACCACCGCCAGAGTCACAGCCCAGGAGGGCTCAAGTATTGTTACTGGTCAGGAGACCACCGCCACCGCCAGAGTCATAGCCCAGGAGGGCTCAAGTATCGTTACTGGTCAGGAGACCACCGCCGGAGTATCGTTACTGGTCAGGAGACCACCGCCGGAGTCACAGCCCAGGAGGGCTCAAGTATCGTTACTGGTCAGGAGACCACCGCCACCGCTGGAGTCACAGCCCAGGAGGGCTCAAGTATCATTACTGGTCAGGAGACCACCGCCACCGCCGGAGTCACAGCCCAGGAGGGCTCAAGTATAGTTACTGGTCAGGAGACCACCGCCACTGCCGGAGTCACAGCCCAGGAGGGTCCAGAATCCCACAGCCCCGCTGGGCAATGATGGAACGTCAAGCCACACACCAACGTCCAGTGTGGAGTTCGTCATGCCACACACCAATGTCCAGTGTGGAGTTCGTCATGCCACAGAGTCACAGCCCAGGAGGGCTCAAGTATCGTTACTGGTCAGGAGACCACCGCCAGAGTCACAGCCCAGGAGGGCTCAAGTATCGTTACTGGTCAGGAGACCACCGCCACCGCCAGAGTCATAGCCCAGGAGGGCTCAAGTATCGTTACTGGTCAGGAGACCACCGCCGGAGTATTGTTACTGGTCAGGAGACCACCGCCACCGCCGGAGTCACAGCCCAGGAGGGCTCAAGTATCGTTACTGGTCAGGAGACCACCGCCACTGCCGGAGTCACAGCCCAGGAGGGCTCAAGTATCATTACTGGTCAGGAGACCACCGCCACCGCCGGAGTCACAGCCCAGGAGGGCTCAAGTATAGTTACTGGTCAGGAGACCACCGCCACTGCCGGAGTCACAGCCCAGGAGGGTCCAGAATCCCACAGCCCCGCTGGGCAATGATGGAACGTCAAGCCACACACCAACGTCCAGTGTGGAGTTCGTCATGCCACACACCAATGTCCAGTGTGGAGTTCGTCATGCCACACACCAATGTCCAGTGTGGAGTTCGTCATGCCACACACCAATGTCCAGTGTGGATATCGTCATGCCACACACCAATATCTGTACCAGAACCGCCATGGCAAAGCACCGCTGAACAAGGCCAAGACCGCCATGGTGAAGATCGCTGAACAGGGCAAAGACCGCCATGGCAAAGCACCGCTGAACAGTCCATAGCCAGCCATGGCAAAGCACCGCTGAACAAAGCCAAGACCGCCATGGTGAAGACCGCTGACCAGGGCAAAGACCGCCATGGCAAAGCACCGCTGAACAGTCCATAGCCAGCCATGGCAAAGCACTGCTGAACAAGGCCAAGACCGCCATGGTGAAGACTGCTGAACAGGGCAAAGACAGCCATGGCAAAGCACCGCTGAACAGTCCATAGCCAGCCATTGCAAAGCACCGCTGAACAAGGCCAAGACCGCCATGGTGAAGACCGCTGAACAGGGCAAAGACCGTGTGGGTATGAATAGTCCGGCACATCAGGCATCGTTCTCCCATGTGCAGCTGGGACTGTGACAGGACATGTACTTTCACGGGGAGACTCATCCAGTCTGGGCACCAGTCCCACCCAGTACCAGTTGAGCACTGCATCTACTTGCGAAGATGTGTCTTTGCACTCCCCAGGATTGAACAGTGGGCAACCCACCCACTGTAGAGACTTCAGAGACTGTGGGTTTGCACTCTCCAGGATGTAACAGTGGGCAAGCCACCCACTGAAGAGACTTGAGAGACTGTGGCTTTGCACTCCCCAGGATACATCAATGGGCATGGAGCCCCGTCGTGGATCTGGCTTTGCATTCATCTGGCTGAGGTGCCCCCCTTCCCTTCCCCCTGAGGTGCCTGTAGTGTTTCTATCTGATGCCCCGGCAGTGTCCTCTCGGATTTTGGTCAGGTATCTATTGTGGGCGTCGCACATGCATTTTTGGACTGTTGGTGCACGGACATTGTTGTGTACATATCTGCACTACTTCTTGTAGTGTACATTCATTTTTGACAGATTTCGTGATATATATCCGTACATTTTTTAAATGAGTAGTATATTGGCACAATACAAAGTTTGACCGCTATTCGCTTTGTCTTTGCATTCTTCCGGGGGGATTGTGGGTTGTTCATGTGATTTTTGTGAATGCATTGGTGTGTATGTTGTAATATGGGAGGGTGGGGATGGGGGTGTTTGGTGGGTGTCCCCGTAACTTTTGCCTCCCCCCTCCCCGTGTTGTAGGTGCAGTACCCACCGGTATGTTCTGCGCCTACATCTCTGTTGGTCGTAGATGAACAGGAATGCAAGGGCAGGTAAGATTTGTAGTTCTGGCTCCATGGAGTCCTCGTTCCACTTGGGATGTGTTCAGGTGAGCGTTTTCCCATTGCAAAAGCTGTTTCCGCCGTGTTTTTATCCACGGTGAATCCGCCCCGGAAAAGGTGGCGGATTGGTGTGTTGTGATAGTGTGGGCGGTACATTGTCTTCCGTCTGTCTGTTGGCGGTGACCGCCGTACTGTTTGTCTGTACCGCCGTGGCGGGCGAAGTGTTAAAGTGGCTGTGTTTGTTGGCGGTTTCCGCCAGGGTCGTAATTCCCTTTTTTTGGCCGCCGGCCTGTTTGCGGTATTACCGTCTGCCAGGGTTGTAATGACCACCTATGCCTCTATTGTGGTTTGTCTGGGCATTTTGTAAGAGAATGCTCAAAAAAGCCTGAACAAGATAATTCAGGAAAAGAGAAAACTCATTCTTCCAAGAGAGTAGCCTTGGTCGACTTACAACACCAATCGGCCCCCGAATCTCAATTAGTGGCAAACACCTTACAGTCTGCTTCCCCTCATCTAACAATCTCCTTTGACCTCACTTATAGAGAAAAGAAGCTGCTGGAGGTTTCAGTGATGATTGACTCCGGAGCTATAGGAAATTTCTGTGACATCCAGTGTGTAAAAAACATCGGAATACATTTTGTCAAAAAAAAGATAGCAGAGCCCGTTTGTGTGGTGGATGGAACAAACCTGTCTTCAGGCCCAATCACAGATGAAATGGAACCTATAGTTCTGAAAGACTTTCTAGGACACCAAGAAAAGATACCACTCAATCACATAGATGCTCCTCAATTTCAGCTGATCTTGTGCTTATCGTAGTTTACGGATCACAACCCTGAATTAATTTAGAAAAGAGGACTTTCCAATTAAATTCAAGCAACTGTCGGAAGCATTGCTATGGTCCTCAAGAGATAGGTAGTGCACCATTTTCCGCTCAAGTTTTAGCTACTAAATCTAATGTGGTTTGTGGTCTGGAAAGGGTTGTCTTCCCCCCAATTGTCTGCAGTGTTCAACAAAGCAGCGGCAGAGAAGTTACTTACCCACAGATCTTATGATTGCAGGATCAGGCTTGAGCCAGAAGTGAATCTACCTTGCAGTAAAATCTATGCCCTTACTGAAAAGGAAAAAAAGTTCCTTAAGGAATACTTGGAAAGATATTTGACAAACAGTTTTATTTGTCCCTCTCAATCCCCAGTCTCTATTCCCCTTTTTTTGTCCCGAAGAAGAAGAATGAAGGGTTAAGAACTTGTATTGATTATAGAGCGTTAAATCAAATTACGGTGAGGAATCTTTAACCCCTGCCCTTGATTTCAGTTCTGCTGGATCAGGTAAAAGACCCAAACATTTACACCAAACTAGGGGCCAGATGTATGAATCTGGCCCATTGCGATTCGGTAATTGCGATTTTTAGGAAATCGCAATTACCGACTCGCAAAGGGCCATGTATCACATTTGCGATTCGGTAATTGCGATTTCTTAAAAATCGCAAATGCAAATACCGAATCGCAAATTGCGATAATGGCCCCATTCGCAGCTATGGGCCTGTTGGCCCATAGCTGTGAATTTTTTGCATTTCCTAAATTGCGATTTCTGAAACAGAAATCGCAATTTGGGAAATGCAAAAGACCAGGGTGCTGGGGACCTAAGGCCCACTCTCCTGCACCCCCAAAAAATATTTTTCCATGTAAAGTACACACATGCCAAAAGGGCATGTGTGCTTTACATATTAAATTTAAAAATGCAGTTTTACTGCATTTTTAAATTTTGCACCAGGTTACCACCTGGTTGCAGACAATGGTATTTTGCATGTGCAAAATAGCATTGTGCGAAAAATCATGATTTGCGATTTTTTGCAGAATTGCCTTGCGACCTGGATTTTGCGAATCGATCCAGGTCACAACGAAGAAAATCGCAATTTTTGCGATTTTCATTTTGTGGTCTGCGAATGCCTTTGATGCATTGCAGACCACGATTTTGCACTCGCAAACGGCCGATTTCGCAGTTTGCGAGTGCAAAATCATTTGATACACCTGGCCCTAGATCTTTAAGGGGTGTACCATTTTCCACACCCGTTTTGGTCCATACTAATAACAAGTGATGCCTTATGGGTTATGCAGTGCACTGGCTGCTTTCCAGAACTTCGTGAACGATGTTCTGAGAGAGTATTTAGATCAATTTGTAGTGGTCTACATTTACAATATTTTAATCTTCTCCCAGAATTTGCGAGACCATGCGCATTATGTGAGAGCAGTTCTAAAGAAATTTTTGGAAAATAACTTATATGTGAAGTTAGAAAAATGTGCCTTTCATGCGAAGGAAGTAGAATTGTTGGGATCAGAAAATGGAGCTTCCATGGATCCTGCTAAAATTTAAACAGTCTTGGATTGGCCTTCTACTAAAACAGTGAAGGAAGTGCAAAGTTTCATTGGCTTTGCCAATTTCTACTGCCGATTCATAAAAAAAGTCTAAGAAGGTGGTCCCCATTACAAAACTTTTGAGAAAAGGAGTACCCTTCCATTGGTTAACTGATGCTGAAGAATCTTTTGAGTTCCACAAAAGAGCCTTTATGACAGCCCGATCCTTCTCCATCCTAACCCAGAGGAGCCATTTTTGTGGAAGCCAACACCTCCGACCAAGCCATTGGTGGGGTTTTGTCTCAGAGGCACAAGGAAACTGGTCAACTTCACTCAGTGGCATTTCGATCCAGGAAATTAACTCCTCCTGAAATAAATTATCCATTGCTGATAAAGAGCTATTGGAATTGAAGGATGCCTTTCAGGAGTGGCAACATTATCTACTAGGGGCACGTCATGTAGTCACTGTGTTCACCGATCATAAGAATCTTCAGTTTCTAAAGACTGCTAAGACACTAACTCCAAGGCAATTGAGATGGTCCTTGTACTTTTCAGATTTTAATTTTACCACTGACCATCAACCTGGTTCTGCCAATGCCAAGGCAGATGCATTATCAGGAATGGATAATATACCTGGAGCCGGAGAAATTGAGAAGATTCTAATTATTCCATCAGACAACTGTTTGTACCATACAATTTTCTGAAATAAGAAGGAAGGTTTGAGAAAGAAATTTCAGATTGGGCCAGCAAAAAATGAGGGAATAAAGTTCTGGAAAATGTCCCTTTTGTTGAAAATGCCTTGTAATTGCAGACTCTTGAATTGCAAGAACTAGCGCTACAGGTGTGTCATGATAATCCCTTAGCTGGCCATAAAGGAATTTTGAAGACTTCCAAATTAATTAAGAGATTTTTCTGGTGTCCTGCCATGACACCTCAAATAAGACAATATGTAAAAACCAGTGATAAATGCATTTGAGGAAAGACAACACAACTAGCTTCTGAAGGTGAGCTTCAGCCTCTCCCCATTGCACCATCACTATGGACTTGATTGTAGACTTACCTTCATTTAAGGTTTTGACCCAATCCTGGTCTTTGTGGACTCCTTTTCTAGAATGAGTCATTTCATCCCTCTAAAGAAAGTTCCAAGAGCCTCTCATTTAGCACAGCTGTTCTCGCCACATATAGTGAGAGCTCATGGTATTCCGGTGGTTGTAATCTCAGATCGAGATCCCGAATTTGTTTCCTAAATTTAGAGAGCCTTTATGAAACAGCTTGGGATAGACTCATTTTGTTCTACTAGTTATCATCTGGAAACAAATGGACAGACAGAAAGAGTTAACCAGGAGCTAGAGCAGTACCTACTCTGATTTCTTTTGGACCAAGATAATGATAGTCCCCCTCCTAATGCCACCACGTGTGTGCTGTATCTAAGATATGGCGCACCATGGTGGTAGTTAGGGAACTAGTGACAAAACATTTGATGCTAGTTCGAAGCTTTTCGGGATTAATGTAAAAAATTTGACACTAATGCTGCAAAGCCCATTGAGGCCCTTTGTAAACAATTGTGTGCCTCCTTTTAATGCCTGCTTTGAGAAAGCAATAAAAGTGCCAAAAAATAATGCAAAGAAATCTCCTAGATTCTTTGTGCCATTTTTTCATCCCCCCTAGTGGGAGAATGCCCCCTTTGAATACATTATGCCTGGAGCAGGCTTAATATAGCGCAATGAGTTACAAAGTTGAGCAATGCATGCATTGCACCACTGTAAATTTGGCATGGCAATTTTGGCCTCATTGGGCCACATCAGTGTAAAAAAATGAGGCTATTGTGGCACAAGGAGGCACCAGGGGCTCCTACATCTGGCACTATTGATCTTAGATTTGCACTCATGCACCGATTCATTGTGGCATGCTTCGTCATCAGGCTTTACTTCCACATCCCCGCAATAGCCAGCATCAGGGATGGAGCAATAATACAAAGTAATAAATATAGGGATCTCTCATGTAGAAAATGACACATAAGCGTTAAAACTATCGCATGGGTATCTGGTCCTAATCTTTATTCAGGATCATCTAGAGAGGATTAAAAATAGACTTGTGGTGGTGATATATAGGCCCAATCACCCATTCACCCCAAGTTATCTGCTCTTAAGTCGACATGTTAAGGCCGCATCCATGCCCGTAAGGGTCATTCGGCCTTCATCAGGACATTAGATCCCCTATGTGATGCCTCATACCTGTTATCATATAATCTCAATCAACAGGATAGTTTGGACCTAATCGTCCCGTATCAGTACACACACTTTGAATCATCTACCATAAAGACAAAAAGACAAACAATGACTATGATGGGCATATGGCATCACTTGGCACAGCCTCTATGTCCCATAAATAACATATGTGCCAATGTTCCATTAGACTGATTAAATCAACACACCAAAGGTGACCAATCCCAATTTGGGGCTCATCAGAGCCACTGTATGTCATTACCATCATGATTCACACCCTCACCCATAGTGGTACACCCCAGGCAGTGAGGATTAAAAGCATCTAGTATATGTGTTTACTTACCAAGTTACATTTCTTTGTCTCCTAAATTGGAACTCAGTGGGAGCACCTGCCTGTAGTCACACACTAAGTTTAAGAATTAATAATAAAATATATCACATATGAGATTCTTGTATCATTCATATAGTGTACCCATAGTTGGACTAGTACACTCAATGCCCTAAATGTCACCTCTCAGGAGTTCACCTCATATCCGAGGGCATCATGGTCCACTCATATAATGATTGTTTTGTCCCCAAAATGAAATCCCCACTCGTAAAAATTCTACCATGTCTGGCATATTCATTATAAATGCCGTTCTCATCAATGAGCCAAGTTTATCTCTCCCCGTGTCATGTAATTGCTCGCCTCACCCTAAATAAAAGCCTCACTCCTCCGGCAGTTCCCCCATGCCCATAATCATTTTGAACATGGGATAACCCTTCCTTCTCTACCCGTGCACCAACCAATCCACCAAGACTTACTTCTTCAAGGAACCGGTGCCTCCTGTTTTGCCACCTGTAGCTCCGTAAAGGCATCGGGGTGACACCATGGTCCATCTTTTATCTCTAAGTTATTAGGGCAGAAGACACAGAAGACCGCAGGCAGTATCAGGAGCTGCCTTTCCACCAGAGTTTCCACAGCTGTAGCACTACCACAAAAACCCTGGTAGAAAGACTACTGGTGACAGGGAACCCCCTAGCAAGCACTAAACCCCCTCCCGCTCCAGACACATTACCCCCACCACTACCCCCTCCAGACACAGCACCCCCTTTGCCCCACCCCCACTCCAGACACAGCACCCCTTCCCCCACCCCTCCAGACACAGCACCCCTTTCCCCACCCCCTCCAGACACAGCGCCCCCTTCCCCACCTCACCCCGTATACATGCACACACAGACATCCACACACACCGCGTATACACTCACTCACCTACACTCACAAACATGCATTCCCTCGCATGCATCTTTCCTTGCATTCACCTCAGCACTCATACATGCATTCAACCACTCAAACTCACGAGCATACACACTTCCTTGGATTCACGCACTCACATCTACATTCAGACATGCATACAACCACGCACACACATTCATGCACACACGCAGAAAACACACACTCACATATGCACACACAAGTCCCACCCTCACACCCCCTTCCCTGTTGGACGATCAACTTACCTGGTCCGGAGAGGAGGTCATCTGGCAGGGAATGAGAGAGGGCACTTCCATTGCCAGCAGAGCCCCGCCTTCAGAGCACCGCCACGCCGTATTATTGCACATAATACGGCGGGTGATGACCTTTTGGTGGGGCGGGGCTGGTGGTGGAACCACTCCAGTGCCTCCACCCAACAGGATGACTACAGCTGGGTCACTGGCTAAAGTGCACCGGAAATCCAGCAGTACCCCTAATATGGTCTTCCTTAAGGACTGCCAAAGTAAAAATGACCACATTTGATTTTTTAAATGACATAGTTTTGAGTCATTTGCTGTATGAGAGAGTGAGTGGATTTGTAAGTGAATAAATATAAAAATATATATACATATATATATCGAACCAACCACACCCTGCTGTTCTTCCTGCATTCCACCAAACAGGGTTGGTGCACTGCTACGGGCACAGGACCCATAAATCATATTGCAAATGAAGAGAGAATCCACACGGCACTCCAAACAACTCTGTCTTTAATTCATCGTCTGCATCTTCGGTAGTGGAACATGTTTAGTAATGAAAAAGTATTTCAGACTGGGGATAGGGTGGGTTCATTTGTTAAGATTGAGGCTTTGGAAGAAGACCATTTGGTCAAAACGCGTAGCCGCTAAAGCTAGCCCCCTTTTTTTGTTGACCATTCTCGATGCAGACGATGAATTAAAGACAGAGTTGTTTGGAGTGCTGCGTGGATTCTCTCTTCATTTGCAATATATATATATATATATATATATATATATATATATATATATATATATATATATATAGGGCAACGCGTTATTATATATGCATATATATATGTATATATATAGATAGATAGAGATAGATAGATAGATAGATAGATAGATAGATAGATAGATAGATAGATAGATAGATAGATATATCCCCACCGAAAAGTGTCAAGAATCCAGACACTCAAACTTGCACTCCAGAATGGGGTATGTAAAGTTTATTTAAAGGCAGTGCGCTTTGATCAGTAGCAATCTTCCTCACAGCCTATCAACAGGTATGTGCACCACGCCCTATGAAAATGGACATTCAACATCCTCATAATAACAATGCAGAAAAGACCTACAAATCCAACTATAACCCCTGATATTGGAAAAAAATACTACAAATGAAGGGGCAGATTTATAATGGCGTAGCTGCACCCTGTGCCACATTAACGTCATTATTTTTTACGTTAATGTGGCCTAACTAGGCTGAAATCCCTGCACCTTATTTACAGAGTGGTGCGATGCATGCATTGTGTCACTCTGTATCCCTTTGCGCTACATTATGCCTGCACCTGGACCAGGCATAAGGTATCCCCTGTTAGGGGAGCTGGAAAAAAGGCAAAAGGAAACCTATGAGATTTCATTGCACCATTTTTTTAGGGCTTCCACTCTTTATAACGGGGCCCTATGTACTCTGCAGGAGTAGCTCCAATATTTTGATGCGACTCCTGCAGAGCACATCCATAGCATCATGAGAAATACCGCTATTGCCCCCTACCCTGCGCCATGGTGCACCGTATTTTAAATACGGTGCACACATGGTGGAGGTAGGGGGTGCTAAGAGGTGCAGGGAAAGTGGCGATGCACTCGTTGCAGCACCACTTTCCATAAATTTCCCATTAAATTCCTTATTGATTACATGCTGTAATTGCAAAAACTTATAAATCAAATATCAGCATAAAAAAACATACCAACATCTTGTATATATCACAATTCTTAATATTCAAGCCTTCAAGAGATATATTGCATCATAATTACACATTGCTAAATCACACAGTTCCATAATATTACACAGGTTAATTGATATAAGTTTTATTAGAAACAATTCAAATTAGTTTCCCTCCCAGAATGGAGTCAAACTGCAATCGTGAATACATATGATGACAAATTTTAATTGACATGGGCATTTACGTATCAATCAATAGAACACTACTGAATGCAAATAATAATTCCATTTAAAGGCCAAGTGGACAGAATCCAACCAATATCCTCTCAGGGGTTCTGTAAATACTAGAAATTAATCCCCTTAAATAATAACAAATGGGAACCCCCTACCAGACAAGCAAAATTAGGCTAAATTAAAGAAGCAAGTGCACATAATCATCCTAAGACAACATGGGGCTTGTCCTGAATTGCATAAGGAAAGTCAACAAAATTATGACCAGTATTATGGTACGTGACAGTAGGCAAATATGTCCAAGAAAGAGGGACACTCTAGGCAATAAAGCCAAGATAGAAGAAAAAGAATAAAAAAAAGAGCTTTAGATTTCAAAATTCTGAAAACATAAATAGGGAGAGGGAGAATGTCATCTGATATGCACATAATGTTCTTCATCCAGGCTTGTGTCCTAGTATTGAGATGAAAAATGTATTCAGATTCAAGAATCTGCAATCTTTTTTCTCTGTCTCTTCCTCGGGTTGTCAACATTATACTGTCAATGCCAAATAAAGAAAAGGTATCAGAATTTTGTGACTGTTCCTTTAACCAATGCTGTGCCACCTGGTATCTCTGATCACAATTCCTAATGGCTCTGGCATGTTCAAGAATCCTCTTCTTCACAGGGAAAATGGTGCTCCCTACATACATGAGCCCACTAGGACAGACCAAGACGGACACACAGTAATTACTGCTGCATGTGATGAATTTGTTAATGCGCCCACATTTACCATATGGCAAGGGGAAGATCTTTGTGTTTATACTTGCTTTGCATTTACCACATTTGTAAAACCCACCTTGTTCACTTAGACAGATCTCCCGTTTCACCTGTTTACTAATGTAACTGATCAGAATATCCTTCAGTGATCTGGACCTGTGATATGTGATCATCGAATGATGTGCTACTCACTTGCCTAGAGTAAAGTACCACATCATCTCATGCATTCTTCCCTGGGGAGGTGGCGCAGCCCCCCGCATATAACAATTAACCCCCGGGGAGGAGGCGGTGACCAGGGCAAAGATGAGCCCAGGAGGGGGGTCCTGTGCACCCCCTCCTTTATTTTAAACATGCCCCTGGGACATGGCCCACCAGGGGACTCTAATCAAACAAGTGTGGAGACCACACTTGTGTTTTTATACAAAACGTACTGCATATTCACAAAACATTTTTTTTATAAAAAGTGTTTTTTTGCCCTGGTGGGGACCACCACAGCTAAGGGAACAAGTTTACTTTATCCTGACCTCTTTTCCTTTTTTTTACATTTCGTTTTGTGTGCCTCGGCTGAAGCTGAATCGCAAGATGGCTGCTACACTTCCTGGTTAAAGTGTTGGCAGCCAAACAGAGCTGCGCATTTACCTGTACATGCTTGTCAGTAATCCAGAAGTCATCGTTGCCAGAGATCTACAAATTAGTTTTCTCTTTAATATCTCCAAAACTACTAGATGGATTTACACCAAGTAAGTGAAAGCATAATCTCTGCACCAAGAGCTAGCATTCTGCCAAATTTGATGTAATTCTTTCCAGCAGTTCAGGCTGTAGTCGTGTCTAAAGGTCCTATGAAAATTAACATGGGAAACACAATTTTTGTGACCCCCCATTGTTCTCAGCCCCTGCTTGACGGATCACCATGAAACTTTCGGTACAAAACAAGAATCACCAGGGAACTTATTTTCTAGAAATTCATGAAGATGCTAAAGCAGCTTCTTCTCTGTGAGAGCAATGTTTCCTCTGTTTCCCTGCCTGCAACTCTGTGGGCCCAGAAACAGAGGAAACCTTCATTCGCAGTGACAGAGAGCTGTTTGACAGCTGTCCCTTACTACAAGAGTAGTGTTTGCTGTAAATTGGTAGGAGCTGTCAGCTCCCACCAAGTTACAGCAAACAGCTATGTCCCAGGGTTAAACACCCCAGGACATAGCAAAAGCTGGCCCTGAGGGGGTGGCGGTCCCCAGGGCCATCATTGGCTTCACAAGGGGGCCACGTGGCCCACTCCAATATAATAAACCAAGTGAGGTGGTGATCTCCAGGAACGGACCGCCTGTATGTTTTAAAAGTAGCCCCAGGGAGGTGGTCCCTAGGGCTGTAGAGGGTCCAGATGGCCCCCTTACATTTTTTACAATTGGTGCCTTGGGGAGGAGGCAGTCCCTGGGGCTGCAAGGGGCTGTGGGGCACTCCTGCACATGATTTTATTTTGTGCCCTCGGGACCACATCCCCTGGGGTCTGGAGTTCTAAAATGTTATTTTTTGGAGGAGGGGGCCATGTGGCCTGCCTCCCCAGACAGATCTTGGCCACAGTGACTCTTTCCAATGGAGCCTAGCTTAAACACTTGTTTTTGTTTTTGGGGAGGGGGCTGCATGGTTCCCTTCCCCATGCCGATCTCGGCACTGGGGACCCAGCTTAAAAATGTAATTGTGTTGTTGGGGATGGGAGCCACGCACTCCTCCCAGGCCTACCTTGGCACCAGGGACCCTACCCCACTAAAGGCTGGCCTAAGTAGTTTTTTTGGGGGGGAGAGGGACCACATGGCCACCCTCCCCAGGACTGACCTTGGCCCTGGGGACCCCATATCCTGGGCCAGGCCTAATTAATAAGTTTTTTGGGGAGTTGGGCTGCGCGACCCCCCTCCCCAGGTCTATCTTAACCCCAGGGACCCTATACCCCGAAGGCCAGCCTAAATATTTTTTTTTATGGGGAGGGGGGCCATGTGGCCTTCCTGCCCAGGGCTGATCTCAGCCCCAGGGACTCCATCCCCTGGGATCTGGCCTATTATTTTTTTTTGGGGGGGTGACCACATGGCCCCCCCTCCCCTGATCCCCGCCCTGGAACTCCATCCCCAGGGCCTGGCCATGTGAAATGGGTGTCACTCAGTCACAATGTTGGAGACCCCGGAATGGGCATAAAGGCCCCCACAGTCCCTACCGGCTCCCCACCTCCTGTGGGAGCCAGCATTGCTGTCATAGAGAGGGAGCTACTAAAGATCTTTCTCTTGGAACATTACTCAGATCAGTTTTACCAAAACACATTTTTATTTCGCTCTATAAATTATGCAGCAAGTACTGTAAAAAGTTCATTAATGTTAATGTGAATGTGGTGAATGTTGCAGCCTCATATCCACTGACCCTGTCCACTGTCCATTGTTTTCTCAACCACTTAATTATTAAAGGTAAAGGAAGCCTAAACAATGTGACTCTAATTAGTTCTTCATGTAGTTGTACCTTCACGAGAACAGCTTCAGCAATCTCTTCCTTCAAAAAGGTGGAATGGGTCCGATTCACAAAGGTAAATATACACATTTACATTTACTCGTTCATAATTTTTCTAGTATACCTAGGTGTATCTACACAGTTTTGCTAATTACCATTTTCAAGTGTAGATTGCCACAAAGGAATAGACTTACATGTCTTCATCCATCCAATGAGGTTGTGGGGCCTCCTAGAAATAAAGGTATGGCCATAAGGGTGGTACACATATATTTAGGATCATAAATTAAGTTCATCTGGTGGTCAGATATGCCTGATGCTGGAGAGGAGACTTCTGCAAACATAGAAGAGACCTCCTCCACATAGGTGCAAATCTCTCCATGGGCAAGTATGGAGGACTTTATTCAATTGTATGTTTCTTTAACAAATACTGCAAATACTTTAATGTGTAATTAAATGTAAATTCCTTAAAATGGCAATTATTAACTTAGAATTAATACATTAAATGGTTGAATCATAAATTGTGTATGTGTGTTTGTGTAGTATTTTAAATATTGATTTGATATAATTAATGTAATAATGTTTCCTATAGGGTGTCATTTTAATTCAGTGGTTCCATTGACTTAAATGTCAATGTGTTGCAGCGTCAATGGTTGGCCATTTGTAGTTCTCAACAAACTCCAGGGCTGTGCTGTCTTACATTTAGACTTCCTTCCATACCTTTAAAACTGGAGTGACTTTAAAGGTGCAGATTCTCAATTGTAATTGTCTATTTTGTGGTTGTTAGCTTGGTATTAGGATGTTACTCCCAAACACCTCCTTAAATGTCTCTAAATCCCTCTCATTTAATAGTGAAATTTTGCAGCCATCCTCCCTTGCATCCCCTTCCCCTCCCACAACTACTACCATAACATATTCCTATACATACAGTGAACTCTACACAGAAAGGATGTGGCAAGAGGAAGCAGATGACTTTAGCCCTAGGTTGTGAATTTCATTTTTTTGTACTACAGTAGCACTTGTTTAAGTATTATAAAATGCAGTTTGTAAACAGTTCCCAATGTGCTTTTTAACAAGGCAAAGGGTGTTTGTTTTTAAAATTCTCAATTTTTTATGAGATCATTGATAATTATTATCTTTTTCACTACAGACAACCAAATAGTGTTTTCCACTATTCACTTATAAACATTTCCATGTTCAAAAGCACCTTTCACAAAATAACTACATATAAATGACCAATGTAGAAAACGCCTAAACAAAAAGTGATATGTAATGTTGTCCAGTATTGCTACATTTTCTGATAGACTTTGCAAGCCACTTTGCTCTTGGACTCGTGATATATGATGTCATCCGACCCTCTCAATGGTAGAATGGATCTAATTAAATGCTTAAGAGCTATCTATCTTCCTCCCTTTCTCTTTACCTGTCTATGCCTAGGTGTGTGTTTTAATCAGAGGTTCATGTTTCCTTTTGATCTAATACATTTTTCACAGTTAGTTTGCACTTTTGAATTTTTTGTGATTAATCTTATATTGTTATGTAACTTTTTTTTATAGTTGATTATGACTGTTTTTGATCCTGACATTTAGATAAATTAGAGTTAGACAAGAGTGTTTCTGTACTCTTCCCTCAATGACATTTAATAAGTAAGTAATTTTTCATTACAACACATTTTGTTCTGTTCAACTCATTCAAAAGTCTTTCTATCAATGTCTGAAAGTCAGGATTAAGGTGTCTCTGTCTAACCGATTGCTCATAAATACATCCTCTGGTTAACATGCAATTTGAATACAGATTTGTGATTAGAAAGCACCAACCAAAGGTTTTGTAAAATTCTATCATAAAATGTTGAACCATTTGCACTCAACCTCTCTAAAAGCTAAGCTTAATATCTAGTTAACTAAAAAGATTTAAAGTGAAATTCACTTATTTTCGGATTCTAGTTACAAAGATTATATAAAGAAAGCAATGCACAAATAATATGTCATGATATAATCCCACATGTTAAAGTGGCTGAAGAGACTACACTTGTGATGTGGAAGCTTGTGGCTATAAACTGTAGATTGAAACGTACATAGTGCATGATAACCAGATTAGGGAAAGGGCAGAGCAGAAGACATGAAAAAATGACACCTCGGCCATGGCACTGGATGTGCTGCTATGTATCTGGCACTGGAAATCATAGTAAATATTGAAGATAAAATAGGATCACAATTAGCTATACAAATAGTAATGATACATCTACAGTAATAAACTTCGAATCTACATGTTCTAACTTGAATATGTGTTGTACTACTTTAAATGACAAAATAGTTCAAATCTGAGGGCAAACACAGCAAAGCAAGTAGCAAAGTGGCAGCCCCTCCTACAGCACAACACACAGCTAGCATTAGGCCAACATAGTCATGCAGTTAACAGAGTGGTAGTCCTTCTGCCTGGCAGTATGTCATTGGTTTCAGTAGAGTTATGATTTGGTGGAGTTTGGGGTACAGTACTTATACCCAGTAGATCCACTGAATTGGGGGAGAATTCAAAGAGAGGCCTCTGAAGTGCACAAGGTCTGAGGGCCTGGTTTGGAGTTTGATGGATTAGTCACTCTGGCAGAATTCTGACAGATTTCCTGTCTGCCTTAATAGAAGTGCATTTTATCCTATGACACTCGTAATAAGGTGGCCAGGATTTCTGTCACATTTGTGATAAAGTGCCCTAGCGCCAAATTCTAAATCTGACCCTTAGTTTTCTGTTACAGTATGATTACAAGTACAATGCAATGAGTAGTAAATAAGCACCAGACTAAGAAGTACTGCTAGCAAATCTTTGAGTAGAGATAGAGAAAAAAGGGGTTAGGCGCCACCATGTAGTGGAATCCAACTCCAGAATGGGGTATGTAAAGTTTATTTACTGGCAGTGCGCTTTGATCAGTAGCAATCTTCCTCACAGCCTATCAACAGGTATGTGCACCACGCCCTATGAAAATGGACATTCAACATCCTCATAATAACAATGCAGAAAAGACCTACAAATCCAACTATAACCCCTGATTTTGGAAAAAAATACTACAAATGAAGGGGTAGATTTATGATGGCGTAGCTGCACCCTGAGCCACATTAACGTTATTATTTTTTACATTAATGTGGCCTAACTAGGCTGAAATCCCTGCACCCTATTTAAGAGTGGTGCAATGCATGCATTGTGTCACTCTGTATCCCTTTGCGCTACATTATGCCTGCACCTGCACCAGGCATAAGGTATCCCCTGTTAGGGGAGCTGGAAAATGGCAAAAGGAAACCTATGAGATTTCATTGCACCATTTTTTTGTATGGCACTTTTAAAGCCTGCTCAAGAGCAGGCATTAAAAGGGGGCTTCCACTCTTTATAATGGGGCCCTATGTACTCTGCAGGAGTAGCTCCAATATTTTGATGCGACTCCTGCAGAGTACATCCATAGCATCATGAGAAATACCGCTATTGCCCCCTACCCTGCGCCATGGTGCACCGTATTTTAAATACGGTGCACACATGGTGGAGGTAGGGGGTGCTAAGAGGTGCAGGGAAAGTGGCGATGCACTCGTTGCAGCACCACTTTCCATAAATTTCCCATTAAATTCCTTATTGATTACATGCTGTAATTGCAAAAACTTATAAATCAAATATCAGCATAAAAAAACATACCAACATCTGGTATATATCACAATTCTTAATATTCAAGCCTTCAAGAGAAATATTGCATCATAATTACACATTGCTAAATCACACAGTTCCATAATATTACACAGGTTAATTGATATAAGTTTTATTAGAAACAATTCAAATTAGTTTCCCTCCCAGAATGGAGTCAAACTGCAATCGTGAATACATATGATGACAAATTTTAATTGACATGGGCATTTAAGTATCAAACAATAGAACACTACTGAATGCAAATAATAATTCCATTTAAAGGCCAAGTGGCCAGAATCCAACCAATATCCTCTCAGGGGTTCTGTAAATACTAGAAATTAATCCCCTTAAATAATAACAAATGGGAACCCCCTACCAGACAAGCAAAATTAGGCTAAATTAAAGAAGCAAGTGCACATAATCATCCTAAAACAACAAGTACAATGCAATGAGTAGTAAATAAGCACCAGACTAAGAAGTACTGCTAGCAAATCTATGAGTAGAGATAGAGAAAAAAGGGGTTAGGCGCCACCATGTAGTGGAATCCAACTATTGCAAAGTGTCGACACTGAACACAATCATTAAAACAGCCTCTTTTACTGTGAGGGTAGAACTTTGGATGGAAATGTGTATTTTAGCGAATGCTCTGAAAATCCTTACATTGTTTCTTGTTAGACCACAGGTATCTGGGCAGTATAAAACCAGTCAAATTAAGCACTGTCCAGTCTTAAATAGATACTAACAGTAGTTGGTCCTTCATCATAATCAAAATGTTTCATTATGGTTCACAGTTTCAGGCAGCATAGCAATCATCAGCATCCCTACAAAGAACTTTCAACATCTGTAAATAGACTAGCTTCCAGGTTTGGATCATGTTCATTACTCCACACACATGCTTAAGTACAATTATGTTGAAGTTTAAAATATGATATTTTTGGGGCGTGGCTGGGCCACGAAAGAAGATGGCCGGCTAAGTCCCGTGCTCCGCGCCGCAGTGGCCCCGAGGAGGCGGCGGGGGCCCTATGGAGGCCGAAAAATCGCCTTAACGCACGCCGAAACCCTCCCACAACCTCGAGCTCCCGTCCGAACCTCAACAACTGCCCGCCGAGACCCTATCGGCGGACAGCGCGCCTCGGAGGGAAAGAGGGAAAAATGGCCTACAGTGAGGGCGGAGCCGCGCCTCCTCGACCAGAAAACCGGCTCTCTTAAGGACGGAGGAACCCAGTCCGGAAGACCCTGAGGAGCCTCCCAAAGCCCAGGACCTCTGATCTTGAGTGGGGACACGCTCCGGAGCACCAGGGGATCTAGGGTGCACAATATCGAGCTAGGCCCAACTGCGGGGGAGGAGCCGCGCTCTCGAGCCGAGAGAGGAGCCGGCCTCCCTACCATTATGGCGACTGGAGTCGCAGGCACAGTCCTTCGCATCCTATTTCCAAAGGGAGGCGGTGAGCATTTATCCTCTATTTGGCCCGGGAGAGGAAAGAAGACAATGCCGCGGAGCGGCGAGGGGAACGAGGTGAGGAGGCGAGGAGGGGCGAACCAGGACAGTAAACAATAGAAAGGAATAAAGACACGGAAACAAGAGAAGAAGGGGAGCAAGGGAAAAATAAAAGGAAGGAGGAAGAAAGAGCAAACAGAAAAGGGGAAGAAGAGAGCTAAGAACCAAGCTAAACAAAGAAGGAGAGGGGAGGCGAAAGGGGGGGAAAGAGGAGAAGACAGAAAGAAAGAAGAAACACACCAAAAAATCCCCCCCCAACACATCCGGGAACAGAAAAAGGATCAAATAAATTACCGCCTCAACCCTAAAATCCCCCCAAAACAAAACAAAAAAAGAAGAGGAGGGGAAAAAGAAAAGGGAAAAAAAAAGCGAGAATATCAAAAGTCAGAACAAGACAAGAGCTGGCTGACTGCATAACACTGCTTTCGCCAGACTCCGAGGAAAACTCTGGAACCAGCTGGACAACACACGCAGACAGACGAGGCGATGCCCGGCAGCAAAACAAACCAGAAACCCACTGGTAAGTCGGCACGAAAATTACTATTCTCCGAAGCTCTCCATCACAGGCGTCCAATATCTACGATAACAGGACCTCACTCACCACCCGCCCCAACACAATCCACCGCAATGTCTGACAAGGAACAATCCATAACCATGGAAAAAATACTACAGGAGATCACCGCTGTCAGCCGCCGAATAGAGGGAATGGAAGCTTCTCTGTCTTCACTAACCCTGGAAACCAAATCTATGAGATCAGACATTGCAGGTTTTCAAAATAGGGTGACAGGCTTGGAACACTGCATGGGCTCATTAGAAACGCAGATGACCACTTACCGAGACAGAGACCAAGAACTCCTTTACCTTAGGAGTAAACTCACAGACCTAGAGGATAGGAGCCGAAGAGATAACATTCGCCTACTGGGAATCCCGGAGCATGAAGAAGGTACAGACATGCAGGCCTTCCTGGGCTCCGTTCTCCCCAAACTAACCTCCCTGGACTTCGACCCACCGCTGGAATTCCAAAGAGCACACAGAGTAGGCCCGAAACGTTCTGATACATCTTTAAGACCCAGACCGATAATCGCTTGTCTATTACGCCACAACAATGCCCAACAGATATTACAAACGGCGCGTAAACAGGGCCCTTTCCAGATAGGCCAACTTGACATCCGAATAACGGCTGATTACTCCAAGGACACCAACGAACGAAGAAAAGCCTTCCTAGCTCTAAGACCTCGACTTCGCCAAGTGGGGATGAAATTCGGCCTCTTCGACCCCGCCAGAATGTGGGTCACCAATAACAGTATATCCAAAGACTTCTATAATCCAGACGAACTGAGCCTTTTCCTTGACTCTTTTCAACATCAGCCTATGGACTCTACCAATCCAGACTGTTCACAAGATACCGGGAGAGAAAACGAAGGGGGAGGACTCTTACCCCCGGGCCTAGAGAAAGAAGGCCCGCTCCATCGTGACACCGACCTCAATCAAAGGGGCAGGGACGCAGAGAGGCTAGCCAGACTACACGACGACAGGGGTCAGGTTCTCCACGCTGTGGCAACCTACACCCAACTGTCAGAAAGAGACAAATCCAGATCACCTCTAAAACCAATGACTGTACCCCCCTGAGACACCGATCCCTCGCTGGGTGCATGTGAGATGATTACAAGACATTGAAACTGGAACGACGAGAACTCACGGAAGGATGAGTACAAGCCCGGGTTTTGTTTGTAACCATTATTACTTAACAATCGTCAATAACCTTTTTAACAACATTAGATGACCATAATGTTTACATGTTCTACAAGACAACACGGGGCTTTATTCTATAACACTGTTGCATAGACATCCACTGTATAACACGAAACGCACAAGCCGGATCTTGCAGACCCCACAGGTGATGCAAACACATACATCGGGACCTTGCTCAGTAGGGACAAGTTCCAACACCTAAAGAGAAGCTGCCATTCACCCCCTCACAGCACTACTACAATATAGAATATTCGACAACACAACACCACACAATAACAACAAAACTACATGAACAGGCCCGATCCTGCAGACAAGTCGTAATGCTGTCCCCTCTCAGCTAAATCTACCACCCTCCATTTCTCCCTTAAACGGCCGTTCCGGGAAACCAAACAAATGTAATATAATCTACACGCAATAATACACACCCCGACGATCACTAGAGTACTGCCTCAGGGGACGATAAGATATAATACAACACAACATTACATATTACGGAGATGCACCACTACTTCTTACGGGAACACTATATCTCCATGGAGACATGACAAACAGGTCGACATTCATACGTATTCCCCAGAATCCTCCCCATGAGGGGGATGCAACCCCCCCATATACTTGCGATGACACCTGACCACGTAGATGATGAGCAGTAGACCAACCACTTGTATACACAACCCATGTTCCACCCTTCAATAACAACACCCACCCCGGGGCTGGTCCCACGACATATAAACTAATAGAATGTAATAAGATTACCTGTGTGGAAATAAGTTATATTGCATTACGTTATGCTATATTATACTATGTTATGTTATACAAATCAACAGATTGCAGTGACATTATGCTGTTTGACATTATGTTGTTTGACATAGCGATATTATGCTATATAAGTATAGTAATATTTCAACTGTTATTATGTGCAAATGTACTCCAATATCCTGATCTGAACCGGCATTATGGGGGTCATTCTGACTCCCGCCGGCGGCGGTAACTGCACGCCCGGCAGGAGCCGCCGAATGACCGCACCGCGGTCAAATGACCGCGGTGGTCATTCTGAGTTTCCCGCTGGGCTGGCGGGCGACCGCCAGAAGGCCGCCCGCCCACCCAGCGGGAAACCCCCTTCCACGAGGATGCCGGCTCCGAATGGAGCCGGCGGAGTGGAAGGGGTGCGACGGGTGCAGTTGCACCCGTCGCGATTTTCAGTGTCTGCCACGCAGACACTGAAAATCTATGTGGGGCCCTGTTAGGGGGCCCCTGCAGTGCCCATGCCAATGGCATGTGCACTGCAGGGGCCCCCAGGGGCCCCACGACACCCGTTCCCGCCAGCCAGGTTCTGGCGGTGAAAACCGCCAGAACCAGGCTGGCGGGAAGGGGGTCGGAATCCCCATGGCGGCGCTGCTTGCAGCGCCGCCGTGGAGGATTCCCTGGGGCAGCAGGAAACCGGCGGGACACCGCCGGTTTCCCGTTTCTGACCGCGGCTGTACCGCTGCAATCAGAATGCCCATGGAAGCACCGCCAGCCTGTTGGCGGTGCTTCCGCGGTCGTTGGCCCGTCAGAATGACCCCCTATGTTACTTAACACCCTCCCCCCCCTGCCCTCTCCTCCGGCCCTTTAGACACCCACCCCTTGATCCCACAAATCACTTCTCCCCCCCCTTACACAAATACCAACACCTACGGTAACATCTACATTACAACCATCACCATATTTATATCTATCATTATAATCATGATTACAAATACACACCCTGATCCACACCCACCCCCCTCCTCGACCAATATACCCTCACAACATAGAACCCATTGCGATGACATACATCAAGTACAGTGATCGCTAGCCCCCTTTCACTCGAAATTAGGATAAACATTTACCCTATTAACTTAGACACTGGACACTGCGAGGTATCAACTGGACCCTTCTCCATCTCTTAATCCAGGCCAGTGCGAACTCCCCCTCTACCACCTTTCAAACTGTACCCACCCTCACCATATAAAAATTATGTCATCAAGTCCCCCCCCCTTTATCTACACATCATACCCTCCCTCATCAACATAGCTACTACCCTCTCCCGCCCCCCCCCTTTCATAATATGCCCATGGCTTCCCCCCATATCCGTTCCCCTCCTCCGGAGCTCAGCTCAGAACCTGTGCATTCGACCACCTTGGATCAATACTGGCCTCCCCCTGCCCCAACGCCGCCTCCTCGGCAGAGAGGTTGCATCGACGGCATTAGGAGGTCGGATAGGACTCGCCGTTTACAGACCGTCCCTAAGGGAGCATAGTACTCCCGGTCCTCTCTATATCCCTCTAACCTCTCCCCCTCCTAATCATCACATCCATTCCCCTTTACAGACAAACGCTAACTCTAGCCTTCTTTCCTCCCATATTATCCCTTTCCCCTCTCTCACCGACCCCTACACGTTCTTGTTTCTCCCCCTCCCCCTTTTTCTTGTTGGGGTACCCGACCCTCATCAGCTGCCTCTGTCTCACCCCTCGAACTCCCAAATATTCATATTACAGCGAACACAGTACCACATGACTACCACACCCAGTATTGCTGAAATTCCTTCCTCCAACTCAGTATGCCAGAGACAACCCCCCACATAGTACACCCTCTACGAATCCTCTCCTGGAATGTTCATGGCTTGACGAATTACATCAAACAGAAAAAGATCTTGTCATATTTCCAATCTAAAAAAGCAGACATAGCCCTGATCCAAGAAACGCATCTTGATAATATAGAGTCCGACAAACTTAGACGTGACTGGGTAGGAAAGGTCCTCTTCAGCTGCTGTCCAGAAGATCAGGGAATCAAGGGAGGCACACCTCGTAAATGTGGCGTAGCGATACTAATACGTAAATCCCTGCCGACCATGATCATTAAAACATGGAATGACACAGAAGGGAGATATACATTTGTCAAACTGAAAATAGGAAATACCTTCCTATGTGTGGGCTCTGTCTATGCACCAACCGGACCAAAGCGTTCCTTCTTCCTACAACTCAATCGCGTACTGACCGAAATAGGGACCACACGCTATATCATCGGAGGGGATTGGAATCTTGCTAGAGATGCCATACTGGACAGGACAGGCCCCATCGATGTGGGCAATAATCCCGATAGGGCCTTACTGACGGACATCACAGCAGATGTAGGTCTAGTCGACTGCTGGAGACTAACACACCCAAAGGACAAGGAATTCACATTCATTTCGTCCGTCCATGGCACCCAATCACGCCTGGACTATTTTCTTGTATCACACACCATAATCCCCCAAATACTAGACACTAGCATCTTAGATAGCGGACTCTCAGACCATTCCCCGATTTTACTCTCTATTCAGGTGGGCTTGACCTCTCCTGGTCGTAAACCATGGCGCTTTGCCATACACAGATACCGTTCCCCCCAGGGGAAAGAGCAACTCAAGGCCCACATATCCACATACATGACCGAAAACATAGGCTCTGTGACATCCAAGCAGGTGTTATGGGCAGCGGCTAAGGCCACTCTGAGAGGGAACATGATGAGGGATGCAGCACTGGCCAATAGAGATAGGGAGGTCCGCTACGGCACCCTAGAAGACACGATCCAACGCCTCACCAAACAATACACTACTCAGCTGTCCCCAGCGCTACGCCGCTCCCTCGAACAAGCCCGAATGGCACACAACGATCTTTACACAACGCAGGCAGAATATGCACTACAAACATTACGTCACCGCCACTATGAACAAGGAGAAAAGGCCGGACGCCTCTTAGCGGCACAGCTCCGACAGAGAGATGCTGCCTCAGCTATCCCAGCTATAACGTCTCCCTCCGGAGCAGTACTGACCCGCCCGCAAGACATTGTGAATGAATTTGCTACATATTATCAACTCCTTTACACCCCCGAAACCCCGACCAACCAGGCACAGACAGAGGCATTTCTCACTGCGGCAAAATTGCCCTGCCTATCAGAAGCCGGCCGAGCTCTCCTTGAGGGCGATATAAGCAAGGAAGAAATTATACAGGTTATCACAAACTTCCCATACCATAAATCCCCGGGCGAAGATGGATTCACAGCGGAATTTTACAGATGGTCAGGAGAGGAGACAACCACGGCAGTACACGAGGCACTCATGGAGGCGTGCCAGGAGGGCTCTCTGGGTGCCCTGTCCAACAGGGCCACGATTGTCGTCCTGCCTAAACCTGGAAGGGACCCCTACTTTGCAGTAGCTATCGCCCCATCTCCCTTTTAAACGGAGACGTTAAATTACTAGCTAGTGTCCTTGCAGCACGTCTACGCAAAGTCATACCGTCCCTAATCCATAATACCCAGGTGGGATTCGTACCGGGCCGCACTTCCAGAAACCATATGCGCACACTATGCCACACCCTGCTTGAATCGTTAGACGTACCAGAAGAAGCCTTGGCACTATCCCTCGACGCGGAGAAGGCATTCGACCGCATCGAATGGCCCTATCTATTCACCACCATGAAACATTTTGGTCTCGGAGATCAATTTATTTCTAAAGTCCGATTATTATACGATCACCCTACGGCACAAGTTAACTGCGGGGGCTTTCTGTCGGACCCATTCCCCATCGGAAGGGGCACTCGACAGGGCTGCCCCTTGTCTCAGCTCCTATTCCTACTAGCAATGAAACCGCTGGCGGCAACTATAAGGAATTCTCAACAGATAACAGGTATCTCATTACCAGGGGGTTCCTCCAAAATCTATCTATATGCAGAAGATATTCTGTTAACCTTGTCTGACTTAGAAAGATCCATCCCATCCCTACTCTCTATCATAGAAAGCTTTGCACCCTTGTCCGGGTATCGAGTAAACTGGGACAAGAGTGAATCGTTGCCCCTATCTCGCGTAACAACGAGAGCTGCAATCCATGGCCGCCCATTTAAATGGACCCCAACCCACCTCAAATATCTGGGGACATATATTAACCGAGGCTTAGAACACATGGTCAGGGATAACCTAGACCCTCTTATATCCCGGATGAAACAGGACTTTGCCAAGTGGACCTTACTCGGCCTATCTATGTGGGGTAGAACACAGGCGGTTAGGATGGTCACCCTCCCCCGCTTCACATATGTTTTAGGCATGCTCCCCTACAGATTCTGCTCTCTCTTCTCTGAAGGATTGATACTTTGATAAGGTCCTTTGTCTGGGGTTCTATACGGCCAAGACTAAAACCGGGGACAATATTAGCGCGCAGACCCTATGGAGGACTAGGTCTACCCTCAGTAGAACAATACGCTCTAGCCCTACAACTATCACAACTAGCCTACACACTACCAGGCACTCCAGACCCCCCACAATGGACAATCACGGAGAAACACATACAGGGACAACACTCCGAACTAGGCGGGATATATACCGACTACTCTCACTCGTCCAATCCTATCCTCGCGGCCACAAATACAGCGTGGCGCAGAGCCCACCGGCTACTGGGAGTGCACCCTTCTCTACATGCCCAAGCCCCTTTAGCGGGAAACAAATGTATAAAAATAGGGGGAAGTACCCTAAGATGGCCCCAGTGGAACGACGCTGGTATCCACAACATAACTCAAATGATAGATGGCAATGATTTCCGGTCCTTTGAATCCCTACGGGAAGAGTTCGGAATCCACAAAAATCAGGAATGGAGGTACATGCAACTCATGCACAGTATGCGCAAGGCCCTAGGACCCCCCCCGTGGACGATCAAAACCTCACCCGTTGTCAATTACCTGCAGAAATGGGGCCGGCACAGAGGAGTTATGGCCGGTCTATACGCAGAGATTACGAACCATCTTTACACGCAACCCCTCCTAGAACGACTGCGTCTCAGATGGCAAGATCGACTAGCGATAGCCTACACAGAAGAAGATTGTCAAGACATAATCGAAGCCCTAGACAGAGGGGTCCGCGAGGCCCGCCTGAAATTCTGTCTCTTCAAAATCCTCCAGGACTGGTACTGGACCCCTACAAAACTCTTCAGGGCCGGTCTGATACCACATGCGAGGTGTTGGCAATGAGCAGAGCTCCATTGTGATCAACTGTATATTCTGTGCCACTGTCCGACGATACAGCCCCTATGGGAAGCTGTGTTCCAGACACTTAGGGATTTCATATCAATACCAAACCCGTCACCGATAACACTCATTATCTTACACGACATGCGCCCATACCCCTCCCTATCACGCCCCCATAAACGACTACTTCACACGGCAATTGCCACAGCGAAAATCTGTATTGTTCGACACTGGAGGTCTGCTGTTGCCCCAACTCCAACGGAATGGATGACAGCCATGTTCCAAACAGCTACAAATGAGCGAGTCATTTATAACCTACAGGATCAAGCGGCCCTATTTACAGAAATTTGGAGCCCCTTCCTGACAAGACCATGAGGCAGCTGGCTGATGGACAGTGGATGGCAGTTGACACCCCACCATCTTCCTTTCTCTCCTTCCCTCGCTTCCCTCCCTGCTCTCCTACCCCTTTCCTCCACCCCGGAGACTATTCATCCCAGAGAACATCCTTTACACCATGCCATATCGACCCGCTTAAATACGTACTAGAAACTATGCTTCTTGGTTTTGCTCGATCAGAGGCCAACTGTCCAACATTAGTAGGCAAGACCGGATTCTTTATACATCTAATCCTGAATCTACACAGATACTCTCCCTTGTCTAGCCTCCCCTGGAATGGCCCTCTCCCCCCCATGAATGTATCCTCTTGGCCCACCCTACAATACACGTTGATAAATGTATCACATGGCACAATCCTATAAGATCGTCGGCAAATGACGAGGAACAACCGGAATATCCATCTAATAACCCAGAAACACGGAGCCAAAATATTTGCCTTTCCCCCCTAATATTCTACCTAACCCTCCTACTTCCCCGTTCTCCTCTCTATCACTCTTCTCTCTCTCCTGCTCCCCTCTATTACAATTTGACCCCCCAATAACCTCTACCCCCCTTCCCCGCACCCTCCCTAATTTTCAAACCATAGTCTATGTTGACGAATCAATGTACCTATTAGACAATGTACATTCAGATATCATTTGTAATACTACCATCTGAACCACGGATTACTGAAAAATGTCAATGCATACTGTGTATCGTCTTATATTTTTCTCTAATAAAAAATGTATTAAAAAAAAAAAAATTATATTTTCGCCACAATCTTCTTTTTTATACCACATGTTAGAAATTGGGTCTCTAGTTGGCAAAGGTAAGCACCATGTCCGAGGGGACATCACAGTCCTAGTCAGGGTAAGTAAGATACACAACCTAAATTAACCTGTGCTCACCCTCAGGTAGCACTGCACAGAGCAGTCAGGTGTAACGTAAGAGGCAATGTGTCAAGTAATTGTGCAACACTTAAATTACTGTAACACAGTAAAAGGCACCACAAAATGATTCCACACCAATTTAGAAAGTAGAGTATGAGTATCTGAGTAAAACTTGGCCAAAATAACACAAATCCAATCAGTCAATGGTGAAATATGATTTTTTAAAGATTAAACTAAAAATAGTGCTTAGAAGACACTAGAGGTCAAAAGGTTACTTGAGGTCATGATGGGCCGGTGCTACACCAGCATTCAGGCTGACCGTGAGGGTAGGCTGGCTACAGCACCCATGCATGGCTCACTGAATAGTGTCTTGGTTGGAGTAAGCATCAACAGAGATGAGCAAATGCGAAGGAGATGCGTCAATATTTTATGTCATTGGCTCCGTTGAGTCTAATGCAATGCATCATTGTTGAGCCTCACGGAGTGTTGTTGTTGAGCCATGGAGGCTGTGACTCGGCTGTTGTCAAGCATCCTCTGCATTGGAGTTGAAGGGCGATTCGCCGGTTCTGACTGGTGCAGTTGTGACGATGCATTGGTTTTTGCAGAAAACGGCTGCAGAACCCACATCTGAGGCCCAGGACTGAAAGGGGCATATAAGACAAGCATAGGACTCACAGATATCAGAGTCCAGCAGCACCAGGAGAATTGCAGGCAGTCTTTGATGTCCCTGAGACTGCAGGAGAATGGGGGGAAGCCCGCAAGCCCTTGGAGGACTTGGAAACAAGGATGTAGAGATTATGGCCCTCATTACAACCCTAGCGGTCGGTGTTAAAGCGGCGGTAATACCGCCAACAGGCCAGTGGTAAAAAAAAATGGGATCATGACCACGGCGGAAACTGCCAACATAGGCAGCTACTTTAACACTCCGACCACCACGGTGGTAGCAACCAACACCGCGGCAGTCACCGCCAACAGACAGTCAGAAGACAATGTACCGCCCACCCCATTACAACCCGCCAATCCGCCAGCTTTTCCGGGGCGGTACCAATGCCATCAAAAGCACTGCGGAAACAGTGTTTGGAAGGGAAAACACTCACCTCTCGGCACTCAACAAAGAACCAGGACGCCATGGAGCCCGAGTTACAGGTACTCCCCATACTAGTCTACCTTGTCATACACCAGGAATATCAAAGGTGGCGGCAACAACGACCACGGTGAGTACTGCACCTAGCACACAGGGGAGGGGGGGAGGAAAAGAGAGACACACACACACGCAACACACAACACCCCTACCCCACCCCCAACACTATTCACACAAACACATGCAGCAACATTACATTTACACCCTGTAACCCCCTGGAAGAACGCAAGGACAAAAGGAATTGTGTTAAACAGTGAAATTTTAGAAATAGGCAGATATAAGTAATGAATTTAAAAACAGTATTTACAAAAATATACAATATCTACATAAGGCCACACATTGTCCTTTGCAAATGTCCGTGGGCCACTGGGCCAAAAATTATGGGCCGAGCCCACACTTAATTCCTGCCTTAATACGGAGAGAACAATGCAGGGGCATCAGGTCGTAAACACACAGGCATCTCAGGGGGACGGGGAAGGGGGGGGGGCACCTCAGCCTGAAGATGAAATAACGCCACTGCTCTTGGAGGGGGCAACATGCCCGCTGCTTGGTCCTGGGGAGTGCAAAGCCACAGTCTCTCAAGTGGCTGGTCTGCCCACTGCTTGGTCCTGGAGAGTGCAAAGCCACAGTCTCTCAAGTGGGTGGTCTGCCCACTGCTTGGTCCTGGGGAGTGCAAACCGCAGTCTCTCAAGTGGGTGGTCTGCCCACTGTTTGGTCCTGGGGAGTGCAAAGCCACAGTCTCTCAAGTGGGTGGTTTGCCCACTGCTTGCTCCTAGGGAGTGCAAGGCCACAGTCTGGATGGGCTTCTTCCACTGGTTCTGGAGGGGGCTTTGTGCCCAGTGATGCAGCACTTGGGGTATGGCAGTTCACATTCCCTCACCTGGGTGTCTGGGGCACAGGATTTTCAGGAAACCGGTAGCATGAAAGTCCATTGTTGCAGGGCCAGACTCCATCCTGCGGCGACTAAGGCTACAAACTCGTGGTTGTGCTGGTGCTGGTGAGGGTGCTGCCAGCGGTGGGGTGAGGCTCCTGCCTGTCTCCTGTAGCTTCAGACGGACGCACACTGGGGCTGCTGCTGCTGGTAGTGGTCCTACTGTGACCCTAAGATCTGGATGTGATATGATAGAAAAAGCTGCTTGAACTAACCTGAGTTGTTGATGCGCATCCTGTGGTAATATGAAGATTAAAAAAAATCAATCATGCATTTCCTGTATCAAATCTAAAATCATGAACTATTTTTTACATTCATATGGTGTACCCACTCTTTCATATGCCAATGACCACAACCTCCACATCTTAACAGGCATAGGTATTTCTTATCAGTGCCCTTGTAATTGTGATGGGTACCAGCACCAGTAGTTACTGGACCTACCATGGTTTATACAGCACATATCGAATATTACAGCTCACTGACCTCTAAATTAAAAAACAAAAATCACAGATGAATTCAGTGGAATAAAGGTTTATGAAAATCATATTTGGACAACAAACATGTTACTTTTGCATGAGGGAAAGAGAGAGAATAACATTATGAAACAAGGGCTTGATTTACAAAGGTAAACCTTTACATTTGGAGTAGGTTTACTACGTATTTTGTTTCACAAAGATAAGCTTACAAGTTGTATATTTACCATTTGGGACGGAGTCTGAGCACTCACACTCTAGTGTCAACTGCATAAAGAAAATAACACTGTAGCGGCTCTGTAGTCAGCTCTAGAACCTCCTGTTTGATTTTGCTCACTAATATACAGAAATTGTTTAAAAAAATAAAAATCAGCAACATCGGTTGTTCTTGTTGAAAGTTAATTTACAGTGAAAGGTCACTGAACGGATACAAGGAGCAATGACCAAAGTTAATTGGTCAAGTTCATTTGTGAAAACGCTTTCAGTCAAATGGAACTTTTCTTTGATGTCTTGTCTCGCAAGAAAATGATAAATTAGATAACAGGTTTTCTCTTTCAAGCCGCCTCACCATATATGAGGGTTGATTTTGGGACACCCAATAATTAATCTAGAAAAACGGCTTCTGAGTTGGTCTCTGCACCATAGCTAAATCAGATTTTTTCGAAAAGTCTACTAGGTTCCTTCACTACGTAGGCTATTACTTGAAAGATTTCTGAAAAATGATGTCGTTATAAAGGTACTGCCTGCTCCCTATCATAGTAATGTGTTTTGTATGCAGTATTTAATAGCACATTCTCAACACTTTATGTTACAATATTGCACTTTGACTGTACTTATGGACCTAAGACACGTCACAAAGATATGTGAACTGGCCTCAACAAACGCTTGCCTTTCTAGCATGCTAACTAATGTGTTCCATTGTGAAGACACGTGTTTGTCTTAGAGATGATGGTACGTTTCTAAACGTTAACTCTTGAATTGCTCCTACATTCTCCAAATCGCTAGTTTGATGACCTGGAAGATCTAAAATGAAATGTATACTACAGAAGATGCCATTCCATTGGGGGGGGGGGAGGTTATCCACTCAAAGTTGTGCCTCACAGTATTGAGAAAGAGGCCCAAACTAATCTAACTGTTAAAAGAACCGTGGAAAAAATATCAACTAGCATCCCGACAACATTCAGAAAGAAGCCGCCTATCCAGCCCCTAAAGTTCATTTGCTGATTCATTCATTCAGAATGGCAGAAATAAGATGGAAACATCCTTAGAGTAAGGACCGGAGGGTTGATCTTAAAAAAAAAAAAACATCAAAACACCCCTGACCACACGTCCACCGACGATCTTGTGTAGTCAAAATCGCATGTGTCTATGTTAAATAAATGTTATTTTGAAAATGCGATCCAGGCTAAGCAGAGTTTCGTGATAACAAATGTCCAAATAGATGTTCACCAAGATCAAGGCACTGCCCTCTTTCCATTCTAGTCTTGAGTGCGATGGAATCAGGCATCAGTACATTGACGAAGCACATTGGTTCAACAAAGTTGCCGTTCCTTAAATGATGACATCATGGGTGATTGTGATAGCAAAGTCCCACAATTTTCAACACAATCTGAATTTAATACATTAATTATTCATAGAAAATGACTCGAGATACATTTGAAGAACAGCTTAATTAAACACGGACTGCAGTGTATTCCTGCTTTTCACCTCTGTAGGAGCAGTGGTTGCTTCATTCAGTTTCTGAGCTGTCTGCAGCTCATTCTCTAACTTCAAGAATTTCTAGGTTCAGCGGTGCAATGTAAAAAAAGAGATGCACATTTGAGATCTGAGGCATCACTCCAGTACATGACGTGGCTCCAAATCAACAGTATCAACTTCGATGCCAAATATACACTACTTTTGACAGCCCACGAAATATGTGAAAAACTGGAAAATAAACAATAAACAGATACACCTCTATCGACGACCTGTAAAAAACGTCATTTTTGACAGTTTCCAAAAAGTCGATTTATTCTTAGCAAAGTTATAGTCAACTAGCATTTATCTCAAATGTAAAATATTTTCTGCTAATAATGCACTCACAAAATCATGCCATTTATAAATTGCATGCATCTCTAATATGTTAACGCATTTTCCTGTTGAAACACCAAATGACAAGTGTTTAAATGTTAGAATTTATGTGGGCTTGTCCACTGAGTGATGGTAGCGACAATTTACTGTGTGCATTTGGCTGTCTGGAGAACGATGACAACCAATCAAAACCCGCAGAACTAATGTTCTTTTTAAACTTTCCCCACGAGTGAACTTGGGCTCACAGTGCTCTGAAGGCCTTTGTCACATGGATCATAAATATAACACCTTTCACTCAGGTGATAAATACAACGCACAGTCAACAATTCTACCTAGCTTACTCAGTTGGTGCTGTGACATGTTGATATACCGAAGGAATTACAAGAGCAAAAAACTTGCCAATAATTTACCGACCAAAACGACGATCAGGCTTAAAAGGCATCCGAGCTGATATATCGGGCCAGAAAACATATAAATGCGGTGCAAGGATTCGTATTCAGAGTTAACTTAAAATATCTATTCTCAGATTCTACAAAATACGCGGATATATCTTTAGTACATATGGTCGATATTTTCAGAATCTGAGAATCCCAGATGATTGTTTACAAGACACAGCACATCATTCCTCATTTGTATCCGTTATATAAACATATAAGTAAATTGTAAAAACTAACTATGATCATAAGGCAGAAATTACTGAAAAGGAAGCGAAATACATACTGATCTGTTGCCTTTTTTTTCTATCGCCTCAGATCAAATCATTTTAATGCACACCATACAAATAAAGCTTACTTTACCTTTGCTCCCTCGCGCATATATCTAGGAAGTATTTAAAGCAAAGTATTAACATTGGCAGCACTTATAAATGTATTTATATTCATGATTGAATGTGGGTTTTTCACTATCAGAAATTAGATTACTTAAACTATGAATTCGAAAATTCCAGCCTTCATATTGTTGTTTTCTCTAAGTAGATTGACCTAAGGGCCTAGTGTGGGTCATTTGCTCACTGTGCCATTGGCCTAGAGCTGCATCTTACTGACAACGCGCCAAAATACAACACTGCTCTGAGGCTACTTGTGATATAATCTGGAGGGGATAATGCCTGACAATTCCAGCTACAGTGTGATGACCAAGACTGGTTTGCATACGGCTGGTCTCCATCTGGATTGGCATAGTGTGCACAACAATGATGAATCTGAAAGCAGTCCCAAGTAATTATCAGTTGTTGGGAATGATTGAAGTATTACACTCATCACTTTGTTTTTCTAAGCAAGACTTCCTAAGTGCAAAGGTTATGCCCCGAGGTGGGTCCCATGCTCACTCTGTAATTGGATTGCAGCTGCATCTCAATGACAAGTCCCAAAAGGCTGAAACTAGCGGTTGCTTCTGTTCCCAATCAGAAGGGGTTTGCCCTGGAAGTTCAAGCTGAAGCGTTCCTCTTAGTACAGGACCAATACTGATTTACAAATGGCTGATCCCTGTCTAGAGTGGAACAGTGAACAAAAATCAACAACATGATGGGCTGGGATGTGTAATTATCATTAGGAGAGATTGGCTAATTACCATAAGCTGAACATTTGATGCAGTTTCCATCACCTATTGTTGCAAAGGTTTTGCAGTGGGTCTTTTCTGGATTCTTTCTTGGGCCCAAATCCCCATCGGAGCGATGGCAGACCAGGTCTGGTGTGGGTTTGGATTGCGGGCCACAAGAGCCGGCGAGTTATAAGCAACAATATCCTGCTCATCATCATTGGGTCCAGTGATTAGAGCCTGCTGGATACAGAAGTAGGTTTCAGCAACATGCCTCCTGCATGCCTGTACTCCCTATTGACCTTCACACCCCTACGCCTAGTCCCTCCAACCTCTGATGCCTGGCAAGACAGCCTCACCCAACTTCATCTCTTTTTGACTATCAGAAAAAGGTTTGAATTGCCCAAAAGCCACAAACAAAAGCTCTTCCAAAGTCTTTAATGGTTGGGGGGCATCCTGCTGACCTCCTGCAGAGAGGTAGTTTCGAGGCAGTGAGATGGCTGAACAGTAGATACAGCCCCATCGGGTTCAGGGTCTTGGAGCGCAGAGGTGGCCTGTCTAGGTGCTGGTGTGGCTTTCATGCCATACTTCACTACTGGCCCTTTAAAACTATCAAGCTTTACTCTCTCGTCAATGCTCACATGATTGTTTTACTTCAGCGCTTATCACAAGCAGGCCGCTCTAGTGGACTTTTGACAACCCGTGGCACGGTTTTCAGTGTATATTGCAAAGATATTATAAACCAAATAAACTCATATTGGGAGGAGCAGGTACGCTGGTGCAACTTTATGGTTCCCCTCTAAGGGATTGAGCCCAAGAGTCACAGTGACAGCTGAGCTAGGTCTGCTACACTGGAGTGTGACCCGCATTGCAGTATCATCCTTTTGAACATGCAGTCGTATCAGCGATAAATTGCAAAGTGAACTCAGAAACAAGTAAATTAACCATATGTTAAAACTTCATCAAACACTTGTGAACAATTGCAGGAAGAACAATGACAATGCACAGCTCTCTCCTGATGCAGGCACCACTAAGAAAAAAGAAAATGAAAACCTTAAAAAAGAATACAAAAACAGAAAATGTCAGTAGTGTTAACAATGTAACACATGTGCAAAGAAGGGCCCTGACAAATCCGAAAGGTCCTAGGAGTGGTAACGTGTTAAATGTCCCACAATTCAGCAATATTCAAATAACCCAAAACCAACTAAGCGCTTTATGTCAAAGCCCTTCTGAGGATTTCTGTAACTATTTTAGGGATGAAGAAATAATAGTGCCCTCACATTTTTTGAAATGCATGGATATAACAAAATGTGAGGGTTTGGATGACTCCTTCAACGCCATTGGATGGGCTGATGTAGAAATTCAACAAGGGGATGATCCCCTGGTGGCCGTTGAAGATCATTTGGCCCAACAGCAAGTAGAAACAAGGTCAAAGAATGATCTACAGCCAACTGCCAATGGATGAATAGTAACACCACAGTAACCATTGTCACCAATTCTAAAGATCAATAACAAGAAACCAAAGAAAGGCCAAAAAGTCAGCTATGAGATCCACAGAGGTCCAAATGTAGAAACACTCTCTACTTCTGTTATGACCACTTGTCACTTCTCCTTTGGAACATTTGATATTACTCCATGACCAGCCCTGACAAGTCCTGAGAAATTGGGAAGTATGGGACCCAAAGAGCACAATTTGGAAACAAAGAAGTTATTTTCTATGAATGCCTAAAAACCTACTAATTCTGAAAAAATTCAAAAATCCTTCATTACTAAAGTGGGAACACAGTGTTCTGAAAATGCACGCAGCGACGCACACACACAAACAGCTCCATCAGGTCTGTGCATTGTCCCAGAATTCTCAAAACAGATCACCAATCAAGCAAGCCGCCTGCTGTTGTTGTGGGGATTCATTGAACATTTGAAGCTGGCAAATGAGAAAGAGGTCAATTATGCATGCAGACAAGCTAGATATTCAAATGTTGGTTCTGCAAACAATAGCAACTCACACAATGGCATGGTTTCAAAAATAGACAAGTTAAAAAAATCTAATAACAAAAGCTCAACTAGCTGTCAAGGAACCTGAAATGCCTTGTTACTGTCTTCACTTAATGGAAAAGCTATCCACCCTTCCAGAGATAATGAAATCTTTAAAACAGGACTCAAAAAGTACAGTGACAGATCCATTATTCTTCTCAAAACAGCAAGTAAAACAAACCCAGAATTTAGTCACACTGCCCAACCCTAAACAATATAGGTGATAGGAGGTGACTGATAAAAAGATTGCGAATCAGATGGCTTAAGAAACACACAAGATTTTGAGCTTCTCACATTCATTCTCATGGTACTGGTGATTCCATCTGCTGCCAGTCCAACCAACCTACACTCTCAAGAAAAAATAAAGTCTCAAGAAATTCTGCCACACCCAGCACAAATATTCTACTTTGTGCTCAAAATCAATTGGGGCCATAAGGAGGCCCATCGGACAGTAGATCATGAAGTGGAGGGAAATAGTAGGGAGATTAAATCAATCTGTTAAAGAAGAAATGGACCCTGAAAACATGGTGACAACCACCATCAAATGATGTCTTGAAAAGATCTCAATTGAGTTTAGTGTTGTAGCTAATAGCTGCACATAGCAATCAGAACAATACAGGACAACCTGCAATACTCGAGAGCCTGTCCTGACACGAAAAGTCACTTTACAATAACTTTCAAGAAGGTGAAGAAATTAGACTGCTGAAAAGAAAGCTCAGTTCTGCAGTGAGAAAATTGGTTTGTGATGGTTCAAATCAGCAAACAAGAATGACGTTATTCCAGATAAGGAAATTTACAGGCGAAAGCCCTGGGAACTCAAGCAAAATTGACAGGAGAAACAATGGGTAAAATTGTTTGAGGGTTTCAACTCCTCAAACCTGGGCCCATTTGGGCTACTTCTCCACCCACTACTTTCGTCAAATAAGGCTCTGGTCCACAGTAACATTACAGTAGCAATGTGGTCCAGATATATATCTCCTCTATATGCACCGTAGGAGGTAACAGCTCCTGATGAGTATACATTCCAAGATGTTGACTACAATAGAGTCATCAAGCATTAATTGTGCCCGACGCATGGCACTATGCTGCTTGGAATCAAGTTAATGCATGCCTCAGGTACACCAGGGCTGAATGGGCACCCAGGGAACATATTTAAAGCTGCTAGTCATGAATGGGCGATTTTGATGTTCCCACTATTTAAGAACTACCTATTATTTAACATCATCCCAGAAAGTAGGAGAGGATCCATCCTGACCCCAAAACCCAAGAAGGGCACCAGAGACCAGTTAGAAAAACATAGGCTGATAGCTATTTTGCAAAAGTAGTTTTTAAAGAGCTGGAGCAATAGGCAACAGCAAAAGGCATCACGCCAAGCATCCAGACAGGTTTCAGAAGCTAAGCTACCAAATTGGGGATTGCTTGTGCCATTGCTAAATTCCATCATTAGTCTATACTCACAAACATGGGTGCAGATAGGAATTACGACCAACTGGGTTACCACGGATAAAATTGAAACATCAAGAGGGGCGAGGCAAGGGCGCATACTTGCTCCCTTATACTTTAACCTGTACCTAGCCGACATTAATGGATACCTAGCAAAAGAATGAGCATTTCCACTGATATTGTCAGGTCTAAGACTTCAACTTCTTCAATATGCCACTGATGCCGTTATTTTTGACCATATGCAGTGCTCTGGACGTTTAAAGTAAGGTGAATAATATTCAAATTAAATGCACCAAAAGTAAGATCTTAGTAATAAGTTGTAGATAAGTTGTAGGGATAGGGCCCCCAAGGGGAGATTAATGGTTGGAGCACCCAAGAGGGTGGTTGGGGGGGCAGATAGTTGGGGGGAGGGAGAAGATGTTACTCTGCAGGTTCACATGGGTGAAGAGCAGGCAGGTGAGGGTAATAAATTAGGGGAAAGGGAGGATGACAGTGCAGGCGAGGATGACTTGCAAGGGGATAAGGAGCAGATAGCAGAGAAGGGAGGCAAGAGCATGTTGTGGGGGAGGAATGCTCAGAGAGGGTGCCTGGGGGGGCAAAAGAACATTTGGCCACCACTATTCTACAAATGCCATGGGTTACACATTCGGGAGGGATGGAGAGGAGACACTAACAGGATCTGGAGTAGAATGAAGAGGAGGATAAAGAGGATAGGTGGAATCTGTTTAGGGGAGTCGAATTGGGTGAGGGGAGAGTGGAGGACAGGGGACTAGGCAATAAATCATTGTGAGTGTACGCTAGGAAAAAGGTGGAGCGGGGCAATAGTTGAGAGGTGGGGTCGATGCCGCGGGTAGGGTCATACACAGGGAGAGAATAAGGGAAGGGTCACACCCAGTATGGCACAACTTCACAGCCAGTATACCGGATCTGAACCTTGTTTTTGAGACTCCAGCCTGCTCTGGCAACAGGGACTCGCGAGTGCCCGGTACGGCACCAAGACTCTGAGAGGAAGGGAAGGTGTGGCCCCTCATGGCCAGCCAGACACCCACAATTGACGTCATTATTGCTCCACACGAAGGCCCAGCATGACCTCGGCAGCACACCAAGCCAGGGAGCACTGTATGGCTCCTGGCATGGAACACAGACCCTGGCAGGGTTCTAAGGACAGGGATGGAGGGCAAGGTACAGCCCACCACCATAGGGAGGCTAGCAGCACGAGAGATCTGTCAAGTCCTCAGTGGCAGGCGGCTCACACTGCCAAACTAATGGCATATGAGCAGGAGGGAGAATCGGTCACATTAGATTATGATGAGGACAGTTTGGAGGAGGGTGAATTGGTTGACAGTGAGGATCAAGAGAAGAAGAAGGAAGCATGGTGGGCCCAACGAGCATGGAGGAGGGGGGATACTCTCATGGCTCTTCAGTTCATATGTTGCAGGATCAGCAGGTGACAAAGACATCCTCTCAGGAGCAATATGTAACACTAGATTGAACCAGATGGTGAAGAGGAAGACTCCAGTACGGGCACCGATTTTGATGCCAGGTAAGACCGGTGCAGAGGCACAAAAATGGGTGGTCATGGTTTCAATCATAGTGGAATAAAGGAAAATTAAGATTGCAAAGTGGAAGGTATGTGATGGAAACAGGGGACTTAGGAGACAAAAAAAGGGATCAAGGGTCAAGAAAATTATCTGGACAGTGGAACAATATTGGGGAGACAGAGGTGACAGGCAAGGAGATGTTGCAACATAATCCAGACGTGAAAGAGGTTGAGAGGGCAGAAGGACAAAAACAAAATATGGGGATATCTAAGCCACTTGGGGCACACCTCATGCAAGCAACAAAAGAGAAAGTTTGGAACAGGAGTATGTTAAAATGCCGAAACCTCTCTACAGGGAATTGAGAGCAAAGGAAGGATCAAAGGAGGAAGAATTAGAATTGGCTAAACAGCTGAAGGTCCAGTTGAAAATTGAGAAATGGACAGCTGATTTATGCCTGCATATATTACTAAAAACACCCAGAGAAGTGTGTGGCAATCTTCAAATATAGGAACATGATTAGGAAAGTTGAGTTTAATTATGGGGGTTGTGCCTGGGCTCAATAAGATGACGCGTTTCATGCGCAAATGGAGGTGGACCCTGACATTCAGTGGTGGGAGGATGACTCAGACTTGTGGGACCATACAATGGGGCCGGCTAAGTTAGGAAGATTACTTTCATGGCCAGTGGGTTGCTCATTGTATATCGGCTCTTTTAGGAATGCCCCATTCGGGAAGGGGTGGGAAGCACAGCAAAAGGGCAGGATGGACAAGGGGGGGCTTGTTGGGACTTTAATAAAGGCCTCTGCACAAGGAAATACTGCAGGTTCTAGCACAAATGTTCTAAGTTTGTGGGTAGGCATTCCTTGGTACACTGCTACGGAGCTGGGAGACTATCCTCCACGCAAGCAGGAAACTGGGCCCTAACACAGGGTTCAGTGATTCAGAAGCAAGTTCAGAAACATTTGGGCTTCAGGGGAAGTTATGGAGGATAGGGGACCGTAGGAAAAGTGTGCACACGTATTAAATTGGACAGATTGAAAGCCTGGCTAGCTCTTTATGACAGGACTGAGGATAGTAGGATTCTGGAGGAGGAGTTCACTTGGGGTTTTCACTTGGCTTATGAAGGGCCCAGAACCAGGAGGTGAGCTAATAATTTGAAGTCAGTGCCCCCTTGAAGGAGGTTGTTTGGGACAAGCTATTGAAGGAGGTCAGGCAGGGAGGGGAGGATGACAGGCTCATTTAATGATTGACACATGCTGGACTTGATAGTTTCTCCCATAGGGGTTTTCCAGAAAAAAGAAAAGGAAAATTCTGCCTGATTCAACATCTTTCATGGCAAGAAGGGCAATCAGTCACTGATTATATTGCGGAGGAGCTATCTTCGGTCAACTGTTGGTTGATGTAGCATTAACCAGGGAGGATAGAGTGGAAAGTTGAGCCTTGATGGCTAAGAGGGAAAGGGTGTGTGAGAAAGTAGCCTCTTTCTAGCATGGTTACCCCCATTATGGCTTGTTTGTGAGTGTTTGTCATTGTGGGTCATTATGACCCTGGCGGAAGGCGGAGAAGCGGCGGTAAGACCGCCAACAGGCTGGCGGTCTTTTTTTTTGTATTATGACCACCATGGCCATCCGCTGGATCTCCGTTCTGCCCGCCAGGACGGAGACGACCACCGGGCTGGAGACCTGGGCCTCCAGCCCGGCGGCCGTAGCTATACCGCTGGTGGTATTTTGATCTGGCTGACCGCCATGGATTTCATGCGGTTTGAAACCGCCATGAAATCCATGGCGGTAAGCACTATCAGTGCCAGGGAATTCTTTCCCTGGCACTGATAGGGGTCTCCCCCACCCCCGCCCGACTCCCTCCCCTACACCCCCCACCACCCCTGCCACCCCCCAAAGGTGTCAGGGCCCCCCTCCCCACCCCGACCCCCAACATCACATAACTCACACACACCCGACACGCACGCAAACACACCGACATACATGCCAACATCCACACACACAGTCAGACACGCACACCCACATTCAAACATACACGCACACATCCATACAGACATACACGCACTCATTCCCAAACACCCCCGCAAGCATACACGCACTCACACACCCCCTCTACATACACAGACGTACACCACCATGCACGCACACAACACACAATACCCCTCCACCCTCCTCCCCTAACGGACGATCGACTTACCTGGTCCGTCGATCCTCCGGGAGGGGACGGGAGCCATGGGGGTTGCTCCGCCGGCACCACACCGCCAACAGAACACCGCCACGCCGAATCACAGGACGTGATTTGGTGGCCGGTGTTCTGTTGGCGTGGCGGTGGAGGTGGAGCAACCTCCACTTCCCCGCCGCCCGCCAGTATGGCTGTTGGCAGCTCTCCCTCCGAAAAAAGACAGAGAGCAGCCAACAGTCATAATACGCCGAGCGGCAAACCGCCACTACTGGCTGTCTTCCGCACTGCGGTCCCTCGGCGGTCTTGTAAAAAGACCGCCAAGGTTGTAATGACCACCATTGTGTTTTACTGTCTCACTGGGATCCTACTAGCCAGGACCCCGGTGCTCATGAGTTAAAACTCTATTTGTCAGTGTGTTTTGCCTGTCTCACTAGGATCCTGCTATCCAGGACTCCAGTGATCATAGTTTGTGGCCTATCTGTGTTGTCAGTATGCTTAACTGTGACAATGAAGTACTGCTAACCAGAACTCCAGTGCCACAGTAATGGCATATGAGCAGGAGGGAGAATCGGTCACATTATATTACTATGAGGACAGTTTGGAGGAGGGTGAATTGGTTGACAATGAGGATCAGGAGAAGGAGAAGGAAGCATGGTGGGCCCAAGGAGCTTGGAGGAGCTCTTCAGTTCATATGTTGCAGGATCAGCAGGTGACAAAGACATCCTCTCAGGATCAAATATGTAACACATATTCCCAGGGCATTGAGGTTCCAGGAGATTCTTTTGGGCTGCAGCATTTCTTCTGCCACCCATAAGGAGCTCAGATGAACCTTTCCTCCGGACTGCCACTGCAGCCTGAGTGAAATAGTGGGGGTGCAATCCGATGCACCCTGGGGGCACCACTATGGACCCCCAGTACTGCCAAACCAGCTCCCTGAGGTTTCCACTGCAGCCCCAACTGATACCACCTCACAGACCTGTTTCTGCCCTACTGGGGATTGAGCAGCTCAGCCCCAGGAAGGCAGAACAATGTATTTACTTTGGGAGGAGGGTGTTACACCCTCTCCCTTTGGAAATAGGTGTTATAGGATTGGGAGGTGTAGCCTCCCAGAGCCTCTGGAAATGCTTTGAAGGGCACAGGTGGTGCCCACCTTTCATAAGCCAGTCTACACCAGCTCAGGGACCCCGAGTACCTGCTATGGTGCAAACTTTGAGAAAGGAAAGGGGAGTGACCACTCCCCTGTCCTTCACCACCCCAGGGGTGGTGCCCAGAGCTCCTCCAGAGTGTCCCTGGCATTAGCAATCTTTGATTCCCAGGTGTGGAGACCCTCTGGAGACTTCTGAGTGGTCAGTGCCAGCAGGTGATTTCAGAGACCCCTCCTGATAGGTGCATACCTGGGTAGGTAGCCAAACCCCCTCTCAGGACTATTTAGGGACTCTCCTCCGGGTGTTTCCTCAGATTCAGTTTGCAAGATTCCTCCAGGACTCCTCTGCATCCTCTGCTTCAGCTTCTGACCGTGGGATCAACCAAGACTGCTCCAGGAACCGCTGTAACCGCAACAAAGTATCCAGGATAACTCCTGTGACCTGCAACTTCAGCTCCTGCCAGCTTTTGCAACAGTTTCCATGGTGTGCATGCTCTGAAGCCTGCCTGTCTTCACACGGAGCCAGAAGAACTGAAGGAATCTCCTGTGGAGTGATGTAGTCACTTCCCTGCTTCTGCAGGCACCCTTCTGCGATGACAACCGGTACTCTGGGACTACTCTCCTGATGACAAGCATTATCCCTGGAACAAAGGTGGTGGACCAAAGTGACCCATACTGTCCAAAGGTCAAGCTGTCCAAATTTGTTGGAGGTAAGAGCTTGCCTCCCCGTGCTGTGACAGTACCCCTGTGGACCACATCTTCTGCAGCTCCTTGGGTTTCTGTGCACTTCTCCCAAGAATCCTTCATGCACAGCATAGCCCAGATCCCTAGCACTCCATCCTGTGACGCACAGCTCCCTGAGTTGTTCCCCGGCGGTGTGGGACCTTCCTGTGTAGTGCTGCGATGACCGCAATTTCCATCTTCTTTGTCCTCCATGTTCTGGGACTCCCGTGGGTGCTGCCTAGTCCTATGAGGGCTCTCTGAAGTGATGAGAGCCTCCTCTGTCTCCTAAGCCCTTCTGGCTCCAGGCAGCTCCTTTTTGATGCAAATCGCATACTTACTTGAACCAAGGCTTATTGGTGGAATCCAGTGATGCAAACAGCCTGCATCCAACAACTTGACGTGGGACATCACCTGCACCAAGCAGGAACCTGCAGCCATCTTATTTGGTGCTTTTCTGTACTTTTCTTCTTACCAGAGAATCCACTTTTGCACCATATTCTAGGTTGGCAGGGGCACCTGTCTTTCCTGGACTCTTCTTTGACTTATGGACTTGGTACCCCTCGCCACAGGTCTTCAGGTCCAGGAATCCATTGTTTGTTGCTTGCAGTCTTGCTTGGTTCTTGCAAATTCTCTTTTCACAACTTGTAGTGTGTCCTGAGGAAACTTGTTGTACTTTACCCATGTTTCCTGGGCTCTGGGGTGGGGTAGTGTTGGAAAATGGGTTATTGGTAAGGGCAGGTAAGTACCTACACTTAGCAATAGGCCACTAACCTCCACTTAGGTCCAGTTAGGTCTCAGGAAATTACAAATAGCTCAACCCTTGGTAGCTTGGCAATGAGCGATATAAAATAAAAACCCAACATAAATTTATAATCATAGTAAATAATTTTAGCTTTAAAATGACACCAAAAGAAATAAAATCAGATAAGGGGCACCGGAATGCTTTCTAACGCATAGAAACAAAAAGCGCCAATCTGGTCATCTGGTTGCATCTCGACCGGGGCAAAGTCAAAGTTTAAGACCAACCGCGATGGAGCGCGGCTCGGCTACAGCCCGTGGGGGGCCTCGGTCAAAAGTTTACCTTAGGACTTAGTTGTTTTTCCTGGAGATTTTGTTTACCGGGATGTACCTGCCAGTCCAATCCGACATCCTGGAACTCTTCCTCAGATATGCATTGCAGGAGCCCTCGGTGGAGATTCTTACCTTCGGACTTAGTCGTTTTTTCGAGGTAAAAATCCTTTGACGGGGGCAAACCTGAATCTTGATCCGACGTCCCTGGAGCCCTCTTCGGATACATTGCCTGGGAGGTCCTGGTCAACTTCCTACGTTCAGACTTAGTCCCTTTTTTGGAGATTTGCTTTAACGGGACAAACCTGCAAGTCAGGCCAGGTCACGGTTGAGGCAAGGCGGCTAGAGTTTCCGCAGCGGGGCGGTCCCTCTATGGAGCTTTTTTCCAAAATTTCTCCAAACTTCTGGATCTTCTTCCAGATGTTCTTTTAAGGTTCTTTTGAGGTCCACAGTTCACCCCAAGGTTCCAGAAGCTCTGCGATGCTCCTTGAGGGTGCGGACTACAACTCCCAGAATGCACCTGGCACAAACTCATTTTTGGCCACTGGACAGTGGTCAGCTGGTTGGTTTCTTCAGCAGTTGGTGCAGGGGACACTGGTTAGCAAGTTTTCACCTGTAGCAAACAGGTAGTCCCTCCTTAAACCAGTTGAAGCCCGGCAAAGTCCTTGTTGTGGTAAAGCCCAAATGTGCAGCTGGTGCAGTGCTCCAGAGTGCAGTGTCCAGGTGCAGGCCAGGGGTCCAGCAGGGCATTCCTTCTTCTTCTGTAGTTCTTCCTGGTAGTGATCTGGTAGGGAACTGATGTGTGGGTGCAGGTCTGCCAGTTTTATCCTTGCTCCTGGGTGAACAACAGGGGGGTCCTGACTCTCCAATCAGGCACAGGGTCCTTCCCTCTGTGAAGAACACTTCCTGGGAAATGTGGCAAAAATTAACCCTAGGGAGCAACATTCCTAAAAAATCCATCATGGCTGAAAGTGAGTTTTTGGAGGTTTCATCTGGCTGAGCCCACCCACTGGTGTGGCAAAAAATCCTAAACACACCCCTCTCCTGCCCTCTCCTAATCTAATCAAGGGGGCACCTAATTGTCTGGGTTTGCAGGATGTGAGGGTGTTGCTGGGTTGCTCCAAATGTCCTTCCCTGCCTTTGAAGACCAGTTTGGCAGCCCTCCCCCCTCCTGCTACCCATCTGCTGAGGGGAGATATCCTCCCCCAGGCACACCTATTTGTGTTGAGCCAGGCCACTTCACACCTAATCAAGGCAGCCTGGCCAGGCTGCCTGACGCTGGCCAATCAGAGCAAAGCAGCAAAAACACTGCAGGGCTGAAGTTGGCAGCTTTTCAGGTAAAGTTTAACACTCTTTACCTGTCAACATCAGGACAGTGAGTGCTCTACGGGTGACAAAAATGCAAAAACCCAGCCTTTATGCAAGAGCATAATTCATGCATTGTTTTTATATGCAGTATGTTAACCATTTGCATTGCAGAATTTAACCTTGAAAAACACTATTAATGATGTTTGCAATAACTGTTCATTCGCAAGGTATTGCTGCAGGCTTACTGAGTGTGTTAGGGTGTGGTCCCTTTCTAGGACCTTCTAGAAGCTTTCCCTGCAGCATGATGGGGTGTGGTTTGTGGGCTGGGCCAGACTCTATATAAGGGAGCCACCCCAGTTCCACGTGCTCACTATTCAGAGGTCCCGGTGCAGAGCAGCAGCAACTTCCTGAGCTCCTGTTCTGGAGGCATACCTTGATGTCCCAGGCCTGCCCCGCATTAAATTGGTGATCCTTGTGCAGGGCGGTAAGGCAAAGGTCGGGCTGGGCCCCCAACCCTGTTCTCAAAGACTCTTGAGTTTTTGGCCTACCTGTGAAACTTTCAGAGTGCGCGATTCATTGTTCTCATGTAAATCTTGGCATTCAGATCGGCAACAGCTTGCGCGATCATTTCATGGCATTTGCATATTCTTGTTCGAATCGGCAGTGTGTGCGATTCATTTCCCGCATGTAAAACTTGGTGTTCAGATCGGCAACAGCTTGCGCGATCATTTCATGGCATTTGCACGTTCTTGTTCGAATCGGCAGTATGCGCAATTCATTTCCCAAATGTAAAACTTGGTGTTCAGATCCGCAACAGCTTGCACGATCATTTCATGGCATTTGCATATTCTTGTTCGAATCGGCAGTGTGCGCGATTCATTTCCATTATGTAAAACTTGATGTTCAGATCGGCAACAGTGTGCGCGATCATTTCATGGCATTTTCATATTCTTGTTCAAATCGGCAGTGTGTGCAATTCATTTCCAGCATGTAAACCTTGACGTTCAGATCGGCAACAGTGTGCGCGCTCGTTTCATGGTAATTAAAACTTTGGTGTGTTGTGTTTCTTTAGGTGCACACATTTATTCTGAGCTTTTGGATTTTCTGTGAAGATGCTTAATTCAAAAATGTGACATTCTTTGCGCATATTAAGTCCCTAGTACAATTCCTATTGCTTTCCAGGGAATGTTTCAGATAGCATTTGTCGTCGTGTAAAAATGCAATGTTTGTTCTGAAACATTATTCTAGAAGGTTCTTGTATTTCTAGACAGTATGTGATATTTAATGAAAAGCTCATTTGAAACATTGTATTAACCCATTCTTGATTTTTTCCTGGTACCTAGATTTTTTGAGGTCTAGTTAAAGTCACTTCTTAGGTTATCCATGATTACAGTATGAGAACTCTTAGAACCATAGTCTATTGAAAGTCAATGTGATTATATCTTGATATCTTGATGGGTGATTTTAACATCCATTTTGACGAGACATGTACTCCAGTGGTTCTGGAGTTTTTAGACTTTATAGAGGCCCTGGACTGGACCTTCAGAGTCTCAGTAGCAACCCATAGGGCAGGACATATATTAGATGGGGTTATTGTCCAAGCCTCCCTACAGCTGGTCTTAACCATCGTCCAGCTGAGCTGGACGGATCATTATCTGTTGAACTTTAAATTTGCCTCCATGAATTTCCTTGATCCTTATGAGGAAGTGAGCAACATTGTCAGGCTATGGAAGCAGGTTACAGTGGAGGAGTTAGTCCCGGCATTAGAAGATGGCTGGGAAAAGGCTAAGAAATTAGCTCTGCCCTGCTTGATAGCTTTCAGCAAGGGGTGGAAATGACCATGGCTCAACTGGCGCCCCATAAAACTCGGGGGCACAGCAGCCGGAAGAAATTTGGTCACCCTTGGTTCACAAAGGAGCTTAAACTCCTCCAAAGAAAGTATCTACAACAGGAGCGCCCGTGGAAACTTAACCCAGCCCCAGTGGAAAAGACGGTACTAAAGTTCACTCTTAAGGCTTATAAAGCGGTGCAATTTAAGGCCAAATCTAATTTCTATACCATTAAAGTGAAGGAGGCATTAAATGCCCCTAGGGAACTTTTTGAGATGATAAAGGCATTATCTACGCCCCTTAAGCCTGCTGATCTGGAAAACTCTCAGGAATTCTGCGACAAGGTTGCCATGCACTTTGAGAAGATGATTCTATAAATACATGTTCATTTTGCTCCTCAGGATAACCTTGGAGCACCTCCCTTCACGACACCTACAGACTCTAACGCAAGCGGCAAAGTACTATCGGACTTCCATATCCCTACCCTTGACAGTATCAGAATGAGGATTCTTGAAATTAAGTCTGGTTCCCCTCTTGGTCTGTGTCCTCCCTCTATATTTCACTTAGCTCCTGACCTGATGGCTCGGGCGTTAGCTCCTATTTACCAAGAGGTCCTAATATCTGGGATATACCCCTCCTCATGGAAAGAAACTATGGTGGTACCCCTTAAGAGGAAGCCAGGTGGTGATAGTCAGGACCTGAGTTATCTGCAGCCAATAGCACTTCTCCCATATCTGGCAAAGATTTTAGAGAAAATCCTGAACCTGGAACTGGCTGAATTCCTAGCAGAAGCAGAAGCCCTGACGTCTCCCAACATGGCTTTAGGAAAGCGCATAGCACAGAAACGGCTTTGATTTCATCTTCCGATGCTATTCGGTAATTGGTAGATGAAGGCCAAGGGGCTATTCTAGTTCTTTTAGATTTATCAGCGGCATTTGATACCATCTCTCCTCACTTGTTGACGTCTCGCCTCTACCAAGTGGGGATCAGAGACCGGGCGCTTAAGCTCTTGGAATACTTTCTCACGAATAGATGGACTACAGTTAGCTGTGGCAATTTTAGTTCTACGCCTTATCTTTTACCTTGTGGGATTCTTCAGGGATCTTCTCTAAGCCCCACGTTGTTTAACATGTATGTAGCCCCGCTGGCCAGTCTAATTCGATCTTTTGGTTTCATTCAGTCCTCCTATGCACATGACTCTCAGCTTATCATCCCAATTAGCCTTGGGAGGAGGTTGCGGACCGGTTTAGTAACTGTATGCTAGCAGTGAGTAAATGGATGAATGCCAATTGCTTAAAATGAACGCCACCAAAACCGAAATTCTTTGTTTTGGACTAGGAAAGGAGCTATGGAGCTCACGTTGGTGGCCTTCTGAATGCGGTACCTGCCCTGTGCCCTCCAGTGTTAGCAGGAATCTGGGCATTCTCTTTGATGATCAGTTATCTTTCAAAAAACAGGTTCTCAATCTCCCACAGCAGATGTCAGTTAGAGAGAGCCTCAGAGAATTACATTGGCTGCCGGTGGCTCAGCGCATTATTTTTAAATTGCTCTGTTTAACATAAAAGGCAGCTCATGGGATTGGACCACGATATCTTACTACCAGGCTTCACTGGTATGTGCCTAAGAGAAACTTGAGGTATTCTCAAGCTTACCGGATTGAGGTTCCTCGAACCTATAAAGCCAAATGGGGTGACAAAGCCTCTACTGTGGCTGCTGCCAAAAGTTGGAACTTGCTTCCTTTGAACATCAGGCAAGAACCCTGTTATCTGAAATTTAGGAAATTGGTAAAAACATGGATTTTTTCCCGATAATACTTTTCCCTGGTATCTCATGGACTGTGCTCTGTACTTTCTATTCTTTTTTTTTGTTTGTTTGTTTACTTTTTAATCTTTACCTGCTCTCTGGGTGGTGCCCTTATATTACTGCATTCCTCCTCTGCTCTCTCCTCCTAGCGCTTCGATGCTCTTTTGAGTAGGAATGCGCTTTATAAATATGGCATACATACATACATACATATTGTGTTGTTTAACCTTTTGCTTCCTACAGGTCTTCTTCCCAGCTGTTCCGTTCCTAATCCCCTTTTCCCCCACTTGGACTCTCTCAGGCTCTGTGATATTTCTATCGGAGCTTTGGAGCTGTCTAGTGGTGGACATGTTGGGAGCGTGCTCAGGCCCCGAGGATCTGGTCTCCCTGACAGAACAGTGAGCCCACAAATTTATTATCCTCCTGGTTTGCGTGTGTTCTCAGCATGGCCACATTAGACGAGCTAGTCAAAGTTATTGCACAGCTCCAAGCAGAGGTAGTGTCATCAAAGGATATAGCAGCCAGCTTAGCTGAGAGAGTGAGTCAGTTGCAGGAAAGGGTAGAAAAGAAGGAACAAAGTCCTTCGGGTGTGTCTTGGCCTGGTCAACCTTCTCAAGTTTCTGGAGGTAATCCTCCTACAAACATTTCCCTCAACGTTCCCTCAGCTATCCCACTGGCTCCTCGAGAATGTTTTTCAGGCGATCCCCTGAAAGCGCAATCTTTCTTGGTTCAAGTGGAATTACATTTTACCTGCCGACCAAACACTTTCCCTGATGCCCAATCCAGGGTGGCCTTCTTGTTATCTTTCCTGACTGGGGACGCAGCCACCTGGCCAATCCCTCTTGTGCGTAAAGGCAGTCCCCTGCTTTACAATTGGAGGAATTTTGTTTGTGAGTTTGAACGAGTGTTTGATCGAAGAACAGTGACATTGTCGGCAGATCGTGAACTATTAGACTTGCGACAAGATAACCAAGATCTAGTTTCCTACTTAGCTAATTTTAATTGGCTGGTAGCCGAGACATCCTGGCCTGAAGAAAAACAAGCAGCCTTGATTTACAAAGGACTCAAGGATGAGTTAAAGGACATTCTTGCCCAGATAGACCCACAGCCTACAGATTGACAAGATCTAATAAACCTTGTTTTGAGACTGGATCATCGTCTTGCAGAACAAAGGGGAACACGCAAAAAGTCTGAGAAATTTTCCTGGTGTGTTCACGATCATAGAGAATCAAGACCTCAGAAAGAGAGAACTCCGGAACCTATGGAAATCGGAACTATCAGGAGACCTTTAACCAAAGACGAAAAGGACATAGGTAGAAAGAACGGACAATGTGTTTATTGCGGGCGCAAGGGTCTTTTCGCCAAAGATTGTCCAATCAAACCAAAGAGCAAACGTGGTCATGCCCAGAAAATTGCAGCCAATGTACAAGTCAAGCCGGAAAACTAGATCTCCCAAGATGTAAAGAAGGGTTACTCTGGGGTGTCACCGTGGACCTTTCACAGTCTAGACATTTCAAGCTGGGCATTAAAGTTCAAGAACGCCCTCGTAGATTCTGGGGCTACCAGGAACTTTGTTGATGCCCAATTGGTTTGCGCATGGGGGGTCCCATGCACCAAGAAGAAGACTCCAGAGATAATACAAATAGTAGACGGAAAACTCTTGACTGGAGGCCCAGTAACTCTTCAGACTGTCCCCTTGTCGGTGATCTGTGATGGGGGAGATCAAAGAACCAAACATGAAGAGAAGCTCATCTTTGACGTGATCCATGCTCTTTAGTATGGAATTATCCTTGGCTTACCATGGCTAACTCATCCCAATCCTGAGATAAACTGGGCAGAGCAGAAAGCTATGTTCTCTTCCGCCTTATGTAATAAGAAATGTCTCCAGACGTCTCGAGTTGCCAAAAATTGCAACTCTCACATAGCCACTGCAGCGGAGAAAGAAGTAAAGTTGCCCAGGCAGTATTCATCCTATGATAATGTGTTCGATGAAAAACAAGCAGAAACGTTGCCTCCACATAGACCTTATGACTGCCAAATTGATCTAACTCTAGGTGCGATACTCCCTAGCTGTCGTGTGTACGCCTTGTCAGAACATGAAAATCAACACTTACGAAAGTACCTAGATCAATTCTTAGAGAATGGCTTCATCTGCCCTTCCAAGTCTCCTGCAGCCTCTCCTTTGTTTTTTATCACCAGGGCTAATGGGGAACTTTGAATCTGTAGTGACTATAGGGTTTGAACAAGGTCACAGTCAAGAAAAAATAACCCTTGCCTCTGATTCCTGTCTTGTTGGATCAAGTGAAAAAAGCAAAGATTTACACTAAGCTCGATCTATGAGGTGCTTACCATTTAGTCAGAATGAGAGAAGGCAACAAATGGAAAACTGCATTCAAGACAAGATATGGTCTCTTTGAATACACCGTCATGCCCTTTGGACTGTGCAATGCTCCAGCAGCATTTCAATTTTTCCTGAATGACGTCCTTAGAGAGTATCTAGACATATTTGCAACAGTCTATATCAATGATTTTTTTATCTACTCTGACAATGAAACCGAACATGTACAACATGCAAGAAGATTCTCATAGCTCTTCGAAAGCATCATTTAAATTGCAAACTAACCAAGTGTGAATTTCATGTTACCAAGTTGAGTTTTTAGGGGTTATCCTTACCCCTCAAGGTATGGTCATGGCAGAAAAGAAAGTACAAGCTGTATCTGATTGGCCCACTCCAAAGACTGTTCAAGATGTACACTGCTTCCTGGGTTTTGCAAACTTTTATCGCAGGTTTATAAACTATTTCTCTCAGACAGTGGCGTCAATCACCAAGTTATTGAGAAAGAAAGAAAAATGTGTGTGGTCCCCAGAAGCTGACAGAGACGTTTCAACTTTGAAAGAAGCTTTTTCCACTGCCCCAGTCTTGACTCACCCTGATGTGGATCGTCCATTCATAGTTGAAGCAGATGCCTCAGATGTGGCAATTGGTGCAGGTTTGTCACAACGAAGTAAAGACACTGGCCAACTTCATTCTGTAGCTTACATGTCTCGAAAACTGAACGAAGCTGAACAGAACTATGTCACTGCTAAGAAAGATCTTCTGGCAATCCATGATGCCTTTAAAGAGTGGAGATATCATTTGTTAGGTGCCAAGTACACTATCACAGTATATACTGATAATCGCAATCTCCAGTTCATGAGTTCAGCAAGACTTTTGACTCCTCTGCAATTACGCTGGATGCTGTTTTTTGCCGAGTTTGATTTTGTGGTAACTTTTCGTCCTGGTAAAGATAATCGCAAAGCAGATACCTTGTCCCACCAAGAGTCTACCACGTTACCTACAACCCAGCCTTCCAGAGCTATCATTGCCCCAGACAAGGTCCTCTGCATCATAAGGACCGTAGACTTCCAAATTTCCTTCACCATTGAGAAATGGCAGGCATGGGCTCAAGCAGATCCCAAAAGATCAATCAAGCAAGGACTACCTTTCCATGACATACGTTTGTTCATGCCCAGTACCAAGTTTCCCAAGTTAGTATTTCATTGGTTGCATGTTATACCTACGGCAGGTCACCCAGGCACTCCTAAAACTCTTGAATTAATCCAATGCTACTTTTGGTGGCCTACTCTGACAAAAGATGTTAAAACAATGGTCACTAACTGCGAAGTCTGTGCTCGCATCAAGACAAGTCATTCAAAACCAAAAGGTTTGTTGCATCCGCTCCCAACTCCACTTCGACCTTGGGAACTCATCTCGTTAGACTTCATTACAGGTCTACTAGTTGTTCAACAGCACTCAGTAATCCTTGTGGTGGTAGATAGTCTCACGAAATATGGCCATTTCATTGCCTGTAAGAAATTGCCCACCTCCAGTGAACTGGCGACCATCCTACTGAATAGAGTGGTCCTTTATCACAGGCTGCCAAGAATGATTCTCTCCGATCGAGGATCGCAACTTGCCTCCAACTTCTGGAAAACATGGTGCAAAACACTTCAAGTTATATCCACACTATCTACTAGCCATCATCCTCAAACAGATGGCCAAACTGAGAGACTGAGTCAGAAATTGAAACAATACCTGCGTGCTTACGCTGAGAAAGCACTTCATTCCTGGACATCAATGCTCTGGTTAGCTAAACTAGCCTACAATAACTCGTTTCACACCTCCACTGGTGTCACACCCTTTTTTGGCTTGTTTGGCTACCATCCTGATATCTTGCCCAAACGATACCTCAAGAAAGTTCTCTTACACCAGCTGTGTCGGAAACCATTCAACAACTCCACCAAACTCAGAAACTGATTCAACAGCATCTAGAAAAAGCTAAACAAAAATACAAAAAGCACTATGACAAGAAACATTGTGAAGGACCTCAGTATCAACCAGGTGATAAAGTGTGGCTTTCTACAAGACATATTGACTTCAAGAAAAAGCACATGTTTAATCCCAAATTCATAGGTCCTTACACTGTCCTCCAGCAAATTAATCCAGTGACCTATAAACTGCAGTTTCCCCGGTCACTACGTATTCATCCGGTGTTCCATACTTCCCTCCTGAAAAAAAGCTGTCCAGAAGGTACACTCCCAACCAGCTCTAGTTCTAGTACAGGGGGAATTGGAATACAAAGTTAAACAGGTGTTGGATTCCAAACTTAGAGGTTGTAAACTGTGGTATCTGATCTCTTGGAAAGGTTACGGTCCTGAAAGTAACTCATGGGTCTCCGCATCTGACATTCATGCTCCACGACTAGTGAGACGTTTTCATCGTCTTAACCCAGGCAAACCAGGCCCTAGAGCACGTTTGGGAGAGGGGAGTACTGTCAACATCAGGACAGTGCGCGCTTTACGGGCGACAAAAATGCAAAAACCCAGCCTTTATGCAAGAGCATAATTCATGCATTGTGTTTATATGCAGTATGTTAACCTTTTGCATTGCAGACTTTAACCTTGAAAAACACTATTAATGATGGTTGCAATAACTGTTCATTCGCAAGTTATTGCTACAGGCTTACTGAGTGTGTTAGGGTGTGGTCCCTTTCTAGGACCTTCTAGAAGCTTTCCCTGCAGCATGACGGGGTGTGGTTTGTGGGCTGGGCCAGATTCTATATAAGGTAGCCAGCCCAGCTCCCCGTGCTCACTATTCAGAGGTCTCAGTGCAGAGCAGCAGCAACTTCCTGAGTTCCTGTTCCGGAGGCCTACCTTGATGTTCCAGGCCTGCCCCACATTAAATTGGTGATCCTTGTGCAGGGCAGTAAGGCGGAGGTCGGGCTGGGCGCCTCACCCCGTTCTCAAAGACTCTCGAGTTTTGGGCCTACTTGTGAAACTTTCAGAGTGCGCAATTCATTGTTCTAATGTAAATCTTGGAATTCAGATCGGCAACAGCTTGCGCGATAATTTCTTGGCATTTGCATATTCTTGTTCGAATTGGCAGTGTGCGCGATTCATTTCCCGCATGTAAAACTTGGTGTTCAGATCGACAACAGCTTGCGCGATCATTTCATGGCATTTGCATATTCTTGTTCGAATCGGCAGTGTGCGCGATTCATTTCCCGCATGTAAAACTTGCTGTTCAGATCGGCAACGGCTTGCGCGATCATTTCATGGCATTTGCATATTCTTGTTCGAATCGGCAGTGTGCGCGATTCATTTCCCGCATGTAAAACTTGGTGTTCAGATCGGCAACGGCTTGCGCGATCATTTCATGGCATTTGCATATTCTTGTTTGAATCGGCAGTATGCGCGATTCATTTCCCGCATGTAAAACTTGGTGTTCAGATCAGCAACAGCTTTCGTGATCATTTCATGGCATTTTCATATTCTTGTTCGAATAGGCAGTGTGCCGGATTCATTTCCCACATGTAAAACTTGGTGTCAGATCGGCAGCTTGCGCGATCATTTCATGGCATTTGCATATTCTTGTTCGAATCGGCAGTGTGCGCGATTCATTTCCCGTATGTAAAACTTGGTGTTCAGATCGGCAACAGCTTGCGCGATCATTTCATGGCATTTGCATATTCTTGTTCGATTCGGCAGTGTGCGCAATTCATTTCCAGCATGTAAAGCTTGATGTTCAGATCGGCTACAGCGTGCGTGATCATTTCATGGCATTTGCATATTCTTGTTCGAATCAGCAGTGTGCGCCATTCATTTCCAGCATGTAAATCTGTGGACCACTGCCTACTATGAAAAAATGAAGCGAAAACGTTTCATTTTTCGTTTTTGTAATGCATCTCGTTTTCCTTTAAGGAAAACGGGCTGCATTACAAAAAAAAAAAGAACTTCTTTATTGAAAAGCAGTCACAGACATGGTGGTCTGCTGTCTCCAGCAGGCCACCATCCCTGTGAGGGCCACTATTCGCAAGGGGGTCGCAAATTGCGACCCACCTCATGATTATTCATTAGGTGGGCATTTGCGAAGCCCTTGCGAATCACAGATGGTGTCAGGGACACCATCCTACATTCGGATTTGCGACTCGCAAATTGCGAGTCGCTCTGACTCGCAATTTGCGGGTCGCAAATCTGAACCTACCTACATGTGGCCCCAAATTCTTAAAGAAAGTCACAAAAGTGCACCCATGGTATATGTCGTACCCCTATAAAATATTTGTGAACTGTATTTTAGCATGGGTAAATACGAGAGAAGCTGGTGAAAATCTTTAAAACATGCAGGTTAGTAGGTTTCCAGACTCAAAGGCATTCCAGCCCTGGAACTATTGCTTACTGCTTCCTCCAGCCCCAGTATGCAGATCTGCAGAAAGGTGGCAAAATAAGGAAATTGCTACAGTAGGGATTGAAACGGCAAGTATTCAAGCCCTACTATGGTAGTAGCCCTGGCATAATCAGAGAAGCTACTATCAGAGCTCTTACATAATGAGATTGCTGCCATAATTTGTCGCCACACTACATGGCACCAAAGGGACAAGTAGATCTTTTTACAGGACAAGTAGATTTGAGAAGCAACCTGTCCCCTGGACAAGTAGATATTTTAATAAATTCCACACCCCTGAATATATATGCACATACAATACATAATTAGAACCATGGATAAAATATACTTAGTCAAACATGTTTAAAGAGTGTGCGTGTAATTTTATTGTTATGACCTAGTAGCAATACATATTTTCTAAAGAAACTCTAAATAAATAGAAATATACACATAATCTGTAAAAAAAAATATTTATCAACATAGGCATATGCAGTTTATAGTTTGAATATGGTGGTTATGAACGAACAAGCCAACTCTTTAGTAGTTTTCTGAAGACAAGAAAGTTATCTGTGGCTCTTACACTTGGGGGTAATGAATTCCATAGTTTGGCTGCTTGGACGGAGAAGGATGTACGACCTATAGTCTTTTTCTTGTATGGTGGTGTTCTAAGGCGGGATGCCAATCTTGAGCGGAGGATTATTTGTTGAATGTATTTGGTAATTTTGTTTCTGATTAAAAGCGGTCCTGATCCATGTATAGCTTTGTGGGTGATACAAAGCAGCTTGAAAGTGCATATGATATAAGTGGTATAGTAGGAGCTTTGCATGTCTCTTAGTTCAGCCTAAGCTGCTTTGCCATAGCTACCTTCTAACAGCCTAAGCTGCTAGAAACACCTTTATTCTACTAATAAGGGATAACTGGACCTGCACAAGGTGTAAGTACCACAAGGTACCCACTATGAGCCAGACCAGCCTCCTACACCACCTTCTTCACCTTGTCTCCATATGTTTGTTTTCTTCCCTGGAACATAGACCAAGGACAGATTGATTTCTTAATTAGTTTTTATAGGTCTGGCCTAAAGACCGCTTTATCTGTTTTGCCAGCCTCTCATTTTGCAACAAATATAATACAAAAGTACATACACATCCCAATCAAGACTTTCACCAGTGCTCTGTTGATGTCGAACAAATTATATTCCCTCCTGAACCAGCAGAAGGTATAGATCAACTCACCAGTCCACTCCAGCCATTGGATGCCTTCACTTTGCTACTGCATTTTGCCCTTGCACATGTATACATACAGCGAAAAAACATAATAGCTCCTCAAAAGAGAAATTGTTTGAGGCTTTCACTTCCCAATGACTGATATACCCTATTTATAGTAGCTATTTTCATAACTCGCAAGGCATTTATTGTTAATTCCAAAGTTCGTTCCTCACTGTAAACCAGCTTTGGTATGTTTAGTCTACTGAAAATGAGCATGTCATTAGAGTAGCTAGAGTGCATATGTAGATTTTTATGTTGAAGCAACACTCCCCACATTTCAACCACTTGTATCTCACTTGTGAGCCGTTAAGTAGCTACTTGTTGAACCGCACCTCCTCTGTTGAAGTATTGTACCAATGTGGCCAGTATGTAGAAATCACTCTTCTTAAATCAGAGACAAAACTTACACTCACCAAACATAAACAGCCGAGTAAACTATCTTACTGTACTTGTACTTGCCAGTTAATTGGAGTTTCTATAATAAGTAGGGTGTGGTCACTAACTTAAAAAAAAAAAAAAAATTCAAGACGTATTGAAATCTGTATTTAGATTCATTCTAATGAAACAGTTTTGTCAAATAATAATATAGAAAAGAAGCACTTATTGTTAAAACAGCAACAGAGTGTATGCAATTTATATACTAGAACCACACCACCTCAGTTGGTTCTGACTTGAGCTGGATGTCTATTAACATGTGGAATAGTAGCTTCATGAAAATATTTCACTGCTTTTGCTGTTGATTTGTGAGGGGCACCAACAATGGAACGGCAGCTTCTTATACAAATTTTAGTGCTTTTGCATCTGACTTAGTAGGTACACCTAGTAATGGCTAGTGGAACTAAAACTTCATGTACGAATGTTAAGGCTTTTGCGTTTGACTTGAAAAGGACACCTAATAATGACGTGCGGTACTGCACCTTCATGAAATAATATCAAAGCTTTTGCATTTGACTTGAGATGCATACGTAAGGGGGCATATTGCCTAAGGGTTTGTGTCTGGACGCGTCTGTTTTTATGGTTTAATTCAACTGCAAAATCATTTTTGACATTCACTAAGCCGTGTGGGTTTGTGTGCTTTAGTAAACAAAGTAATGCAAGTCAGCACTTATATCTGCCTTGCCTAAGGAGGGCATTACATGGCGCATTCCCAGATTTATATTTATAAAAACTTGTAAACCTGGGAATGCGTCAATAACCTGCGCTTCCTTCAGGCAGGCACATCGAGGAGCAATATATTTATTTTCCTCTTCTGTTTGTCCTGCATTCTGCAGCATGCATAGAAAGAGGTAAATGTTTTTAAGAGTTGTTTTTATGAAGGAAGGGACACCTTCCTGCATAAAAACAAGCTTGGCTATAATTTAGGTACCCTTGCATCTTGGTGGAAAGTTGCCTGTGTTGGTGCTAGGCTGCACACACTGTGCCAGCGAATGGCGGGGGCGCAAGTTATAGCTACCATAGAGCACAAGTTATAGTGTCTTGAGATAAATGTAACTATAACTTAAATTTCTGTAGTTTTGTGCATTGAAAAATCTGAACCGATCTATAACGGTTCTCTAACCTTCTTTTTTTTTTTTTTTTTTTTTGGTGAATTTATAAGGTTTTTAAATTCTATTTCATAACACCCCTGTAACTGCTGGTTTATTCATTGAATTGTTGTTGTTTGTGTGTGTGGTTTTTTTTAAAAAAAATTTTTTTTAACTCTAATATTGAATTAATTTACAATCATCCAACCCCTGCCACGCACGGCCTTTGGCTGTGTGCAGCTGGAGTTGTCTGCAGGACCTGGCCAGTTGCCTGGCTCTGCAGGTCCCCTGCAGGGACCTAACCCACCTCCACACACGCCATTCGGTTGTGCCCTGCAACCAACACCCCCACAGGCACCCACCCCCATGCTTCGCATAGCCTTTGGCCATGCTCGGTGGTGGTGGTGGGGGCGGTCAGCTGCCCTGTGGCCCACCCCTCATAGGCAGGCAACCCAAGAGGGGGGCACATAGCGCCCCCATCCCCCAGATCAGTTACGGCCCTAGAGACTCCATTCCCTGGGGATCGGCCCATTATTGAAAGGGGGGGGGGCGGAACATGCCTTCTTCTAAGGACCTAGCCAATTAGCTTAAGGGAAGAGGGCTACATGGGCCCCCTCTCCCCAAGCTGATTTTGGCTCCATTGACACCATCCGTTGGGGCCTTGCCAATTAGGTGAAAGAGAGGGGGGGTCACACATCCCCCCACGCCAGGCTAATTTGGGCCCTTGGGACCCCATCCTCTAGGGCCCGGCTACTTGTTGCCTGGGTGCTCTGGCACCACCCTGGGTACCAAGTTTGCACTGTTGGAGACCACAGGGGAAGCCAATTTCTCTGCGGTTCCTGCTGACTACCCACCTCCAGTGGGAGCCAGAATTGCTCCTGCATGGAGGGAGCAGCAAAAAGGGTTGTTCCCTGGTGGGAAGCAATTTTTTTTTATCTATAGAAACAGATGAAAAGTCTGCTCCCAGTGGGTGGAAGATTTCCTGCTCCCGCCTGTTGAGAACAGACTTATAGTTTGATCTTGATCTTTCGTTTAATTCCGTCCAGAGGTTCAGCCTATAGTTGTCTATAATCTCTATGGGAAATTGCACTGCGAAAGTACATTTTGGGACGTCCCATCTACCACCCGCCTCCCCCCCCCTCACCCCCCCTCAAAACTTTCAACACATGCAGCTTAACTCGGGTGCATACTAGCTTTGAAACTTTGTGAAGATTCATCAAAAGGTGACAGTTATTAGCAAAACTAAACGCTTTTCCTATGGAAACTAGGTTTTAACAATCGCAACCTACGAGGTGTGTGATATATATATATATATAATCCATCAAATTTTGCTGCAAATGTTATATTGATATTATCAGTGATGTTATCACACGTGCCTTAATTTGAGGAGTAATTAGTGCATGGCGAGGGAGCGAGTTTAAGGTACCATAGGGCACGAGTTGTAGTTACTTGAGATGGCTCGAACTATAACCGGTGAATTTCTGGGGTTTTATGTATTTAAAATGTGAGCCTAACTAGAATGTTCCTGTGACCTTTGGTTTAGTAAGTGAATTTCATTGTTTTTTTTACAATTCTGTTTCCTAACTGTAACATCCCTGTAACCTTTTTATTTTTTTGTTCAGTGAATGTCTTTTTTTTTTTTTTTTTTTTTAACGTAAAGTAATTTTAATTTCTATACGTTAATCCAACCACCGCTGCACACATCCTTTGGTAGTGCGTTACTGCAGTTGGCCACGGCAACCCCGTGCTGTGCACAAGCCTTGGCTGAGTGAAGCGGGGATTGGCCGCAGGGCCTGATCTGTGGCCACATGCTGAGGCCAACCCCACGCTGTGCAAGGCCTTTGTCTGTGCGGGGCACGAGTTGGCTGTGACCTGTCTCTCTGGGTATGAAATTAGGTATGACAGGGTGTATCTGGGTGAGATGGTGGCTGTAAGAGTGTCTGTCTGGTTTTGAGAGCGAGTGCGTTGGTGTGAGTTTGTGTGTGAGAGGGTCTGTGAGTAGGTGTTAGTGGGAGAAAGAGATTGAAAGATGGAGAGAAAGAGTGAGCTAGAGAGTTTGTTTTTTTGGCTTTGTTGAATAATATACTTAGAATGAGAGATTTTTATACAAGTTGAACAGAAAAATGCATTTGTCAATTAGGGTGAGATTGCCTTTCAGTAAATATACAAACGCGCTGTCAAGTGATACTAGGATTTGAACCTTCAGCGTATTTAGTGACAGCACATGACCATTAGGCCAGAAGTGACTATGTTCTGTTCGGCATCCAAAGGCATCTTTAACATTCGTACTAAACATCTTGTGAATCTAACTCTTTGAATTCATTGCATGGAGAGACCTGTTTGACAGCTCTCACTTACAGAAAGCAGAATTAGTTTGCTTTTGCTTGGTGGAGTGGGAGTAAACAGTTATGCCCTGGGGGTGGGGGCACCCCAGGACATAGCAGGAGCTGTTCTTGGGGGGGGGGGGGGGAGACCCCACTCCCCCCTGCATTCACCCCTTCGCTGCCAGGCCTTTTTCCCCTCAGGTGCCAAGCCTTTTTTTGGCTATTTGGGGCAGTTCACGCTTAGGCCCTCATAACTTTTCATTCACATAAGCTACCCACGCCAAATTTGCGTCCTTTTTTTCCAACATCCTAGGGATTCTAGAGGTACCCAGACTTTGTGGGTTCCCCAGAAGGAGGCCAAGAGATTAGCCAAAATACAGTGAAAATTTCGTTTTTTTAAAAAAAAAAATGGGAAAAAGGGGCTGCAGAAGAAGGCTTGTGTTTTTGTTTCCCCTGAAAATGGCATCAACAAAGGTTTTGCGGTGCTAAAATCACCAGCTTCCTAGCTTTCAGGAACAGGCAGACTTGAATCAGAAAACCCAATTTTTCAACACAATTTTGGCATTTTACTGGGACATACCCCATTTTTATGATTTTTTTGTGCTTTCAGCCTCCTTCCAGTCAGTGACAGAAATGGGCATGAAACCAAAGCAAGCAGACCTTCTGGTTGCCCTTCTGACCCTTGCCCACCACAGATCTTCAAGAACATCCTGCTATCTACTTCCGCTGCCACACCTGTAAGAAGAATCATCAACAACTCTTTAACTTCAGGAACTTTTCCTACAGACCTGAAAAAGGCATACATACGACCATTATTAAAGAAAACAAATCTAGACCCGCAAGACCCAAACAACTACAGACCTATCACAAATGGACCTTTCCTGGGCAAATTGATAGAAAGAGCAGCATTCGCCCAGATGTCACAATTCATTGAAGACAACTCTATACTTTCAGACTTCCAAACTGGATTCCGCCCAGGAAGAAGCACTGAATCGGCACTCATGGCAATCTGGGACGATCTTAAAAACACAGTTGACCGAAATGGAGTTGCTGCACTACTTCTCTTGGACCTCTCAGCTGCCTTTGATACAGTTGACCATGACACCCTTACTCAAAGACTCCACGAAGCCGGCATACAAGGGATTGCGCTCGACTGGATTACTTCCTATCTCCAAAAAAGAGCAAATATCATCCACTCACCCCCCTTCTCATCCGAACCCTACCTCACAAAAACAGGGGTCCCCCAACGGTCAATCATCTCACCTTTGCTTTTTAACATCTACATGATATCTTTACCAGAACTGATCAATGATTTCCATCTCACATGCTACAACTATGCAGATGACACACAAATACTACTTCAATTAGAAGACCCCAAAAACATTGAAAACTCTCAAATCTTCAGTTGCCTCAGAGCTGTTGATCAGTGGATGACCTGGAGCCATCTCAAACTAAATACCTCCAAAACTGAAATACTCACATGTGGTGACTGGAAACATTATGACCCTCTGTGCGTCTGGCCTGACGATCTCGGACCACCTCCTCAATTATCCAAGGAAGTGAAAAACCTAGGAATCACCATGGATTCCAAACTAACCATGAATGCCCAAGTAGACAAATTAGCACGCACAAGCTTCATCACCTTAAAGACTTTACGACGCATTTTCCCTCACCTCGGATTTCCACACAAGGTGCAAGCTACTATCTCACTTGTATTATCCAAACTGGATTATGCCAATAGCCTCTACCATGGATCATCTCTATCTGTTATGAAAAAACTACAACGTATCCAGAATTCCGCAGCCAGGCTACTACTACATATAAAGCCGCAAGCCCACATCTCCCCTGCCTTGAGAGCACTACACTGGCTACCCGTTGCCAGAAGATGCACTTTCAAGCTGCTTTGTATCACCCACAAAGCTATACATGGAACAGGACCGCTTTTCATCAGAAAGAAAATTACCAAATACATCCAACAAAGAGCCCTCCGCTCAAGACTGGCACCCCGCCTTAGAACACCACCATACAAGAAAAAGACTGTAGGTGGTACATCCTTCTCCGTCCAAGCAGCCAAACTATGGAATTCATTACCCCCAACTATAAGAGCCACAGATAACTTTCTTGTTTTCAGGAAACTACTCAAGAGTTGGCTCTTTCCTTCATAACCACCTTTTTCAAACAACTATGAACTGCATATGCCTATGGGGATAATTATTTTTTTCAGATTATATGTATATTTCTATTGATTTATAGTTTCTTTGGAAACTAAAGCAAGGCTGTGCGCCCAGAGATCCCATAGCAGAAAAAGATCTAGAATCCTTCCTGGAGGTGAACTGATGATGTACTGGAGCGTAATCTGTATCTGACTGTGACGCACGGGTTCTATCTCCCTCTCCTGGAGACACAGAGTAGAAGGTTCTCCCTTTATAAAGCACCTGTAAGCTCCGCCCGCTGAGCCACGCCCGTCCACCCTCGAAGTAGGTAAAGGAATTCCCGCCTTTTACCAGGATGATGGACAGCTTTCCAAAACGACCCCAATGCGTTTACCGCCGATTCTGGTGGTGCGTTGTTAATGCTCAGAAGCACGAGGACATCTCCACAAAGACGCACTAGTAACAATCACATTGCCAAAGGAACACAAGGTTGCTGGAGACGTTTTCCCCGTGGCCCATCACGTACCCTTAGTGTACAATATAAACTGGGCGTATAAAACATGCTAGGTTACGCTTACTAACATACTCGTAGAAAATACTCTGGTTGGGTAGGCCACGATGCTCATTTTACAGAGGCTAAACCTCAAAGGAAGCACTTGCAATTATAATCGTAGCAGGTGCCGCAGTTGAAGCTCAGCTTCAGGAAAGGACAAGCCACCCTAACTCTTGGGCTTGGCAAAGATAAAGCACGGCTGTGCGCTCAGAGATCCCATAGCAGAAATGATCTAGAATCCTTCCTGGAGGTGAACTGATGATGTACTGGAGCGTAATCAGTATCTGACTGTGACGCGCGGGTTCTATCTTCCTCTCCTGGAGACACAGAGTAGAAGGTTCTCCCTTCATAAAGCACCTGTAATATCCGCCCGCTAAGCCACGCCCCGTCCACCCTCGAAGTAGGTAAAGGAATTCCCGCCTCTTACCAGGATGATGGACAGCTTTCCCAAAACGACCCCACTGCGTTTACCGCCGATTCCGGTGGTGCGTTGTTGATGCGCAGAAGCACGAGGACATCTCCACAAAGACGCACTAGTAACAAACACATTGCCAAAGGCACACAAGGTTGCTGGAGACGTTTACCCCGTGGCCCATCACGTAACCTTAGTGTACAACATAAACGGGGCGTATAAAACATGCTAGGTAACGCTTACTGACATACTCGTAGAAAATACCCCGGTTGGGTAGGCGACGATGCGCATTTTTACAGAAACTAAACCTCAAAAGAAGCACTTCCAAATATAAACGTAGCAGGTGCCGCAGTTGAAGCTCAGCTTCTGGAAAGGACAAGCCACCGTAACTCTTGGGCTGGGCAAAGATGAAGGAAAGCTCTGCGCTCAGAGATCCCATAGCAGAAAAGATCTAGAATCCTTCCTGGAGGTGAACTGATGATGTACTGGAGCATAATCAGTATCTGACTGTGACGCGCGGGTTCTATCTTCCTCTCCTGGAGACACAGAGTAGAAGGTTCTCCCTTTATAAAGCACCTGTAAGCTCCGCCCGCTGAGCCACGTCCCGTCCACCCTCGAAGTAAGTAAAGGAATTCCCGCCTCTTACCAGGATGATGGACAGCTTTCCAAAACGACCCCAATGCGTTTACCGCCGATTCCGGTGGTGCGTTGTTGATGCTCAGAAGCACAAGGACATCTCCACAAAGACGCACTAGTAACAATCATATTGCCAAAGGAACACAAGGTTACTGGAGACGTTTACCCCGTGGCCCATCACGTACCCTTAGTGTACAATATAAACGGGGTGTATAAAACATGCTAGGTTACGCTTACTGACATACTCGTAGAAAATACTCCGGTTGGGTAGGCCACGATGCTCATTTTACAGAAACTAAACCTCAAAGGAAGCACTTCCAAATATAAACGTAGCAGGTGCCGCAGTTGAAGCTCAGCTTCTGGAAAGGACAAGCCACCCTAACTCTTGGGCTTGGCAAAGATAAAGCAAGGCTGTGCGCTCAGAGATCCCATAGCAGAAAAAGATCCAGAATCCTTCCTGGAGATGAACTGATGATGTACTGGAGCGTAATCTGTATCTGACTGTGACGCGCGGGTTCTATCTTCCTCTCCTGGAGGCACAGAGTAGAAGGTTCTCCCTTTATGAAGCACCTGTAAGCTCCGCCCGCTGAGCCACGCCCCGTCCACCCTCGAAGTAGGTAAAGGAATACCCGCCTTTTACCGGGATGATGGACAGCTTTCCAAAACTACCCCACTGCGTTTACCGCCGATTCCGGTGGTGCGTTTGTTGATGCACAGAAGCACGAGGACATCTCCACAGAGACGCACTAGTAACAATAACATTGCCAAAGGCACACAAGGTTGCTGGAGATGTTTTACCCCGTGGCCCATCAGGTACCCCTAGTGTACAATATAAACGGGGCGTATAAAACATGCTAGGTAACGCTTACTGACATACTCGTAGAAAATACTCTGGTTGGTTCGGTCACGATGCTCATTTTACAGAAACTAAACCTCAACAGGAAGCACTTACCAATATAAACGTAGCAGGTGCCCCAGTTGAAGCTCAGCTTCTGGAAAGGACAAGCCACCCTAACTCTCGGGCTTGGCAAAGATAAAGCAAGGCTGTGCGCTCAGAGATCCCATAGCAGAAAAAGATCCAGAATCCTTCCTGGAGGTGAACTGATGATGTACTGGAGCGTAATCTGTATCTGACTGTGACGCGCGGGTTCTATCTTCCTCTCCTGGAGGCACAGAGTAGAAGGTTCTCCCTTTATGAAGCACCTGTAAGCTCTGCCCGCTGAGCCACGCCCCGTCCACCCTCGAAGTAGGTAAAGGAATTCCCGCCTTTTACCAGGATGATGGACAGCTTTCCAAAACGATCCCACTGCGTTTACCGCCGACTCCGGTGGTGCGTTGTTGATGCTCAGAAGCACGAGGACACCTCCACAAAGACGCACTAGTAACAATAACATTGCCAAAGGCACACAAGGTTGCTGGAGACGTTTACCCCGTGGCCCATCACGTACCCCTAGTGTACAATATAAACAGGGTGTATAAAACATGCTAGGTAACGCTTACTGACATACTCATAGAAAATACTCCGGTTGTGTAGGCCACGATGCTCATTTTACAGAAACTAAACCTCAACAGGAAGCACTTACCAATATAAACGTAGCAGGTGCCGCAGTCGAAGCTCAGCTTCTGGAAAGGACAAGCCACCCTGGCTCTTGGGCTTGGCAAGGATGAAGCACGGCTGTGCGCTCAGAGATCCCATAGCAGAGGAAGATCTGGAGTCCTTCCTGGAGGTGAACTGATGGTGTGCTGGAGCGTGGTCTGTGTCTGACTGTGACGCGCGGGTTCTATTTTCCTCTCCTGGAGACACAGAGTAGAAGGATCTCCCTCTATAAAGCACCTGTAAGCTCCGCCCGCTGAGCCACGCCCGTCCACCCTCGAAGTAGGTAAAGGAATTCCCGCCTTTTACCAGGATGATGGACAGCTTTCCAAAACGACCCCACTGCGTTTACCGCCGATTCCGGTGGTGCGGTGTTGATGCTCAGAAGCACGAGGACATCTCCACAAAGACGCACTAGTAACAATAACATTGCCAAAGGCACACAAGGTTGCTGGAAACGTTTACCCCATGGCCCATCACATACCCCTAGTGTACAATATAAACGTAGCAGATGCCGCAGTTGAAGCTCACCTTCTGGAAAGGACAAGCCACCCTAACTCTTGGGCTTGGCAAAGATAAAGCAAGGCTGTGCGCTCAGAGATCCCATAGCAGAAAGATCTAGAATCCTTCCTGGAGGTGAATCTGATGATATACTGGAGCGTAATCAGTATCTGACTGTGACGCGCGGGTTTCTATCTTCCTCTCCGGGAGACACAGAGTAGAAGGTTCTCCCTTTATAAAGCACCTGTAAGCTCCGCCCGCTGAACCACACCCCGTCCACCCTCGAAGTAGGTAAAGAAATTCCCGCCTTTTACCAGGATGATGGACAGCTTTCCAAAACGACCCCAATGCGTTTACCGCCGATTCCGGTGGTGCGTTGTTAATGCTCAGAAGCACTAGGACATCTCCACAAAGACGCACTAGTAACAATAACATTGCCAAAGGCACACAAGGTTGCTGGAGACGTTTACCCCGTGGACCAACACGTACCCTTAGTGTAGAATATAAACGGGGCGTATAAAACATGCTAGGTAACGCTTACTGACATACTCGTAGAAAATACTCCGGTTGTGTAGGCCACGATGCTCATTTTACAGAAACTAAACCTCAAAGGAAGCACTTACAATCATAATCGTAGCAGGTGCTGCAGTCGAAGCTCAGCTTCTGGAAAGGACAAGCCACCCTGGCTCTTGGGCTTGGCAAGGATGAAGCATGGCTGTGCGCTCAGAGATCCCATAGCAGAGGAAGATCTGGAGTCCTTCCTGGAGGTGAACTGATGGTGTGCTGGAGCGTGGTCTGTGTCTGACTGTGACGCGCGGGTTCTGTCTTCCTCTCCTGGAGACACAGAGTAGAAGGTTCTCCCTTCGTGGAGCACCTGTAAGCTCCGCCCGCTGAGCCACGCCCCGTCCACCCTCGAAGTAGGTAGGGGAATTCCCGCCTCTTGCCAGGATGATGGACAGCTTTCCAAGGCGACCCCACTGCGTTTGCCGCCGACTCGCGTGGTGCGTTTTTGATGCGCAGGGGCGCGAGGACATCTCCGCGGGGACGCACTAGTGGCAATGACATTGCCGGAGGCACACAAGGTTGCTGAAGACGTTTTGCCCCCGTGGCCCATCACGTACCCTAGTGTACAATGTGGACGCGGCAGATGCCGCGGTTGAAGCTCACCTTCTGGAAAGGACGGCCCACCCTGGCTCTTGGGCTTAGCAGGGATGGGGCGGGGCGGGGCTGTGCGCTCAGAGATCCCATGGCGGAGGGGATCTGGAATCCTTCCTGGAGGTGAGCTGATGATGTGCTGGAGCGTGGTCTGTGTCTGACTGGGACGCGCGGGTTCTGTCTTCCTCTGCTGGAGACACAGAGTGGAGGGTTTCTCCCTTTGTGGAGCACCTGTGGGCTCCGCCCGCTGGGCCACGCCCCGTCCACCCTCGAGGTAGGTGGGGGAGTTCCCGCCTTTTACCAGGATGATGGATGGACGACTAAGTATTTTTTACCCATGATTCTAATTATGTATTGTATGTGCAGATGTGTGTGTATAGTCATGTGTGTGTGTGTATAAATATATATATATATGTGTATGTATGTGTATATGTTGTTTCTGTGCCTGGCATGTTTCTATGAATTTCTGCTCTCTTTTTATCACACTTATCTACTCATCACTCTTATGTCATGTCTCTATCAAACTATACTCCATTCTCACTCGGACTCATCCCAAATCCCTTCGACCACTTTCATCTCCTAAATATCTCTGCCTAAGCTCATCCCTCCACCCCCACATCTAACTCACCAAACCTCACTCTACCTCTGTGACCTCCCACACAACCCTACTAAATTCTCCTGCATTCATCTCACCCTGCTACTATGCTCTCCCTAACCCTTCCACATCCTCTTTCCCCTCCGCCCCCCTTTTATTCATCTCAAGCCTTTGGATTGAGTAAATGAAGGATAAACTCCCAATTAACACTTCTGGATTTCTTTCCTCCTCCACCCCTCCATTACTCCAGTCAATCTAACTAACAAACTCTCATATCCGCAACTCAAATTAACTCATAATAATACTAAAACTGTACTCCTTATTAAATTATACTAATCCATCACTAATTCTTGTTGGGTACCGGAGTAGCGTGCTACTCATCGAAAAGCGCTTCGACGCCTCGTCAGGGGTAGTAAGCGCTATATAAATACGATTACAATTACAATTACATTCAGATCGGCAACAGTACGCGCGATAATTTCATGGTAACTGAAACTTTGGTGTGTTGTGTTTGTTGAGATGCACACATTTATTCCGAGCTTTTGGATTTTCTGTGAAGATGCTTAATTAAAAAATGTGACATTCTTTGTGCATATTAAGTCCATAGTACAATTCCTATTGTTTTCCAGGGAATGTTTCAGATAGCCTTTGTCCTCGTGTAAAAATGCAATGTTTGTTCTGAAACATTATTCTAGAAGGTTCTTGTATTTCTAGACAGTATGTGATATTTCATGAAAAGCTCATATGAAACATTGTATTAACCCATTCTTGATTTTTTTCCAGGTACCTAGATTTCTTGAGGTCTAGTTATAGTCACTTCTCAGGTTATCCATGGTTACAGTATGAGAACTCTTAGAACCATAGTCTATTGAAAGTCAATGTGATTATATCTTGATATTGTGTTGTTTAACCTTTTGCTTCCTACAGGTCTTCTTCCCAGCTGTTCCTTTCCTAATCCTCTTTTCCCCCACTTGGACTCTCTCAGGCTTTTTGATATTTCTATTGGAGCTTTGGAGCTGTCTAGTGGTGGACATGTTGGGAGCGTGCGCAGGCCCCCGGGATCTGGTCTCCCTGACATTACCTGAACAAGTTATATAAAATCCCACAACTGGAAGTTGTGGGATTTATTATAACAATTAACGTGATACCAAACTTGTGGTATCTGTCACTTAAGGGGACTTTTAAAATTAAAATAAAGTTTCCCCATTCTAGCCTATGGAGGCCATTAACTACAATGAGGGAAAAATGAATTTGGCTGTTTTGCCTCACCGGGACATATAAAACTATTTTTATAAGGTCCCTGCTGATAGTTACATGGCACCCAGCCATAGAGGCACATAGGGCACACCTTAGGGGTGACGTATATGTAAAATTAGGGTAGTTTAAGACAACTTTTAATTCCAAAGTTGAATTTACATGTAACTTTAATTTAAAAGCAGCCAGCAAAGCAGGCCTGCCTTTAAAATGACACTGGGCACCTCAGCAGTGCACCTATGGGTGCACTACCTATGCTAGGGTCCCTAAACCTACATGCCCTACCATATACTAGGGACTTATAGGTAGGTTGATTTAGCTAATTATTATTGGCCTCATTTGCATATCCACTTTACACAGAGCACTGGCCCTGGGACTGGTTGGCAGTACCCAGGGCACCATCAGAGTCAGGAAAACACCAGCAAAAAATAAAAAATGGGGGCAAAGAGTTAGGGGGCCTGTGCAATCAGCCCTGTCTTCTCACAGGTACTTTACTTACTTTTGGTGTTTTTCTACACTCCCAGTACCCCTCTACACACTACACTTGGCTAGTGGGTGAGTCGCATTCCAATATTTTAGTATATGGTTTGTGTTGTCCCTAGGCCCATTGCAATTTATTGTATTTTCTACTGTTTGCACTATTTTATGACTCTCCACTTACCTGATTTTGGTTACTAGTGAATATATTGTTTGTAATACTTACTTCCAGAAGTAGTAGTGCCTCTAAGATATTTTTGGCCTTGTGTCACTAAAATAAAGTACCCTTATTTTTGGTAACTCTGAGTATTGTCTTTTAATGTGTATAAGTATTGCGTAACTATAGTGGTATTACAGGAGATTTGCATGTCTCCTTGTTTAGGGTAAGCTTCTCTGCTAGACATCCTAAGCTGCTAGAACACTGCCTACATTTCACTAACAAGGGATAACTGGACCTGGTATAAGGTGTAAGTACCTTAGGTAGCAACTACAAACCAGGCTAGCCTCCTACAGGGGGGAAATGGGGAGAGAAGTTGGCATGGGTTAGCCAAGTTTATTGTTGTTGGCAGTGCTTAATTTGTGAATAAAAACGTGCCGGTGCTCAAAGCCCTCCTCCTAAACATGCAGCTGCTGCAATTAAATCTGCCAGCAAGGAATACTGAGGCGGCGTAATCCTGAAGACACCTTAAGCCTCTTCAATCCATATAATGCCACTTACTGCCCCTACAGCTGCTGTCTCCCTTTGTAACGCTTTTTCGTTTTTCCTTTCCTCCGTCTTTCCCATATTTGTCTTTTGCTCGCAGCAATGCTTGGGGCAGAAGAATAAGCCCCGGCCCCCAAAAATAAGTGTGGTGCTCAGCACCGGAAACAACAAGCACAAATTATGCACTGGTTGTTGGCAGCAGCGATCTAAACAGAAAGGTAACGGGTAGACAGGAGCATGCCTGGTCTAGGCAGACAGTTTAAGTTTCACTAACAAGTTTAATTAGTTACAGGTTTAAATGTTACAGTTAAATGGGGTGGGAGGATGAAAGTTTCAAAGGAGGAACTTTAACCCAAAGCAAGGGGTACAGCTTTGCAGTTTAAGTTGCAGGGGGAGAGACATTTGTAGGGGAGAAGGGAGCGGGGGAATTAGCTAATCTAGTGTATAGTGAGGTTTAGTTTTGTAAGACTTGAGACCAGTTAAAGTATGCGAGGTGCACCTGTTTCAATAAAGCAGCCTTTGTCACACAACAAGGTGTCAGTGGCCTGTGCTGGCCCCCTTATTCCCCAAGATGGCCCATGTTTACTTGAGGAACAAGTTCATTTGGTACCCAGCTGGTCCACTGCTACATTCTAAGGAAGCTAGGGCCAGATGTAGGAAACGTTTGCGACTCGCAAACGGGCCGATTCGCAATTTGCGACAGTGCAAAATCGGAAATGGGATGCAAAAAGCCCATTTCCGACTCGCAAAAAGCGATGGGACCCGTTTGCGAGTCGCATCCGTTGCGACCCCATTTTGCGACCCGCAAATTGCAAGTCGCAATTTGCGAGTCGCAAACCTTATGCAATTGCAACTCGCAAATTGCGACTAGTCGCAAAAAGCCCAGTTTGCATGTCCCATTTACCACTAACTCAGAGCAGGTGGTAACCATTAACAAAGTATAAAAGGGGACCCAGAAGGCATCTGGGTTACTCAAGATGGCGGAGATATACCTGATAGCAGTGAGGAGGAGAGTCTACGCAGCCCAGCAGAGGAGGAGGAGGGACCACAGACAGGAGAAGATATATAGAACCAGGCAGACTCTTTTTCAGCAAACTGAAGAGGAGATCTATGACAAATACCGCCTTAGCAGCGCAGCCATTCTAGAATTAATAGATTTACTGAAACCACAGCTAGAACACAAGACTCTGCGTGGCTGCGCCATCCCTACGCATGTGCAAGTACTATGCGCACTGCACCTCTTGGCCTCAGGGAGCTATCAGGGGGTCATTGCCGTGGCAGGTGGGGTATCCCAAAGTGCAGTGTCAAGGTTCCTCAGGGCATTCCTAGATGCCTTAGTCACGCACATGTCTCACTTCATATACTTACCAAGGAATGAGGCAGAAATTAACAGCACCAAGCTGGACTTTTACCGCATTGTCCACTTTCCTCATGTCATAGGGTGTGTAGATGGGACACACATTCAAATATGCCCCCCTGCTAATCTGGAACACATTTTCCGCAACAGGAAGTGTACCCACTCACTCAACATACAGGTTGTTTGTGATGCCCATTATGTCATCACGGACATCGTAGCTAAGTTTCCTGGCAGTATCCATGACTCATACATTTTTAGGCATAGTGGGATACATCAACGCCTGGAACGTGGGGAATTTGGAGACGGTTACCTCCTAGGTAGAGCCACAGACACTTGCAGACATACACACAGGTCACTGTGCACGACAATCTGGACTTCCTAACCGTGTACTTTTGTGCCCAACAGGTGACAGTGCATATGCTCTCAGGCCTTGGATCATGACTCCGTTTTTAACACCCAGAACTGAATCAGAGAGGCAATACAACAGTGCGCATAAGAGGACCAGGAACCTGATCGAGCGCACCTTCGGACTGCTGAAGGCAAGATTCAGATGCCTCCACCGCAGTGGAGGCGCCCTCCAATACACCCCCATTACCGCTTTCAAAATTGTAGTCGCATGCGCCATCCTCCACAACATAGCCACCCGACGTGGGCTACCTCTCACCCCTGCAGACCCAGATCCTGATGATGAAGAGCAAGAACAACCACATCGCCATCATGGGGATAGGAGTCTAGCTAATCAAGGCAGACTGAGACGGGACCACATTGCAACGCAATATTTTGGACGGTACGTGTCAACTCCCACCATACTCACCTATTAACCATTTGTTAAGTGGAACAAAAATAACTGTTTTATTAATGTCATGAAGAAACTATATACAAGTTGAAATTGTCCATGGGCAGGAAAATGCCAACCAGTCATGTGGCACATTAACGCCATGTGCCACATTAATCTGTCCTAGCTGTTATCTATGATCTCCTGCCCCTCCTGCCAGCCTGGCTGGTCCCTGCTGCGTCCATGGTGCTGTGCCTACCACTCCTCAGCACCCTACTGTGAGTGGCAGAGACACTGCTCACTGTTGAGCCCTCCTCCCAGGTGTATTTGTTAACTTCCTGGCTGTGATGCCATCATCATGTGCCAGGAAGTGTTTCCAGAGTGTTCTGGTATGCTTTCTGGAGTGTTCTGCTGCATCTGCAAGCAATTTTGAAGGTATTCGCAATTTGCGACACCCACTCGCTAATTGGGAGTTCGTTTTTGCACACTCGCAAACAGCGACCTCGCAAAATGCGGACTCGCACACAGCGTTGCGAGTCCGGCTGCGAGTCGCAAAATCGGATCGCTTTTTTTTCTGGCATTCCAATTTGCGACTCGCATTTTGCGAGTCGCATCAACTCGCAAAATGCGAGTCGCAATTTTTATTTTTGCTACATCCGGCCCGGGATGCCTTACCGTTAAGTTGTAGTGCTAGGATGTCTTTCAGGCAATCGTGCGCTTTAGAAATAAAATCATGTTTATTTAACACGCAACTTCAATGTTTCACGTCGAATATGAAAACATTCTTATGTTCCTATGTCTAAATATTAAGCATTTTGTGCCTACCATTGTTGATGGGTGCACCATGGTCGATTGCGTAAATGTCAGCTATTGGCTGATGAAGTGATTAGTGCCAGGTGAGCAACTGATATACCTTGTCGGTGGTAAAATCGTCCATGTTGTTCTTGCCAGCGATCCACCATGCTGTGCTCTCATTGCTACCACTCTCTGCAAGTATGACTAATGCTGCTTGTCATAACAGACAGGACCTTCTGCCATGGTGGTTGTACCTTTATGGATGATGAATGGTGTCACCAATACCATATTTCCTGTCCTCCAGGATGTCAGACATTAACTACTTTTACAGTCAGCGTTTCCATTTTATTGGTGCTCTGTGGATAATGGCGGGCTCAACCACCATAGATGGTTGTCGTTACAATCAATAAAGGTCAATCCTCATCTGTCGGACATGCTTTAACGTCGGAAGTATGAGTAATTATTAGGCAGAAGTTTATGGATCGACTGTGCACTGCCTCTCTGCGGAATTCCGTAACGTACATTTTGGGAGATGCTGCTTGAAAAGTTGATTTGCCTTTACTCCAGATACTGTAGTACATCAATCCTCCTAAGCGCTACTGCTCTCCTGTGATGCTTTTTTTAAAAATATAATAGCTACTATGGGAGTGAAAGGGCCCTAATCGTTACACTTAAGTAGCTTCAAATCTTGGCCGAGGGACCCCTTGTCAAGTACCATGATTTATATGACCGCACAGATGTTAGCATGACTGCTTCTTGATGTTATATACGGCACTATAAATAGATTTTTGGATGTTAATCTCACACCTAGGGTTGTGGACCCCCAGCAATGCATGAATCACCCTGTAAGAGAATCAAACCTCAGAACTACAATTTAACAACTGTCTGTCAGGGAACTCTTTTGATTTTTATTTATGATGAAAAACGATTATAAATAGTCACATGTACCTTGCATCCTATTCACACTATAAAGATGTGCATGTAGGCTAAACAGGGTGAATGGGACATTGGGTCATTTCTAACAGATCTGAAGCAACATAGAATTATATAGAGGGGGGAGTATTGCTACGTCAATCACAAAACATTTCGATGTTGCATCCACTATATTAAGTGCACATTATTGTGAATGGCAATCCACAAACAGCATATAAGACACCCACCGCTTATTGACGGTTGTAACAATCACCAAAACTCTTAAATTAGTCACTAAATTACACCCCGTATTCAATTAAAAATGACTAGGTTTCCGACCAGGAATATCCAAAATCACACCAGAATGAAAACGTGAGTTTCCAGCACAACATCACGCTTCACTTCACAGAATTACCCAACATCCAGATGTTGAAGTCCTAATTTTATACAGCCATGTATATTGCAAATGGAAGGGTGATGGTGACTTTTTGGCAGATTTAATATTGTATTTTTTATTTTGTATTAAATAAATATTTTTATTGCAAATAAAACAGATGATGATATATTACAATGCAGCACTACGTCACTATTCAATAGTAACAGAATCTCGTCAGCCATTAGAAGGCCCCTTGTCCCTCCCACCCCCAACCCCTGCCTGATGTTGTTAAAGCCAGAGCTAGCCACACACACACCGGATCTCGACCAACAGTAGCAGTGGAGGTGCACATGCCATCTCAATAGCCATTCCATTTCCCCCATATCTTGGTCCATTTAGCTTGGCAGACTCTACAAACGTAGAAAACATTTTCTGCCAGTCTGCACCAATCCATATCATACTCCCAGTCTTTGAGCTGTAGCACCTGGTCCGCCCTTCACAATCTCTCCATTTTGCACTTGTCCACCAGCAGTCCAAACGTCATCCATATACGACACATTTGGCCAAGATCAGTGGGTTCCCAAATGTTCAAAAGGCCCCATTTTGGAGTGGCATCTATAATACTCCCACTACCCCTATTAATACAGGTTATTACTGATCCCCAATAGTGCTTAATAACTGGGAAGTTCCAGATCATATGAAAAAATGTTCCCTTTGTGCCACATCCCCTGTGACAGAGTGCAGACATTGCTTTACCCATCTTGACCATAGATTTCCATGTAGTTGTATTAGGTGAAACTGAGATCTTATTGCTACTTCTTGGGGGACGCCAGTGCCTCAAGCTATTGATTGTCCTCCATGCCCTCAAGATCCCTCTCCCACTGAGCACAGAGAAGGGGAATTATTAAGCGATTTTCGATAAGTTAGAGAGATCTCTTTATGGGTCATATACTCTTCCAGGAGTCTATTCTGTAGCAGTGAGCTTTTCTCCTCATGGCAATGCCTTTTGTAGAGCATGATGTATTTGCAAATAACAGTTGGTCTCAGTAATTGTCAGCTAATACTCGCTCTGAAAGTAAGCAAATGGAATGGACCATAGATCCCCCAACTTTCAGAGGTCGATGAGTTCCCACTTATCAAAGCCCAGTTGTGTCCCTAGCGTGCCCAACTGTGCAGTGTCCCACAAGGGGGTGACCTATATTATTCTGTCTCGCCAGCCTAATGCAGCAAGTGCTGTGTGTCAATGGGTAAGTGTAACTGCTGTTGGATTCAGGAGGGAAGCAGACGGCAAGGTGCCATAAATAGCCCTAAGATAGCACCCTGGGTGGATAGTCTGCCTGCCTTTTGATAAGCTGGCTTATCTGGAAAAAGGTGGATCCAGTGATTAATTACTGTGAATTATGCCACCCAATAATAGTTTTGTATGTCAAGCAAAGCAATGCCTCCCCAGAACAACCTAACAGAATATAGGAGGCAGAAACCCACACCAAGGGGATCCCATCCACTCCCCACCTTCATAAGGAAACATTTAACCTCTGCTGTGTGTCTTCATATGAGTTCTCAGAGCCACTTGTGAGGGTGGCAGCCCAGGGTAAAGACAGGGACCAGTAAAGAGCCCTGACAATGTGCACAAATTGTCGAGTTATTGGCAGCCTTCCCTTACACAAGGCAATGTTTGTGAGAGTTCTGATGCAATGGTATATAACATAATTCACTTTTAAGGGGAATCCCGCCACTGTGATTGAACGTCAACCTCTCCAAATTGTGCATGTGTGGTGGTGTCTTGAATTACTGTCTGGAGTGTGAATGATGCTAGGATCCGTGACCCGTCCTCCATCCATCAGCCAATCCTATGTTTCTTCCAGGGTTGTGAAATACCATGTTTTGCCCTCTGCTACCACCTTAAGACTCTCAGGAAAAGTAATGGAATATTTGGTATTACATTTTCTTAATCCATTTTTACCTCGAGGAAACTGTGCCACATTTTTTGGACTTTGATAGTGAAGTCCAGGAAAACGTTAATGTTTGTATTTTTATAGACAAGGGGTGGTGCACTATTGGCCACATGCAGTATGACTTCTCCATCTTGACAGTTGAAAATGTGAGCTATAACTGGATCAGGCAGTGCATCCGGTTTTGGTGGGGTACCCACATCATAGTGGGCATGCTCCACCAGGAAGTATTTGGGGAGGCCACAGGGTTGGAGCATTTTTAGTATTAGATCTTTAACAAATAGGTCAATTGTTGGTTCCTCTGCGCTTTCGGGGACTCCATTTATACAAATATTGTTACACCTTGAACAACCTTCATAGTCCTCCTGTCAGTCTTCCAGGGATTTAGTGGTTGCTCGCAGTTCTTTGAGTTGAGTTTGTAGGGCCACCGTGTCTGTCTTAAGGGCAGTGACCAACTCTTCCACTTCTGTCATCTGAGTTCCCATCTTTCAGAGGTCTGCTCTCAACAGCGTGACCTCCGTTGAGACTCAATCAATTCTTGTTTCCAGTGATGTCCTCACTTCTTTGATGGAAGCCATGGTGCAAAGGAGTTTAGGAGACTAGCTTTCAAGGAAACTGGGGTCTGGAGAGGTTTGTTTATCTTGGGTCCCCATGGCCGTTGGTGTGTCCTTGGTAAAAGTTTATTTTTCCGATTTGGTTTGATGGACACTCTTGGCTCTTTTCCCTCCTGTAATCTTTGATGGGTTAGCTGGGGTGAATTCCAGCTGTTGCAGGGGTGAGGGGAGGGAGGTCACTAAGGTGGTCACCACCACCTGCCTGGGGCACTGAAGAAACAAACATGCACCCCACGACCTGTTGGTTTTCCCCATGGTTCACTTCCAAATCCCCATTGGTCCCCAAATCAGTGGGTCAGGCCAATGATCGGTGCTGCATCACTAAACTAGTAGCTGTCTATTTGCCAGGGCTTTATGGCTTCTTGGGGTGCCTTCACCCTGGAGAGGTTTAAAGATGACTGGTAAAGTAAGACTTATTGCAAATTCCAAAGTCTGCAAGCAGCCAAAGGAGAGACTCCACAGCAAAGATTAAATTAACTTAGTAGGGGTGAGGCTGATCCTTAGTGGTGCTCCAAGGTCAGCTGTGTTGTTATTTATGACTGTAAAATGCAGGGTAGGGCCCTTGCCTTGCGGATCAGTATGAAGAGCTCGTATTTTCACCAGGATCCTGTGGGTCCTACCAAAGCTTCAGTTCCTCTTTAAAGGGTAGGGCCCCGGGGCAGTGCATGATTACATTCCCCTGTACTCACTGTTCATTTGATGGCTGTAGTAATAATCGTGGGTCAGGGAGGGGAAATCTTAAGTCATCCCTTTTGCGGTTTGGCATTCAGTGCCAGAGTGTTAATCACTTATTATGCTGCTCCCAGGCTTCTGTCAGGTTGATCTACAGGCCTCACAACTTTACAAGGCCTGAGTCTCCTTCATGTACAATTGGCCCCATGGTCCGCCACACATACGTATGTATTTTCTGCATTTGCCACATAATCCATCTTCAGCTGCGTAGTATGTCTAGTGCAAATCGATCGACAATTGCAAAAAATGTGCTAATGCACATGGAAGGCCATTCACTGGTCATCTTTCATTTGCCTGTTTCTCTATGTGACAGCCTTGGGTACCAGCACCACAGGGCTGGACCAAGGACTGCTGGACTTCTCAGTCATCCCAACAGCCAGCAGTAACTGGTAGCAGTCTCCTCTCTGGTCAGTGTCAGGAAGTCAGTAAAATTGACACCCTCCACTGATCCATCACCTTCTTTGGCAGAGAAGAGGTCAGGGAGAGGTTCACTTTCATTCTTCCAACTCATCTGTTACCAGAAGCATGTTGACATCAGTCGTCTCAAAATGAGACTTCAGTTAGTTCACATGGAGCACCCTTAGGTGGTTCCTAGGGGACTGAAAGTCCACTAAGTAAGTGGCCTCCCCATTATGCTTCTTGATCGCAAATAGGCCAGTTCATCAGTCCAGGAGAGCTTACTTTACTCCATGAGCCAAACTTTGCCTCTAGGTTGAAACTCCACTAGGGTGGTCTTCTGGTCATACCAGTGTTTCATCACCTCTTGACTGGCCTCGAGGTTGCTCTTGGACTTTTTCCAGAAGTGTTGCATCCGGTTGCGAAGGGCCAGCCTGTAGCTGACCACATCCTGGGGGTGCCTTGGGAGCTTTCTCCCACCCCTCTTTTACAATGCTTAAGGGTCTCCTGACAGGGAACCCATAGAGAATTTCAAAGGGACTGAACCCTACCCCCTTCTGGGGTACCTTTCTGTAAGCAAAGAGAAGGCATGGCAAGAGGACATCCAACTCACGCCTCATGGCCTCAGGGAGGCCTGTGATCATGCCCTTCAAGGTCTTGTTGAATCCCTCGACAAGACCATTGGATTGAGGATAATAGGGTGTGGAGAATTTGTAGGTCATCCCACACGTGTCCCACAATAACTTCATGTATGCAGACATGACGTTTGTGCCTCTGTCAGACACAATCTCCTTTGGGAACCCACACAGGTAAAGATCCCCATTAGAGTTCTGGTCACCACCAGTGCAGTCACCTTCCTCAGAGGGATTGCCTCTGGGTAGCTGGTGGCATGGTCCACCAACACTAGGATAAACTTGTTGCCTAGGGCAGTTTTGAGGTCCAATGGACCAATGATGTCGAAGCCCACCCATTCAAAGGGTGTGCCAATAATGGAGAGCAGGATCAGCGGGCCTTGAGCCTTTTCCCTGCATTCCCACTGGCCTGGCAGGTGGGACAGGATCTACAGAATGCATCTGAGGCTGTCTGCATTTGGGGCCAATAGAAGTGGGTGACAAGCCTGGTGAAGGTCTTGTCTTGCTCTAAATATCCTGCCAAGTGTGTGTCATGAGCCAGGCCCAATAGGTAGGCCAGGTAACACTGGGGTACCACCAGCACACGTGCTGCCTCAGCCTCTGGTACCATAGGCTCCCTGTAAAGGAGATCATGCTCCCAATAAATTTAGTGATCACCAGAGGCATCACCTGCTGCTTGGGCTGAAGCCTGTTGCCTCAAACCCTCAAGAGTAGGGAACTCTTTCTGCACCTTGTAGAATTCTTCCCTGGTGGGTCCACCCTCAACTTGTCAGGCAGCAAGCTCAGGTAGGTCACCTAGGGCAGCTATGTCCTCCCCGGTTGGCTCAGGGGCCTCCTCCTCAGGGTCCCCGTCACCCACTGTGGGAACATCTGGGACTGGTTTCGTGCACGCCTTGACCCTCTCCTTGGTAGCCTTCTGGGACTTTCTTCCAGGCTCCAGACACCCTTGACTCCCCTCCTGGGCAGCTATGGACCTTGAGGTCATGCAGACCCACTCAGGCAATCCCAATATTTCCAAGTGAGACCTTAGCTCTACCTCCTTCCAGGTAGTGTGCTCAAGGTCATTGCCTAACAGACAATCTAAAGGCATGGCAGGACTCACAGCTACTTTTAGAGTGCCAGAGACTCCCCCAGTCTCAAAGGGAACCACAGCTATGGGTAGGTGGCTCTCACGATTGTCAGTGACTATGGCTTGGTGAGTGTGTTCGGTAGGACCTGCTCTGCTGACACCAGCTGACCCCTGATAGTAGTCATGCTGGCTCCTGTGTCACGCAAAGACTCCATCTGTTGCCCATTAATGGTTACCCACGGCCCATACATGGAAGTATTTGCAGGCATGTGGGCTTTTGGCACCACCTCTGGGATACTAGAGTTACCTCTATCTGTTCCCCAAAACTAACTGAGACTGCCTCCTCCCCGAGTGTTGCATTAGCCAACCCTGGTGTCTGCTCTCCAGTGGAGGGCTGTGCCTTCTTGAGAAGCTTGGGGCCTGATTGATACTTTTTGGCGCAATACTGCGCTTACGCAGTTTTGAGTTAAGAAGGTTAGTGCTGACTAGCGCCATTTTTTAATGCCACTCAGGCGTCAAATTTATACTTTGACGCTGGGTGGTGCTAAAAAATGTTTAGGGTCACTTTTTCCCACGTTAACCATCGCGCCTTGTCGTAAGCCACAATGACGTTAACGGAGGGAAAATGACTCTATTCTGGTTTACAACATGGAAACATGTCGCAAAGTGGAAATGCACCATTTTTGCCCACAATAGCGTCAAAAAGAGACGCAAATAGAACAAACAGTAAAAAGGAGCCCCAGAATGGATCCCAGAAGCCAGGAGAGACCCCAGGGAGACCCCAGTCAACCAGGAACCAGCCAGCAGGACACAGACAAGAGCCAGGTGAGGGAGAAGAAAAAGAGGATGAGTTGTTTCAGCACAGAGGAGCACAAAATACTGGTGAGAGAGATGATGGAGATCAAAATCAACTCTTCTTCACCTCCAAATTGCCAATTGGAAGGAGAGAGGCAATCTGGCAGCAGATTGTGAATAAAGTCAACAATGTGGCAGATGTAAGGAGAACTATGACTGAGTGCAAGAAACACTGGCATGACTGCAAGAGAAGGACCAAGGAAAAAATGACATGAAACTGGAAAGCAGCACTGCAAACTGGAGGTGGGAGTCCAGCACCGCAAGAGGTCTTCGACGAGATGGAGGAGATGGTTGCATCGGTTATCCCTGAAGAAATCATCACAGGATACAAGGATAGGACAGTGCAGAATACCAGGAAACACCACAAACACAGGGTAAGTTGCACAGGGGAAATATATGCATAAATGTCAATGCTAGAATGGGGAGGCACAAAGGACACACACAATGTGTGTCAAAGGAGCACAGAGGGACACATTGAACACTAAGCAACTTGTACCATGTCAACATAAGCTTACCCATGTACCTGCACCTTGGCAGTGCCATGCACCATTGAAACATACACAACCTGGACAAATTAAGAACAGCAGGCCTAAATAACCACATGTGCAAATGCAACACATGGGATGGATGGCATGTACAATCACTGTGCCACTGGTTGTGATATCACTAAGGGCCAGATTAAATGTATCTGCCAACGCCAACGTAGGCATCCTTGCACCATCGTACAAGGATGTCTGTGTTGAGGGGTGTGATTGTTAATGTGCAGGAACGGACACTTTCTCGCATATAAACAATAATTTCTGTCATTTTGCTTTTTCTATGCATGTGGTAGAATGCAGCAAGTATAGAAGAAGCAAAATAAGAGGAGGAATAAGAGTTTTCCTCCTTTTTGTGCCCTGCTAATGCCACCCCTGGGGGTGGCGTCAGATTTTGGCACTGCCTCAGGTTTACGACATTTCATAAATCTGAGACAGTATCAAAATGCAATGGGTGTTGCTGTGGCACACCCACAGCAACACCCATTGCATACCCCTTACACGCACAGTGGTGTGTGGGAAGGGGCCGTATTTACAAGGTGGCGTTAAGCCACAAAAAGTGACTTAGGGGGTCATTCTGACCCCGGCGGGCGGCGGGAGCCGCCCGCCTGGAGGGAACTGCCAGAATACTGCTGCACGGTCAAAAGACCGCCGCAGGTATTCTGGGTTTCCCACTGGGCTGGCAGGCGACCGCCAAAAGGCCGCCCGCCAGCCCAGTGGGAAACACCCCTCCATGAGGATGCCGGCTCCGAATGGAGCCGGCGGAGTGGAGGATGTGCGACGGGTGCAGTGGCACCCGTCGCGTATTTCAGTGTCTGCAAAGCAGACACTGAAATACAAAGTGGGGCCCTCTTATGGGGGCCCCTGCAGTGCCCATGCCATTGGCATGGGCACTGCAGGGGCCCCCAGGGGCCCCACGACACCCCTCACCGCCATCCTGTTCCTGGCGGGCGGAACCGCCAGGAACAGGATGGCAGTGAGGGGGTCGGAATCCCCCATGGCGGCGCAGCAAGCTGCACCGCCATGGGGGATTCCCAGGGCAGCGGAAAACCGGCGGGAGACCGCCGGTTTTCCTGTTCTGACCGCGGCCAAACCGCCGCGGTCAGAATGCCCTGCGGGGCACCGCCAGCCTGTTGGCGTGCTCCTGCCGACCCCGACCCTGCCATCTTGTAAATACTATGCTGTGCTCAGCGCCACAGGAGCATCACTTTCAGTGCCTAAAGCACACTGCCCTCTTCTGAAATGAATGGAGTTGGTTCTCATTCATGTTGGCAGCTGTAAAAATTAGACAGGCAACCATCAGTGTCAGCATTGTGTGGATTATGTACAATAAATCAGCTTACTATCAACATCGAATTGCACATGCACTCCTACTCAAAATCCAGATGGTACAATGACCCTGATGGATGAAACACAACGTTGCCTTAGCACCAGTTCCCTTACACCATAGCCATCCATAGCAAGTTGAGATAACAAACCAACATATTCATATGTGCATAGACTTTGCACCATGTGTGACAATGCTAAGGCACTCTCAAATTCACATCAGGCCACTATTTCTCTTCTTAAGTGCCAAATTGTCAAACATCACATGAAACTTAAGGCTGTTATTGTGAGTATGGGATGATGTTGTTTACCATAAGGGTTCAGTGTTGATATGTAAACATGCAAGCCCGATCAAATGGTCTGTCACCTACACAGTGAGCATAACATCTACCTACACATTTGTTGATCCCACCCTCTGGGCCCCAGGGGGTATGGCCATGCAGATCAACATCTCAACTGTACAGCTTATCCACCAATGCATGCCCACTCATACATGGAGTCAGGGGGTGGACCATAATCTAGGTCATGACAAAATATGATGCTGGTATCCATAGTTCTCTCACTTCTGCATTCATGTGTCCAGGTATAGATACCCATCCATACTTGATCAGCCAATACCATTCCTAACAAACCCATAACCATGCCAGCACACAATTGTACTTGACCTGCATGCACGCCTATCACATTCCATTTAGTTGTCACATTGGTGGACTACAAGATTAATGGCACCATGCTAGTATACAAAGGCCCACACATTCCTACTTGTACATCACAATACAGGGATAGCCCACTTTTTTATGAAAATGGTGCATCACTGTGTTGTGTGAATGACTGTGTGTTCCAGTGCCTTTACATACACAACAGTGCACATCTGAGTCACATAAGGAGCTACATGTGGCTTGTCATCACCTTGTTAACACAATGCTGGCCATTGAGCGCCAGAAACCTCACATGATATGCCACTCTGCTCTTGCATGGGGTACCACTTAAATGTGACACATTATCATCATGCATCCTAATCAGCTTTCTGATCATTTTACAGCTCATCACTTCTAGCATTGGGTGCTGAGCTCATGACTCACTCACAGTAAACACTTCAACACTACTCAAAGCAGACAAAATCACACTTACTGGATACATTTGGGTCCTCAAATCTTGCCACTTCACCAATGGTGTAGGGGGAGGTCCACCTGAAGTAAGTGGAAGGAAAACCATGGTTAATATCACATAACTGTCACTACTAGTGGACAACATATGGCAGTATGTACTATTTCAGCAGAGTGAGGTATTCATACAGATTGTGGACAGTGCAACAGCCACACCACTGCCTACTCACAATGAGAGTGTCATTCTGGTGTATGAGAGACATACATCTGCCCTCTTACACTGGGCCTGAGACTAATGTAGTGCTACACCCTGCAACAACCATGTGTTGCCAGTCTGTACAAGATGGAACGCCATGGTATGAGGGGGAGTTGGCTGACAGCTACATGACAAAACCTTTCATGCTCTGCACAACTACTGATCCAGGTATTCTGGCTTGTCCTGCAAGGCACACAGAGGCACTTTGTGGAGACAAGCAGCTAAATAGTTAGGGGCATATTTATGGGCCCCTAAGGCCACCTTGAACCACATTAACAACATTATTCTGACGTTAATGTGGCCCAACAAGGCCAAAATCCCCGCACCATATTTACAGGGTGGCACAATGCATGCATTGTGCCACCCTGTAACCCTTTGCGCTACATTATGCCTGGTCCAGGCATAATGTATGCAAATGGGGTGTTCCCCCATTAGGGGAGCCAGAAAAATGGCGTAAGGAAATCTATGAAATTGCCTTACATCATTTTTACTTCACTTTTAACGCCTGCTCAGGAGCATGCGTTAAAAGGGGGCTTCCATTCTTTATAATGGGGCCCTATGAACTCTGCAGGAGTAGCACCAATATTTTGCCAATCATTGTGTAATCCATGACTGATGTGTCCAAATTAGCTGATGGCGTCAAATGGCCCATTGCAAGTGCCCCCTGAGGCAGGTATTCCCCCTTTGTAAACGTAATGGCAGGGCTGCTGTATGTGAAACTCTGTCATTATTGCACCATATATGGATTGTCGTACTTAGTTACCACAATCCACTCTCAAATGGTACGCTGGCAGTGTTTAACATTAGCAAACATGACACAATGCTGGGGCAGAGATGTTGCCATGGCCCATGGAATGTGTGACTTAGTGATGGATGTGCATGACTATCCAAACTCCTGACTTGCATTGGTTAAATGTTAGGATATGTGAAGTCCATGTCTATACTGGCACAGTGACACTCCATACTGGTTGCATGCAACCTGTCCACATGAATTGCATGCAGCACACCAACACATCTGCTACTAGCATTCAAGTGCAGTGAACAGTAATTAATTAGCCAATATGGTGCTCACAAACAGACCCACCAATCACCACACCAAGATGGTCGAGTAGATCCTGCTCCCTGTCCACAAGGTCTGCCCAGCGATGCGTCAGCTGATGGTCTTTGCAACTGGTGCGGTACACCCTCTTCAGGTGGTGGATCACCTTTCCCCACAGCTGCCGCCTTGCTTCTGTACAGTAGCCCTGGATCACACAGCCACCCATTTCTAGCATCAATGGGAGGTAGTGGGCTACCAACTAAATAATTCCTTCCAGCTCCTCCTTCCCCGTTCTGGTCAGCCTCTCCCTGCCAGACAATGCACTGGGGTACAGGTAGGAATAAATGTCAGACAGTACAATGGAAAAAAAAGAATAATGAAAGGAGACAACACCAAAAAATTCTATCATCCAACTAACCCACCTATAGAACTATAGACAGACAACCGACAGCGCAAGTACAAGGTAAAATACACTGCACACAACAAATTCACAGATACTGGGACACATGACAATAAAATACAACAGTAAACATGACAGGAGGGACAGCACAAGAAAGACTAGATCGCAAGTAGACACCATCAACTCCAAAACACAACCACACAGTCAGAAGGGGCACAGACTGTAAAGAGAAATTGAAAGTACACCACTGCACCATGCCTGGAGACAGGATATCCTATTGCATCACTTTCTGTACCCTTGCATCACGGTTTCTGTTATGCGTATTTTTTTTTACACATCTGATATTTGCATGAGTATTTCTGAAGCATTACTTACTTGCGTCTATTTATATTGACGCATTACCTTTACGTGACTATTTACCAGTAAATCAGCATTGCGAGAAGTGGGAAAGTGGAAAGTACGCTAAGGGCCCATGGGTCATGCAGTTTGCGTTTGCGGATATTTCCGACGCATTTGCATCTTTTTTTTACTCTAATCGTGATTGCGTGATTTTGGGATTTGTTGATGTATGCACCCTGTATAAACATAATAATTGTATGTGCTGGGACTGCAATATGGCAATTTGTGTATGGGCACATGTGGTAGTCCATTGTACAATGTGATTTGTGTGTGTTTGTTGTGTTACACCAATGTGTGTATAACAGATTCAGCAGCATGCACATGTATACACGTCATGCATATGTCTGTCAGTGTGGCCACAGTGTATCCACATATGTATGGCAGTCAGAACAATGCAAGCGTCATGGTATGTGATTGTGATTTATGTTCGCTTATGTGCTGTTTGTAGTTGTCTAACAGAGCATCACATTTCAGACAACATTCACAGCTCAGGGATTGTTGATGATGGCTGACGCTTGCATAATGGCAACTGTTACGTGACAAATGTCATATGTTGATCTTGAGTATATGGATGACTTGTGTGTGTACTACACATATGTCTGACATGCATACATCTTTGCTACATACTGTGACTGACACACTCTGCCTACCTTCCTGAACATTTTGCTTTGTTTTACAATTACTTTGTGGTGGACATGCATCCCTAGCTGCATATGTTCTCATCCATTCAGATGTGCATTCCATAGACATGTTTGTGTAAAGTGTGAGGTCCTGTGTACCCTGTGACAGCATAGGGAACCATGGCAGTGGCATAAGTGAGTTCCATGGATTTACTGTGCATGCTCCATTTCTCCTATTGCTTGTCATACCCGGGCTAATCACGTGGGGGCATTGTCACACATGCCCATGCAGCCATTGCAAATCTCACACTGAGTTGTGTTAGTGGTCTGTTGAAATGTTACTGTCCCATCATATTTTGACATCCACTGCTTCTTGTGTGGACTCCTTATTAAGTTCATGTTTAGACATTTTGTTGTTGTGTGTGATGTGATGTTGTACAAGTTGTCAACGTTGGCAACAGCTGTCACATTCAAGTGCTAGGGCTAATTGTGATGTGTTTGATGGTAGCAGTTCACTCTAACAATTCACAAGTGATGTTGCTACTGTATTCATCAGATTTGTATTTGTGACATGCTCCCTGAGGACAGACTGATAATCCTAAGGTATATGTTGGAGAGATTGAAGACACCGAAGCGTGTGTGTGGATGAGTGAGATGTTATTGACAAAATTTACAAGGTGAGTTACGTGATGATTATATGAATAGGTTCTGTACAATTTGCAGTTTGCAGCGTTTCCCAGCAGGTGTGTTGTGGTCTTTCCCCTCATTGTTGTCCTCCTCCTCCTCAGTCAGATCATCAACCTGCTCATATGATGGTACGTTGATCTGTACACATAGTTTGTGCAGGACGGCACAGGTCAATATGATCTTGCAGGCCATTTCTGGGGCATACAGGAGGCTGCCTCCTGTAATGTCCAGGCACCAGAATCTGGACTTCAGGATGCCAAATGTCCTATCCACAATGGTCCGTGTCCTCCGATGTCCCTCATTATATGCACGCTCTGCTGCTGTGCTTGGGTTGTGAAAAGGGGTCATTATCCATGGCTGTATGCCCTAACTCATATCCGCTGCAAAAGATTACAGGGGTAAATCATTGTGAGGGCTTGCAAGATATAAGTCATGTAGCATGGCAGTTGATATTAGGATCTGGTTGTGGCTCATATGTATCTGTGTTTTGGCGTGAGTTCTTAACCTTGTGTGATCTTTCCTCAGCACTAGGTTGTTGGACATGACAATCTTGTGTATGGGTCAAGGACCTAGAACACTTGATTTGGATTCCACACTGATAGTCATTCTTTTTGTACCAAGCATTAAGTAGTGCACTTTTGTATCTGTGTGCTATCAGTAGAGGGGACATGTCACATCCTGACAACACAATGGGGTCAAATGCAGTGGCAACATGGTGGCACTACAGTGCCTGGACATCGCTTCCCTTTTGACATATGTCATTGCAGATGAGGTGTGACACTTAGGGCCTATGAAATTTGTTAGTGTGCATGCACAACATGTTTCCTAAGTTGGCTGCTGTGTCCTGCAACTTTCAACAATGCAAGGGTGCCCCATGTATGACATGTTACCTGGCAACCCTTTGTTGTCCACTGTACCAGTTGCACATGTGTAGCCGTGCACCAACGCAGCCCACCATACACCAGAGTACTTGGCTATCTGCCATGTGGAGATGGATGTATCTGTGCTATATGGTACACCGCCCTGGACATATACTTGTTGGATGGCCAATTGGCTCTTTCTGTATGTGCTGCAGTGTGCAGCATGCATCTGTGCCACATTTGTCTGAGTTCATAGCACCATCTAACTCCTATTTTCAAACTGCATACTGCACTCCTAGGGTGGTATTTGTTGGTAGGCACTTCCTCAGGTCTTAGGGACAGCAACATGTGAGTCTGCACCTACATGCTATGTATCTTGTAGTGACAGACCTGCATCGAGAAACATTGCACACCCCTTATGTGCCATATGCAGCATAGGAGGGTGACCAATTTAGAATGTGGCTTACATTAATGTAGAGATATTCATCTGCCAAGATGTATAAATAGTGCAGGCCATGACTATTAAACTGTGGGCTAGTACATTGTTCCCTTGGAGTTCCAGAGTGGCAGCTAATGTTTGTGTCTAAAGGTATGTATCCCATTGTCACTGGATGATCAATCTAACTAGTAGTCTCTCCTATCTTCCAAAACAATACTGTGCATATCTACTATCGACACATGCACAGTGCAGGCTATAGGATGTAGCTTAGCTACTTAGCAAACATGTCACTTGGCACAGTGCATGTGAGGTCAGTGATGTCCTGTTGTCTCCTAATGGGTCTCACTATGACATCCGAGATCTGCACTGTCGAACCTTGTCTCTGCCCCCTGTAAGGCCATTTCTCACATCTGGTACAGACATGATGGTGTTGTGAGTGAGTTTTACATGTGAGGTTGCACTCCAGTGACTGTGGTTCCACTTCTAACACAACTGGCACATGGTATGTGTTGGTGATTGATCTTTTATTGCTATGTGTGTGAGCGACTGCATAAGGCCATTGTCTCTGCACACTACAGGTAAGTTAGGTATGTGTTGATGCGATGCAGTAGGTATTGGTGCAAGTTGTGTGGTGTTTGATAATTGTTCTGGCTGAGATTACCACGATATGACATGAGACATCTGGACCTATTTGGAAGTTGTGGATGTGTGTATTGGTGTTGTACACTGATTATGCTGTGCTGCAGCATGTTGCATATGTGTTATCATCTGCACATGTGTGTTACCCTTGCCATATGTTACTGTAGTGGTGTATGCCTTGTGTGTCAGACAGGGTTGGGGTGTTGTGTGTACATTACTAGATTTGTAGACTTACCCACAAGTAGGCCATTTCCAGATTGTCCATCCTGGAACTGTTGATGGATCGTACTGTGCCAGAATATGTAGGTATCATGGACACTCCCAGTATACTTGGCCAAAATGTTTATGAATAATCTGCGGTGGTCCACAATGCCCTGCACATTAATGGAATGCATGTGCTTGTGATTCCGGTATAAGTGCTCTGTTTCTGCAGGTGGAACGAGCCGGACATGGGTGCAGTCCATTGCACTGAGCAGATGCGGGAAGCCATGGATTTGATAGATCCCCTATTTGTTCTCTGGCTACTTTTGCTGGGAGTTGGGGAATCTGTTGTGGTGGGGTGTCAGGGAGATAATGGCGTCTAAGATCTTTGGCAGGAATGCAGAGAATGACGGCTGTGATACACCAGCAACCAGTGCACCCGCTGTTTGGAATGAGCCACTTGCCAGCATGTGCAGGACAGCAAGCAGCTTTGTTATAGGTGGCATGTTGCATGGGGTCTGCAGGCTGGCTGCAATTAGCAGCTCAATGTGGTGCAGCAGGTGTAGTATGGCTTGCCGATTCAGTCTGTAGGTCCTAATGATGTCCAGGGCCCTGAGGCCAAGGAGGGTTGTCCTGGTCCTGAAGACTCTCTCCTGCCTTCTGCTTTGCCTTTGTGGACGGCATTGTGGTGGTGGTGATTGCTGGATTTGTTGCTGTCCTCTGTGCCATCTAGCAAGCTGTATCAGTATCACCTCCATATTTTCCTGTGGGTTGTGATGTTGCTCCTGTGTGTTTTTTTACTTAAGTAGTGGTGTGTTTGACCCATTTTTTCGCCTGCCCTGACCCAGGCATTAAATTTTGACGCAAATCGGTGTTTGTGTCATTTTTGGGCTCCGCCTCCCACCCATGCATCTTTTTTGCCTGGGTGGATAAATAAGGTGCTAGGGTGTTTGAGTAATTTTTTGGACGGGAACGCCTACCTTGCATCTTATAGGGGTCTAGCGTCAAAATATAAATATGGAGATAAGTTTGCGCCGGATTTGCATAAAAAAATTACTCAAATCTGGTGCTAGCAGGGTAAAAATATGCCCCTTGGAGTCGCCCTTAGAGTGACCATACTTCGTGCACTCTATGTATTGGGGTACAAACCTACCTTGCTTACTGTCAAAGAACCCTTTCATTTTAGACTCAGACTAGGAGTGGTTACCACTATTCCCTTGGGAATTATTTTAGGGGCCCTTTGAGAACTCCTTATTTTTAAGATTTTCTCCCTCTTCTTTCTTCTGGTGGAACCCTGACCAGATACCTTTCTGGACACTCTGTTGCTAGCCCAGAGGTCCGTCTCCTAAGCAAACTTCCTGGGATCAGTCAGCTCACTGTCAATCAGGTGCTGAAACAACTTTGTAAAGGAAATACTGAGCATATGCTCACTCAGGATTAAATTATATAAACCCATCCTACTGTCCCACACCCATCCATTCAGTGCCTTGCTAGAAGAATCATAAAAGTCTGCCCAAGTTTGGTTGGAGAGTTTGGTACTGTCACTTAATTTCTGCTGATACTTTTCAAGGGTTAGTCCAAACTTGGCAATTAAGATGGTTTTGATGAGGGGGGTACGTGTTCTGGTCCTTAACTTCAAAAGTGAGAAGTGTGTCCCTCCCAAGTTCTGGCCTATGTTTCCACAAGCCTGACACCCCATTGCTCTTCAGGAACCCCAGGAGCCCTTAGTGCAACCTCATAAACAGCAAACCACTTTTAAATACCATCTCCCACTGCGTAACTTGGCACCATTTCTTTGGGTATACAAACCTTTTTGTCTTTAGCAGGTCCTGTATGTATGCTGCCACCATCACCGCTTGACTCAGACTGTCTAGACTTGAGGTCCACCTCTTTTAGACTCAGTTTGTGAGCCAGAAGTAGTTTCTTTTGAGCCAATGCCCTCTCAGCTGCGTCCTCAGCTTGTTTGGCTTCTCTCTCAGCTTTCCTCTCCTCTGCCTCCATGTTTCATCTTGCCAACTGAATTCTCTTTCCTGCCTCCTTTCCTCTGCGATCAGGCCGTGACTTGAGACACTGCTCTCTGATTTCTCAGGAGGCAGAAATCCAGGGGTGTCATCCCCCACTGCTGTTGACAAATCCTATGGCGAGCCATCCACTTGCTCTTCTAACTCAACATTCTCTTGTGAACGGGCTGCTGCCCAGGCCCTCAGCACCTTTTGGTACTCCTCCTTCTTGGAGGCACCCCGTTTAGGTACTCCCATCCAATTGCGGGTCCTTTCAGCTGGCTGGCAGTGTATGCCTCCAGCTTAGCTAGGTCAAACTCTCCAGCTTCTTCTTGCTCCTTCTTGAGACCCAGCCAGAGACATGTTGTATAGGATTAGATTAAGATGTCAAGCAGAAAAATTGCAGCGAAAGTGAAAAAATCAAATTGACCTTTAACTGTGGGTATGTAGTGTACACGTGTCACTGCACAAACACAAGTCCTATCCTCACCGCTGATCACCAATGTTAGAAATGGGGTCTCTAGTTGGCAGAGGTATACACCCTTGTTCAAGTAAGTACCACAATCCACGCCAGAGTAAGTCACACACAATGAAAATTATCATGTGCCCATCCTCTGGTAGCTTGGCACTGAGCAGTCAGGCTTAACTTACAAGGCAAAGTGTAAATTATGCAATAAATCCTACAGTAACACAGTGAAAAGACCACAAAAATACACAACACACGTTTAGAAAAATATATGTTATTTATCTAAATAAAATAAGGTCAAAACAATAAAGATTCAATAAGCACAAATAGAAATACCACTTTTGCAAGTTTAAAAAGAGTCTTAAATCTTACAAATCAACAGTTGTCTCTTGATTGCACACAGTACCTTATTTGTGTCAAAAATAACATGCACGAAGACCGCAGAAGAGGAGATGCGTGGAACAAAATGGGTGTGTCGGGTTTTCTGAGGCAGCACAGATGTTACATTATGCCTTTCCACGCTGCAAGGGGCTTGTGCCATTTTTTGGTACGCAGTCTTGGTTCCTCACTGAGATACAGGGATCTTTTTTATGCCCAGGGATGATGCAGGGAAATCCTGGGCATGCTGGAAGAAGTCACGGTGTTGCGTGGATCCAGTAGGGCGATGCGTCAAATTTTCTGTTGCACAGCAGCCTCACATCAATTTTCCACTCAAGGAATCGGCTTCATCATACAGATTTGGCTGTGCGTCGATCAGGTATGGCGGTGCATTGAATTTTCTGTTGAAAGTCAGGAGCTGTGTCGAATTTCCACTCGGGATGTCGGGCTGCATAGTTCCGGTTCAACTGTGGGGCAAATTTATGGTTGCAAGGCAGGCTGTGTATCATTTCTGGCAAACTGTCCATCGATTTTCAGTGCACAAGGAGTTTCTGGAAGAGATGTAGTCTTTTTAGCCCTGAGACTTCAGAAAACAGAAGGCAAGCTCAGTCCATGCCCTTGGAGAGCACTTCTCAGCAAAGTCAGAGGTCATCAGGGCAGAAGGGTAGTAGTCCTTCTCAGCAAAGCAGTCTTGGTGAGTCCTTTGGGCAGCCAGGCAGTTTCTCTTGACAGATTGCAGGTTCAAATGGAGAAGTGTCTGAGTTGTTGGGGTCAGAGACCCGGTTTATATACCCAAAAATGCCTTTGAAGTGGGGGAGACTTCAAAGAGTAGGTTTGAAGCGCACAATTTCCCTTTCAGTACAGGTCTGTCTGTCAGGGTTGCCTTCTAGGTTAAGCCTGACAGCTCAGTGCCAAGCTACCAGAGGGTGGGAACAGGGTGACTTGGACTGTGTGCGACTTGCCCTGGCTCGGATTGTGGTCTCTACTTGGACAAGGGTGTATAACTCTGCCAACTAGAGACCCATTCCTAACAAGAATAAACGTAATACTCCTTTTTTTTTTTAGCTCATAATGAGACTGAATATCACAGTCATTCATTTCATAATCTAATCAAAACAAATTGGATAAAAAGAAGATGAAAAAACCTGTTCTCACATTCATTACATTAAACAGCAAACCATTACAATGGTTAAAGATAATGGTATTGTATCAAATTATCAATAAAGAGCTTCTAATAAAGTGCTCGAGTCTAACATTGCTTATCCTAAGAGACTACAGTGCCATATAGATTTGACTAGCTAAGAGGAAAGCCATGTGTCTAACAGAACTACGACCTAGTTAACAATTACAGACAATCTCATGTACTGAATACAAAGAGAATAGATGAACATAAAAGTATGATAACTTTTTTACAGTTCAGACGGTCCCTTAAGTTACCACTGTTGTATCCAGCCCTCAGAAAAAATGCTTAGAATAAAGCGTCATTTCTAAAGTGCAAAAAAAAGCGACTTGTTAGCCAATGCAATAAAGTGCTACATCGAACCATCTTGTGCACAGCATATACTTTAAGTTACCACTATTGTACCCAGTCCTTGTTGATATGTTTCCAATAAAGTGTCATGTGACCAGTGCAAAAAGAGCAACCTATAATCAGTAAAGTGCTATGTGTAAACACTTCAAAAGAAGCTTGTAATAGAGCAATCTTAACTGGCCTAATGAAAATTAGCCTTTATCATAAGAAATAAAATCACTTTCACATAGATAGCTGAGCAACAATCCCCTGGCTGGAGATGGATTCTGAGGGCTCATAATGAGATCAGATTGCTGGAAACCTGTTCACACACTTGACACATTTTGCATAGGCTTCTTCAAATTTTCATGTCCTAGACACTCTCTTGCCAACTCCACAACGAAGGGACCTGACTAGTCCTTCAATTTTGGAGAATTAAGGACTGGGCTACTATTCGTGTAATTAAAATGTAGTACTGTCACACCTTGTTGATACCTCTGACTTTCCTTGAACACCCCAAATAACGCTAGACTGGCCTCAGGGACAACAGTGACTTAAACTCCTTTGCTAATAACAGTGAACAGGCCCACTCAAAAATGGCCCAGTTTTGGGCATGTAAAAAATATATGTGCCCAATCTCCTGTATCATACTGATGAAAACAGAAACATTGGTGATGGACATCAGGGTAAATCCTGTGCAAGACAGTGGGAGTATATCATCATCTGTCGTGAGAGGAAAGTAATTCTCTTGAACTTTGCTACCTTAATGATTTATCCCTGGTTTTGGAAATTAGCTTCCAGTCATCCTCTGTAAATCTACATTGAGTTTTCTCATAAATTCCATCAAAAAACATAAAGATGATGTTGTGCTTTGAAGTACTGTGTAATAACATGTACCAGTTGCCAGCCACCATGAGCCTGGTCTTGATTAATGAGCGTATCACCTGGTGTGGCTTTTGGCTTGGGTCATAGGAACTTAAAAAAAGTGGGTTATCTGAAGAAAACTCCACCTATATGTGTCCCCTTGTGTAGGAGGCTGGCCTGGTTTGTAGTGGGTACCTATGGTAGTTACACCTTATACCAGGCCCAGTTATCCGTTATTAGTGAAATGTAGGCGGTGTCTAGAAGCCAGGCTCTCTAGAGGTAGCTGTGGATGAGCAGCCAAGGCTTATCTAGGAGACAGGCAAAACATATGCAATCCCACTGTAGTCACACAGTACTCACACACATGAAAGAAAGTACTGTGTTACAAAAATAAAGGTACTTTGTTTTGGTGACATAAATACCAAAAGTACCATAGAGGCTATACTCCCTTAGGAGGTAAGTAATAAACAAATTATTTACATTTGTATGCTGCAATATGTGCAAAAACAGTTAGAAATCAGAGCAATTAGTGAAAATCAAAATATTTAGAAATGGACCTAGGGGGTGCACAAACCATATACTAGAACGAGGAATGCGAAAGTCGATTTCCCACATTGGCAGGTGTAGTGTGTAGAGTGGAGCTGGGAGTACTAGAAAACCCCAAAGGTAAGTACTAGAATTCACCCCAGTGACCAGGAAACAGGAGTAAATCCCAGTAACTTTCCCAGAACACACAGAAATGAAAAAAAGAGTTATGCAAGAACCAGAAGAGACTGCAAGACACCAACAGTACATTCCTGGACCAGAGGACCTGTGGAAGAAGGGGACCAAGTCCAAGAAGCATAGAAGAGTCCAGGAAGAACAAGAGCCCCTGCTAACCCAGATGAAGGTGCAAAACAAGAACCAGCGGTGAAGAAGAACAGTCGGTACTGCATCCTAGAAGACGGAGTCAGGTTCCTGGAGGATGCAAATGATGTCCCATACAGGATGGAGGATTGCAGTCTGGTTTGCATTGCTGGATTCTGCCAAAAAGCCCTGGCACACCCAAAGCTCGTGGTTAGCAGAAAATGGCACTGCCCTGGATTAGAAAGGATCAGGTGGACTATACCCGGGAGGCAGAATCAGAGGGGGCTCTCAGCAACTCAGAGAGCCCACAGAAGACCTAGCAGCACACACAGGAGTCCCACAACATGAGGACAAAGAAGTTGCAGAAGAGGCCCAAGCAGCACAACGACAAAGACTCCCACATCGCCGGAGAACAACTCAGGAAGCTCGACGTCACAGGATAGAGTGCTGCAGGCTCGAGCTACAAGTTGCATGAAAAACTTGGAGGAAGGATGCCAACAAGCCTTGGCAGCTGCAAAATATGCAGTGCATGGGGTACTGTCTTGCGTGGGGAGGCAAGCTCTTACCTCTACCACAGATGGACAGTGGGACATGAGGACCACTGGACCACTTCACTCTACCACCCATGATGCAAGTTTCACACATCTCTTCAGGAGAGGGGATCCATGCAGCGGGTTGCTGTTGCAGTTGGTGCCTGCTGAAGCAGGGGAGTGACTCCTTCACCCCATGGGAGGTTCCTTCGCTCTTCTGGTGCAGGCTGAAGACGGGCTGTCTGCAGAGGATGCACAACTGGGAAACAGTTGCAGTTGCTGGCAGGAGCCAGAGATACAATGTTGCAGAAGGTGTCTTGCTTCTTTGTTGCCACTTGTAGAGGGTTCGTCAGTGAGAAGTCAAAGTGGAGGATACAGAGGATTCCTGCTGGAGTCTTGCGATCCGAATCTGAAGAACCACCCAAAGGAGAGACCCTAAATAGCCCTGAAAGGGGGATTGGTCACCTAACCAGGTAAGCACCTATCAGGGGAGGGCTCTGATGTCACCTGCTGGCACTGGCTACTCAGATGCTCCCAGAGTTCCCTGCCAACCTTGAATCCAAGATAGCAAAACCCAAGGACGCTCTGGAGGAGCTCTGTGCAACTCCCCTGTGGTGGTGATGGACAGGGGAGTGGTCACTCCCCTTTCCTCAGTCCAGTTTCACACCAGAGCAAGGACTTTGAGCCCCTGAACCGGTGTAGACTGGTTTATGCAAGGAGGGCACCAAATGTGCCTTTCAAAGCATTTTCAGTGGCTTCAGGGGCTACCCCTCCCATGCCTATAACACCTATTCCCAAAGGGAGAGGGTGTAACACACCTCCCCAAAGGGGAACCTTTGTTCTGTCTTCCTAAGCTGAAGCTTTTCAAGCTAAGGAGGGCAGAAACCTGTCTTTGAGGTGGCAGCAGCTGTGGCTGGCTGGAAAACTTCAGAAGGCTGCAATGGCAATACTGGAGGTCCTCTAAGTATCTCTCAGAGTGCACTGAATCATACAACCAATGCTTGAAAAAGCCTTGGGGTATGATTCTAACATGCCTATGTTCAGAGTTACCATTATGTAGCTGGACATAGGTAGTGACTTTGTCAAGTACGTGCATAAATTGGCATCCCTGTACTCAGGGAGTTTGGGAAAATGGTCCTGGAGGTCATGGGGGCACCTTTGTTTGTGCAGGGGTGCTCTCACACACAGGTGCTTTGCACCCTGCCCTCAGGGCTGGAGAGCCTGATATAGGGGTGACTTATTCGTAACCTGGTACAGTGTAAATGGCAGTAAAAAGGTTCTTGCACCTTTTCACGCAGGCTGCAATGGCAGTCCTGCAGAAGCCTTTGTATTGGCTCCTTATGAGTGGCAAAGCATATGCTTCAGCCCATAGGAATCCATTGAAACCCCAATGCCCTGGGTACCTAGGTACCATATACTAGGCGTTTATAAGGGGGCACCAGTATGCCAATTGTGGGTGACATATTGTATTAACAATAAGTAAAAACCAAATTTAGAGAAGAGAGAGCAGGATCCCAGTGAACACAGTCAAGCACACTGATATCAGGCCGAAAATGGGGGTAACCATGCCAAGAAAGATGGTACTTTCCTACACCTTGGCACCCACACCTCTGCTTAGCCTCATCCAAGGTTATTAGTTTGCCTCCTATGGGAAAATTCCCTAGCTCATTTAGGCCATAGGAAAGCTCCTGTAAGCTATGAGAAACCCAGAACATGACCACTGCCTTGGACATAGAGAAGCCAAGATAATTGCATTTCTAAATCTGAAGATAGTTAAAGCCTGCTGGTACCTGAAACACCTTTTATAAAGCAATTATACCACTGCCCCCCTCCTGCTGTGTCTTATGCCTACGTTTCTTTGGAGTTTTTAAGATTTGAATAAAGGCAGGGAGATGAAATGCAGATTCCTTTTTCATTTTTTTAATAAAACTTCATCTAATACTCCAGTTTTTTCAAGTAGTCTTCCTATTAGATCAATAAATGCTGCTTGGGAATCATAGAGCCACTCCTCCCTGTTGCTTCTCAAGTTGTATAATAGCAAGTTCAACCCTGGGGCCTGCTTATTCCAAGTGAAACTTCTCAACAGAGAGTCAAGTTCCTGAATATACCTGCTATTAATTTTAATAGGAATGTTGGAGAACAATATCAAGAAGAGGGGCAAAATCAACATCTTAACTACCAGGCAGGGAGATTAATCCCAGATTCCTGTTTCATTTTTTTAATAAAACATCATCTAGTACGCCCATATTTTCAAGTAGTCTTTCTATTAGATCCATAAATGCTGCTTGGGAATCATACACCCAATCCTCCCTGTTCTTTCTCAAATTGTATAATGGCAAGTTCCACCCTGGGACCTGCTTATTCCAAATGAAACTTCTCAACAGAGAGTCAAGTTCCTGAAATGCCTGTTCTTAATTTTAATAGGAAAGTTGGAGAATAATAGCAAGAAGAGGGGGGAAATCAACATCTTAACTAATGCCACTCACCCAATGGATGCATTCACTGCATTTCGACCTGCCAAAGGTGATTTGTCTCTCCTCGACCCTGCTTTAGAACTATGGAATGAGCAACAGCCGGAGGATCTAGTGGCCTACCTGACATCTACATGGCTGTCACACATGTGCACAAATAGAAGTCTTTTCGGACTCAGGTTCTAAAGGTTATGCTCTCCCCTCCTGATTTAGGCCCTGATTTATACTTTTTGGTGCAAAAGTACAACAACTCAGTTTTGCACCAAAAAGTTTAGCACTGGCTTGCACCATTTCTGTGCACCAGTCGGACACCATATTTAAGGAATGGTGCAAGCCGGTGCACAGGGTAGGCTAGTGGCAAAAAAAATGACTTTAGTAGGGTTGGGCTAGCAGTATGGAAGAAGGGTTTTTTGCACCAAAAAATGGCGTTAGGCAGGTTGGAGTAAAAAAAATTACTCTAACCTGCCTAGAGTCATTTTCTGACACAAAATCATCCATACCACATGACTCCTGTCTTAGAAAAGACAGGAGTTATGCCCACCACCCCAATGTCCACCACAGGGGTCCAGGGTCCCCTGGGCATGGCCAATGCACCCAGTGACATGTAGCGGGCCCATTTCAGGGCCCTCAATGGTAGTTTAAAAAATAACATAAAATACTTACCTGTACTTACCTGTACTTACCTGGGATGGGGTCTTCCATCCTCTGCTGTCCCTCTGGTGTGGGTGGGGGGGTCCCTGGGGCCTGGATAGGGCACCTGTGGGCTTATTGCATGGTGTTCCACCATGGAAATAGGCCCACAGGTCCCCTATGCCTGCCCTGAACCAGGCGTTAAAAAATGTGGCAAAGCAAGCTTTGCCCCATTTTCTGACCCCTCCTGTGCACCATTTTTGCACAGGAGTATACATATGGCTTTATGGCCATAGTGTCATTATTTGCACAGGAATGCCTACCTTGCATCTAATTAGGACAAAGTTGGCTTCCACTTCCAAAAAATTACTTTAACTCCATAAATTTGCGCTAGAAGGGTCTAGCACCACAGTATAAATGTAGAGGAAGTTTTGTACCGAATTAGAGTTAAAAAAAAATGACGCTAATTCGGTGCAAACAGTGTATGAATTAGGCCCTGATTTATACTTTTTGGGGCAAAACTGCACTAACACAGTTTTGCACCAAAAAGTTGATCACCGACTTGCACTGTTTCTGCGCACCAGCCGGGCACCATATTTATGGAATGGTGCAAGCCAATGCAAAAGGTAGGCTAGTGTAAAAAAAAAATGACGTTAGTCGGTTGGGGCTGGCGGTATGGAAAAAGGGGGTTTTACACCAAAAAATGACGTTAGGTAGGTTAGAGTAAAAAATAAATAAATAATGACTCAAACATTCCTAGAGTCATTTTCTGATGCAAAACCATCCATACCACATGACTCCTTTCTTAGTAAGGATAGGAGTCATGCCCATCACCCCAGTGGCCAGCACAGGGGACCAGCGTCCCCTGGGCATGACCATTGCACCCTGTGCCATGTATGGGGTCCCATTGCAGGGCCCTTTTTGGCACTTTAAAAACTAAAATAAAATACTTACCTGTACTTACCAGGGATGGAGTCTCCTATCCTCCGCTGTCCCTCTGGTGTGAGTGGGGGGTGTCCCTGGGGCCTGGGAAGGGCACCTGTGGGCTTATTCCATGGTGTTCCACCATGGAAATAGGCCCACAGGTCCCATAACGCCTGCCCTGACCCAGGCATTAAAAAATGGGGCAAAGCAAGGTTTGCACCATTTTTTTAGCCCTTCCCCCTCCGTGAACCATTTTTGCACGGGAGTATAAATATGGAATTAAGGCCATAGAGTAGTTTTTGGACAGGAATGCCTACCTTGCATCTAATTAAGGCAAGGTAGGTTTCCACGTCCAAAAAATTAGTTTAACTCCATAAATTTGACGCGAGATGGGTCTGGCGCCAAAGTATAAATATGGAGTTAGTTTTGCACTGAATTAGAGTGAAAAAAGTGATGCTCATTCGGTGCAAACAAAGTAGAAATATGCCCCAAGTGGTAGGAAAAAGCATTCAACCAGCTGTCTGATCCTACTATTTTAAGTGCCTGAGAAGCCAAAAAACCAACAAGTTTTAAAATGCTGTGAAAAAAGTGTACTGAGCCCTGGATGGATTTGCCAGCTGCCAAGGATCTACAAGCCTGAAATCCTTTGTTAGGACAAATCACCTGCTTGGTCTTAGGCTTCAACTACTTTTAAGCCTTGTTAGACGTATCTAACAAAGACTTTTCAATGAAATTAAAATCCCCCCAAAAAATGAACGTGCCCACAGCCCCTATGGAATCATTAGATTTGGATATTAAGGGCTGGGACTCATCACTAATAGGATAATAGTAGTTTACAAGTTAAGCGGGGAGCCATAAACCAAAACCTTTAGCCAGAGCCACCTGCCCTTGACGTCCCTGAGGACCTCCCTAACTTCCCAATCAATACCATTGCCCAAGTTGATCATTACGTCTGTAGCTGCTACTCCAGCTTAAGCAAAATACACTTTGGGATATTTCCTAGGAACACAAATTTAAGGAGCATTACATTGCATATGGGTTTCTTGCATAGCAAGTACCCACACAGAGAGTAAAATTAGCCCTCCTATAGGATTCCCCATATTTATGCTTATTAAGACAACCATTTGCATTACAAAAAACAATTAAATTTTTTTGCATAATCCTATTTCTGTAATCTTCTGCTGCTGTCCCTGTTCACACACACATTTGAGGCAACCATCCTCATAGAGCTCAATTTTTCATTTCCTTTCCACCATTGGTGCCCCATCTTCCCAAAGCCTTACCCACACCAAATCCGTGTGCCACACTGCCCTTCCATCCTCGGAGGGGGAATTGCCCATACTACACCTCTCTCCAACCAACCAAACAAGGGCGCCATGGCAGTTTTGCGTCAAAAGGCTTGCGTTATTCCAGACTGCCAGCGGGGTGCCAAATTTATGGAATGCTGCAAGCTAATGCAAAGGGTGGGCTAGCGTTTAAAAAAAATGACGTTAGTCGGGGGGTTGGCAATATGGGAGAATGGGGTTTTGCACCAAAAAATGACGCTAGGCTGGTTAGAGGCCAAAAAATGCCTCTAACCAGCCTAGTGTCATTGTCTGCTGCAAAACCATCTATACCGCATGAATCCTGTCCTAGAAAAGACAGGAGTCATGCCCACCACCCCAATAGCCAGCACGGGGAACCAGTGTCCCCTAGTCATGGCTATTGCACCCTGTGCCATGCAGGCAGCCCCAAGTTGGGCCCCAATGTCACTTTGATTTAAAAAATAAAATACTTACCTATACTTACCATACTTACCTGGGATTGGGTCCCCCATCCTCCGGTGTCCTTCTGGTGTGGGTGGGTGTGTTCCTGGCGCTTGAGGAGATCACATGGTGTGCAACCATGGAAATGGGTCCACAGGTCCCCAACAACTGGTCTGACCCAAGCAAGATGGACACATTTAAGGAAAATGGTGCTGCACCCGGTGTAGTGCCACTTTACTTGGTTCCCTTAGTGCCCCCCTACCACTACCATGTGTGTGTGTATTTACAATACGGCACACCATGGTGCAGGGAAGGGGACAATAGCATAATTTTATGTGACGCTATTGATGTACTCTGCAGGAGTAGTGTAAAAATGTTTGCACTACTCCAGCAGAGTACATAGGGGCCCATTCTAAATATTGGTATGTCCCCTTTAAACGCCTTCTCTGTGGAGGCGTTAAAAGTGCAGAAAAAAATGGCACAAGGAAATATCATAGATTTCCTTGCACCATTTTTTCAGCCCCCCTAATGGGGGAACGCCCCTCTTGCATACATTATGCCTGATGCAGGCATAATTTGGCACAATGGTTTACAAAGCGATGCAATACAAGCATTGCAGCACTTTGTAAATATGGCCCGTGGGAAATGCCACTTTAATGCCACTTTTGTGTCGCAATAAATGCTGAAAATGTGGTGCAAGGTGGTGATAGGGGCTTATAAATATGCCCCAGAGTTTCATTATAGTTTGGGACAGGTGTTCATTTTGTATAAAGAGCACTCTAGACATTGATTTAGCTGTGCTCTTAAGTCTAAGGTACTACTTGGAAAATCAATGCCAGCTTTTGTTTTACATTATTGATCTCCATAGATTTAACCCCTTGTACGACATGGACGTAATAGTTATGTCCGTGGCTGCACCTCTCAGGCGCCACAGACATAACCATTATGTCTGTGTACTGGCCCTCGGGGGAAGAACTAGCGCTCCCCCGAGGCCACCCCTACACCTCCCCCAGGTCAGGGTTGGAAGGGGAATTGCTCCAAGGGTGTTCTCCTTGGGGGGGGGGAGGGGAATGTATTTATCACCGTTTCTGCCCCCCTTGGGGGGAGATCAGCCTTTTATTTTTAGGCCGATCTGCCCCCAAGGAGGCAGAAAGCCACTAGAAACCAGGGATTGTTTTTGTGGCAGATTTGTTTTGTTGGGCGCGGTCCCTTGGGCAAGGGTCACCCCTAAGAGGCAAAAAGCACTATTGGGCAGTTCTGCCCCCCTATTTTTTTTAGGCCCATCTGCCCCCAAGAGGGGCAGAATCCACTTAGCGCCAGGGATCTTGTGTGTGTGTGCTTTGTTGTTGGGGGTGGCCCCTTGGGCAAGGGTCACCCCCCAAAGGGGCCAATATAATCTAGGCCATTTCTGCCCCCCTTGGGGGCTGATTGACCTATTTTTTTAGGCTCTTCTGCCCCTTGGGGGTGCAAACCATAAAGACGCCAGTGATTTTTTTTGTTTTCTTTGGTGTTGTTTGGGGGGCACCCCCTTGGGCAAGGGTTGCACCCAAGGGGCAAAAAGCACTATTGGGCAGTTCTGCCCCCCTTGGCGGTAGATCGCCCTTTTTTTTTTAGGCCCATCTGCCCCCAAGAGGGGCAGAATCAATTTTTTTAGGCAAGTGAACAGTATAGTTTTTGAGTTTATAACTCTTAGTGATAAAGCTACACTTTGTTTGTTACTTATCTTACACAGTGCTGGTTGTTGGTGGTGCATTTGTCCAGTTACTTTTTGTAGAAGGATCATGGCTAGCAGTAGGATGACCGTTCAGCAGGATGTTGGTATGCTTTTTGAGTCATCTTCTGACCATGATTATGAGACTGACTCTGTATCTGAGGCAGAGGAGGAAGTGCAAGATTCTGAAATAGAATTTTCTGTCAGAGAGGAATCATCTGATTATGAAGCCACTCTCAGTGCTGATGAACGGCCTGCTTTAGAGGAGGACACTGATGTGCCAATGGTGCAGCGACCAGCGGCTGAAAGGCTTCCCATTGGAAGACTTGGCACCAAACATAGAGCAGCCACAGTTGTCTGCATTTAATGATTTTCCAGGGTGTCGAGTTAATACAGAAAACGTTTTGCCTGTCAATTTCTTTGAGTTATTTATGGACGATATATTTTTGGAAGATATTGTTGAGCAGGCAAATTTTTATGAAGAGCTGCCAGACTTAGGCCACACTCTAGAGGTAGCCGATGGATTCCCACAAATCTGGAAGAGTTGAAAAAGTTCTTGGGTTTACTTTTTTTGATGAGGCTGATAAGGAAGCCATCACTGTCTTCATATTGGTCTACTAGTCCCTTGAGCAACTGCTACATTTCCTGCAATCATGAGTCGTAACCGGTATGAGCTTCTTCTTCGGATGTTGCAGTTTGTAAATAATGCTTTAGCCTTGCCACAAGATCACCCTGATTCTGACCGTCTTTTTATGATTAGACCTGTCCTTGACCATGTGGTAGATTGTTTTTCAGAGATCTATGTTTCAGGTAAAGAAATATCTGTAGATGAGTCTTTGGTCCTGTTCAAGGATCATTTGGTTTTTAAGCAGTACATTCCTACCAAGAGGGCACAGTATGGAATTAAATTGTATATGCCGTCTGAAAGTAGTTCAAGATATGTTTATAATTCCTGGGTCTACACTGGTAGGGATTCCAGTATTGACCCCCCCCACCGGTTGTCCACCCCCTTTTGGAGTTAGTGAGAAAATTGTGTAGGAACTTGGTAGACAACTGTTTAACAAAGGTCAGTATTTATATGTGGATAACTTGTACACTGAAGTTCAGTTGTTCAAGGAGTTGTTCAGAGTGGACACTGTTGCTTGTGGCACAATCTTCTCTAATCGGAAAGGCTATCCAAGAGAGCTTGTCTGTAAAAAAAAAAACTTGAGAAGGGACAGTGTAGTGCCTTGCGCAATGATGAGCTGCTAGCTCTGAAATTTGTAGACAGGAGGGGTGTGTACATGCCAACTGCCATCCATGATGAGAGTACTTCACCTGTGGCTGTTTGGGGTCAAGTTGCTGAAGTGTGCAAACCTGTGTACATTTTAGACTACAATAAGCACATAGGTGTTGATAGAGTAGATCAGAGGTTGGAACCGTACACTACTGCTCGTAAGTCTTATGTTTGGTTTAAGAAATTAGTGGTTCACCAAGTCCACTTGGCAACTTTTAATGCTTTTATTGTGTTCAAGAATAGTTCTCCAGAGTCAAGATGACATTTGTGAAATTTCAGGAGTCTATCATAGTGAGCCTTGTTGTGCTGGAACAGGCAAGAGTTCCTAGAGAAGCAGTGGTGGAGAATGTGGCTAGATTGAAAGATCGTCACTTTGCTGAGCACATTCCTCCACGGCCCCAAAAAACGTTCCTGCTAAGTGATGTAGATTTTGTGCTCGAAGAGGTATCAGGAAGGAGACTAGGATGTACTGCCCTAATTGTCCTTGAAAGCTTTGGGCTGTGTGTGGGTGGCTGTTTCTGGAGCTACTACACACAGAAGAACTATAGGGAACTACCATGAACGTAAACTCCTGTTTTATATTTTCATATGTTCAGTTCCATGGTTGGCATTACTGTCATGTATTCAGTTAGAGCTTTTGTGTTTGTAGTTTTGTATGTATTTATAATTAGTGGTTTCTTTGTAGTTTGAAAACAAAAAAAGTGATGGTGGTGTGCGTGGGGTGGCGCTTGGCTGGCGGTGTGCGTAGGGTGGTGCTTGGCTGGTGGTGTGCGTGGGGTGGTGTTTGGCTGGCAGTGTGTGTGGGGTGGAGCTTGGCTGGCGGTGTGTGTAGGGTGGCACTTGGCTGGTGGTATGAGTGGGGTGGCGCTGGGCTGGCGGTGTGCGTAGGGTGGTGCTTGGCTGGTGGTGTGCGTGGGGTGGCGTTTGGCTGGCAGTGTGCATGGGGTGATGCTTGGCTGACGGTGTGAGTGGGATGGCACTTGGCTGGTGGTGTGCATGGGGTGGCGCTTGGCTGGCAGTGTAAATATTGACTTGCTGTTAGCTACTGCAACACACTGCGAGGCAAACGCCAGTCCACACACTCCCATCAGCTGGTGGGATTGCAGTATCAGGCCTGAGGGCATATATAAGTGACGGGCCCTTGAGTGGCGCTGTCTGTCGATACGAGTGTTGTAATGTACTGGACCCGTGGCTGGTGGCATGAATGGTCTTGCGCATGTCATGTATGAAAGGTGTGTGAATGGACTGTAAAGCAGTTGGTGCCTTGTCATGGCTTTACAGCTCACGCGCTGTGAGTCATTGGTTCAGTTTTTTGGTCTTTCTGTTATTAACAGTTCATTAAATTTTTGTGAAATCTCTTTGATCTACTGAACCATCACTCACCCTCGTGCCAAATCCAACCAGCAAGTGTGATAAAAATAACAAAACATGATCCACTGTAATCAGGTGTTGCAGCACACCTGTGACATGCTACGTGTCCCGGGTGGGACCCCCAAAGATGAAGCATGCCACCAACTTGGTTGGTGAGTAAAGGGTCTTTTTAACATAACCTAAGTGCATTTCTTTTCATAATTTTTGTGTTTGGAACATCACATAATACGTGGACACATCAAAATGATTTATTGCAAAACTACCTGTGTTTGGGAGGGCACCTATGTTTGTGGTCCCGGGTGTAGCCTTCATCTAGGGAAACCTACCAAACCCAGACATGTTTTAAAACTAGACACCCCAACGAGTTCAGGGAGGTGTGACTTGTTTTCTTACCCAGACTCCTCTAAAACTTCAAAATTTGCTAAACAAAAAGCATATTTTCCTCACTTTTCTTTGTAGGATCACAGCTCCTGCACAAATTTCCTACCACCTAGGGTTCCCCTCAGTCTCCCAAGTAAAATGATACCTCACTTGTGTGGGTTCCCAAAGCTGAATCAGCCTAAAAGATGTACAAAAGAAAAATATGTGCTTATCAACTCGCTGTGCTAACCCCTCAATCTCTACATGTTATTTTCATTTTTCTGTTGCAAGCACCTGGGCCAGCCACACAAGTGAGGTATCATTTTTATCAGGAGACTTGGGGGAATGCTGGGTGGAAGGAAATTTGTGGCTCCTCTCAGATTCCAGAACTTTCTGTCACCGAAATGTGAGAAAAAAAGTGTTTTTTTAGCCAAATGTTGAGGTTTGCAAAGGATTCTGGGTAACAGAAGCTGGTGAGAGCCCCACAAGTCCCCCCATCTTGGATTCCCCTAGGTGTCTAGTTTTCAGAAATGCGGAGTGAGAGCCCGACAAGTCACCCCATCTGGGATTCCACTGAGTGTCTAGTTTTCCAAAATGCACAGGTTTGGTAGGTTTCCCTAGGTGCCGGCTGAGCTAGAGGCAAAAATCCACAGCTAGGCACTTTGCAAAAAACAGCTCTGTTTTCTTTGGAAAAATGAGATGTGTCCACGTTGTGTTTTGGGGAATTTCCTGTTGCTGGCACTAGGCCTACCCACACAAGTGAGGTACCATTTTTATAGGGAGACTTGGGGGAATGCTGGGTGGAAGGAAATTTGTGGCTCCTCTCAGATCCCAGAACTTTCAGTCACCGAAATGTGAGGAAAAAGAGGTTTTTTTGGGCACATTTTGAGGTTTGCAAAGGATTCTTGGTAACAGAACCTGGTGAGAGCCCCACAAGTCACCCCATCCTGGATTCCCCTAGGTGTCTAGTTTTTACAAATGCACAGATTGGGTAGGTTTCCCAAGGTGCCGGCTGAGCTAGAGGCCAAAATCTACAGCTAGGCACTTTGAAAAAAACACGTCAGATTTCAATGTAAAAATGTGATGTGTCCATGTTGCGTTTCCTGTAGCAAGCATTAGGCCTACCCGTGCAAGTGAGGTACTATTCTTATCGGGAGACCTGGGGGAACACAGAATAGCAAAACAAGTGTTGTTGCCCCTTGTCTTTCTCGTCATTTTTCCCTTCCAAATGTAAGACAGTGTGTAAAAAAGACATCTATTTGAGAAATGCCCCGTAATTCACATGCTAGTATGGGCACCCCCTTATTCAGAGATGTGCAAATAACCACTGCTTCTCAGCACCTTATCTTGTGCCCATTTTGGAAATTCAAAGATTTTCTTGATACCTATTTTTCACTCTTTATATTTCACCAAATGAATTGCTGCATACCCGGTATAGAATGAAAACCTATTGCAAGGTGCAGCTCATTTATTGGCTCTGGGTACCTAGGGTTCTTGATGAACCTACAAGCCCTATATATCCACGCAAACAGAAGAGTTCTGCAGTTGTAACGGTATATTGTTTTTAAAAATCTGACATTGCAGGAAAATGATACTGAGTAAAACGTGGAAAAAAATAGCTGTTATTTTCTGTGGGAAACCCTTTTAGGATCAACACAACTGACCCCTTGCTGAATTCAAAATGGTTTGCACTTTTCATAAATGTTTAGCTTTTTGGGATCCATTATTGGTCTCACACCCATTTCTGTCACTAACTGGAAGGAGGCTAAAAGCACAAAAAATAGTAAACATGGGGTATTTCCAAGTAAAATGTCAAAATTGTGTTGAATAATGTGGTTTTCTGATTCAGGTCTGCTGCTTCCTCCTGTCCCCTGGGCATGGCCATTGGGCACAGTGCCATGTAGGGGGGCCCAAGTTAGGCCCCCCCATGGTACTCTGAAAACCTTTTAAAAAACTTACTTGGGCCTACCTGGGATGGGTCCCCCCATCCTTAGGTGTCCTCCAGGTGTAGGTGCGGGTGGGTGGGGGTGTACCTGCGGGCATAGACGGGCACCTGTGTGCTGTTTACATGGTCTCTGACCATGGAAAAAAGGCCCCCTAATGTCTGCTCTGATGCAGGTGTTAAATAATTGTGTTAGGGAGGCTTAGCGCCATTATTTAAGGCCCTCCTCCTGTATGTGATTTTTGCACTGGAGGATAAATAAGGTGCTAGGGCCTTTGAGTATTTTTTTGCCCAGAAACGCCTACCTTGCATCTCATTGACGTAATGTAGTTTTCCGCAGGAAACAATGAATTTAACTCCAATATTTTGGCGCTAGACATGTCTAGGCAAGGACCCCACCTTGAAAAGGCTGACAAAAATCCAGAGCTGGGGGCCACAGGGGGCCCCTGCCCAGCACTGTCGGAATGTTCTTTCTGCTTTGCCGATAGTGTGCTTTCTGAGGGTGCTGGTTGGCCCCCTCTGTGCTATGGTATAGGACTTGTCTTTCTTAAAGGAACTGAGTCCTATAAAGTAGCACTGGCCCCATCGGAGTGGCTGGTGGGAAAGCATATGACAATCTTCCCGACGGCCAGTCCGGCAGAAACATTGTAACACGCTCGGGGGGGGGACATCACTGCCATCACTGCCATGGCAAGGGTGTCCTCCCCCGTGAGTTTGGCGGTCCCACAGTTGGAGCATCAAACTCATAATGAGGCCCTTTATTTTTAACAATTCCTCATTGTTGAACTCTAAATAAGACTGTTAGCCTGTTTATGATAATTGTATGTGTCAAATGTGCCATTAGCAAGTACAACAAATTACAAAAAATATATTATTCTCCGTTTTCCATGATGCAGTGCAGAAAAGATGGCAGGCTGTTGCAGATACCAATTGTTCCTTAAACCTGCCAATCCAAAAAGAATGTAAACACCTCAGTTTGGAAGCGGGTGGTCCTAGTGATTTATTGAAAATGCTAAAAGGCACAAATAAAGTACAGAAGAATGAAAGCACTGAGCTAGCAGACAGGAAAAGCAATGTACAAATAGTAGCTTATAGCCTGTGCTCACAAACCACTCTGTTGTCTGAAAAAAGAATTACTGTCATTATAGAATACGAGTTCTGAAAGGAATCTAATATGCACCAGTATTTAAAGGTCACAGGCTGTTCCAATGTTTGTGTTAAAGAGGGTATTGGCATCTGTAGCGAGAAGAAATAACGATAGAAATGCTAAAACTCCAGAAGCTAACCATTGTAGAGGAAGACCTTACAGATGGGATAGATAAACACAGTTTACAAGGAAAGCAACACAATTACATCAGACTATAATTAAAAACACATGTGCAGTGAAAGAAAGTTTATTAGGAAGAATCTTATGTTACCTGGCCAATAAAAACAGAGACAGTTATAAGAATATAAAATAATCAAAGTTGAAGGACAAAGGTACTTGAGTTAGTGTTAAAATGCAATACAAAACATCTAAAATACAGAAGAAGCATTACTTCACACTAGGCACTACAAATGGTCTTTATTGAGGCAGGGGCAGCTAAAGTTTCGTCAATAAAATTGTTCCAAAAACGAAATAAATAGAATCGTTTTCCTGCCTTCTAACTTTAACTTATCTCCAGGTATTTTTTTTCAGTGAAATTCAAGGGTTTGAGCTTTGTAAAGATCTACCAGAAGCATCATATCAAATCACATGGAAATATCATTCAACATTTGGATCTGTGTTTGTGTATCTTTTTTTCTACTGTCACAGGGCTGAACAGTCAGATCAGTGGAAATTGTGGAGCACGTTTCACCCCGAAGCCCATCCGCAAAGATAGATAACATTATAATCATGGAGAGCACCTTGCTTTTTCACACCCATCTGTGAGCCAACACACAATCATTAAGTGTATCAGGCAACTCTACCTAAGTTCACTTTATAATTTGGAAAGAAAATGTGAACCTGCAGATGCATGTATCTGAAGAAGAACTGTTATGTCATGGGTGGACAAAAAAGAGGTGCGGAGTTCATGTGTCCCACAGAAGAAGGTACGGAGTACTAAAGAGCAGCTTCATGCTCGCAAAGGATTCATGGTATTGACATGAGTGAGAAGCCTGACTTATCTGGAGAAAAACTATGTGGGCAACATCAGTGGAATGTAACTGTGGCTATTTACTCAGAATTTGTTGACAAAGACCTTTTGTTTATAATACATTAATTGTGCATTGGTTCAGCCCCTTGCTCATGATTGTATTGCTTTTTGTGTATTTAAGTTCCCTGCTCTTTTCTCAGCGGCTTTTTTGCCTTTTGTGCTTGTAATGCCTCTAGAGGATTCATTCTTTACATTGTTTCTCATTGGATGGCTCATATCTTTCGACTGCAGGCCTGAGGGGACTATTTTTATTTTTCATTTAGCACTCCATTGAAGCCCATGTCTTCATTCTGTGCTCTCTCCCTCATTCACTCTTCTCTTTGCCATCCCCACCCCACGATCTTGTTGTGCTCTTACTAACTCTTATCCATTGTTCATCTGGGCACCCTCACAAATTTTTATTTTATTATGTTCATTCCCACCTGCCCTATCTGCTCACCTATACTCCTAGTCAAAGTTGTTACCCATTGGTCTACTCCTTCTTGTCTTGTTCCCCTTTTTAGGGTCGAGCCTGCGTTGCATGCGCTCGCGCATGCGTATCGCAGCGGGACGCTTTAGTGTTCAGAAAAGGGCTTGGAGCCCTGTCAACATCACGTCAGTGTTTCTTATTGGCTTGTGGGCTAGCCTAATAAAATCTGCTTGCTTTCATTAGTCGAAGGCACGCATACGTCATGCCTTTTCCGGTGGCTAGCCCTCCTCGAGCACAGCGACCAAGTACAGAAAACATGCGAGGCTCGCTGTTTTCCATCGGGCTCGTGGACTTCTTTTTCTCTAATTTACGAGCGCGATCTCGCGAGGCAGAAGTCGAGCGTTTATATAGTTAATTTCACTTTTTCGGGCTATGTACATAAATGCACTTTTGCCCGATAGGTGAAAAGTCGGGTTAGGAGGTTACAACGCGATCAACTCTAACATGAGCAAACGCGAGACCCGTTGCATTGTAAATGCTTTTAATATTGTTATTTATGTCCAGCAGTTCTAAACGCTCCAAGGCTTCTTGCTTCTCCTTTTGGGGCTCATGTGAACTTTATATTTTGATATTCTACTTTATCATACCAAGATGACTGTAAATGGTAAACAATAAAAATATACTTATGAGTTGCACAAGAATTGGAAAAGTCAATGTTTTCCAGTGATTGTTTCAGTGGCAAGTTATATCAAACATGTTATCATGCTTTTTAAGAAGAGCAGAGAATGGAACTGCTGTTCCTTGCAGAGTCTTACTGTTCTGCTCTACCTGCCCCCCCACACACACATACAGATGTTACCTTCCTTGTGGGAAGTGGACATCTGCCCTGTGGGGACTAACCTATCCAAATGCTCCTAAAATATAATAATTACAGAAAAATGATAAGAAAAAAATCATGATACAGGATACTGCTTAAAATTTCAAAATCGACATTTGTTTAGTCGTGCACAGAACTATATTTATTGGGACTCGAACACGATACTAACCTTGTGAGAACGTACCTCAAAATTGTCATTTGTGATTGAATATATTCATGTACAAAAAATGTACATTTTGTTTTTCAGTGGTATACCTAAATTGCATAGCAGTTTAGTTATATATGAATAGTTACTTGTGGCCCAGGAAATGGACTTTGGTTATAATCTATTTCTCAGCAGAAACGCATATGTATTCAAGTCCATGGAAAAGGATTCACATATATTAGGCCTAGTGATGAGTGCTCACAAGCTTTAAGGGATAAGGACACAGCACTTAGTAAATTAATTTAGAATCCAAAGATCCTGCTATGTGTCGGATGGGAAAGCTAGTTTGAGATTATGTTGTTCTTTTTCATCAACTTCATCTCTAGGCATCATCCTCTTCACGTGACTGTGCAGGTATAGTCACTAAAACTTGGGGTGTAATTATAGTCATGTTCTAAAGCTGACAGACAGAAAGTGTAATGTTAGTCATGTTCAAGTTCTTCCAGAGATAGTGAGTGATTAACTTTATGCCCAGGTCCTCAAAGATATTGCATTTAATTATATTCAGTCTCAAGTCCCTATAGAGATAGTGTCTGATTATATTCATTTTCAAGTCCCTGCAAAGAAAGTGTGTGATTATAGTAGTACTCAACGCCCCACAGTGATAGTATGTGATGATCATTATGATTAAATCAAATGAGACAAGGTGTTTTTAAAGTAATACCCAGATTGCCCCACAGAGAGTGTGTGTTTTAGTCATATTCCAATTCCATAAGAAATAGTGGTCAATTGTAGTCATGCCCAAGTACTGACTGATAAAATGTTTTGTTATAGAAATGTTCTAAATCTCGTAGAGATAGTGTACGATGAGAGTCATATTTAATATAATGCAGAAATAATGTATTATTGCAGTAACAGCAAGGTCCCCGCAGAGATACTGTATGATTATGCTCATGTTCAAGTCCCCACAGAGTTAAAGTGTGAGCATACTCATGTTCAAGTTACCGCAGAAATAGTGTGTGAGAATGCTCATGTTTAAGTCCCCATATATAGAGGGTGTGAGTATATTGAGGTTCAAGTCTCTGCAGAGATAGTGTATGATGATAGTAATGTTCGAGTCCCCGAGAACATAGCGTACAATGATAGTCAATAATGTTTTATTACAGTTATTCCCAGGTCCCTAAAGAAATAGCATTTAATTATAGATGCTCTCTAACCACACAGTATTTATGCAGTGACATTAGTGAAGTACAGATTTCCGCAGAGATAGTGTATGATTATAGTGATACTGAAATATCCACATAGAGACTGTTATGACAGTGATATTCATGTTCATGGAGAGATAGTGTAGGAAAATAGTCAAGCTTATGTCCCTACAGAGATAATGTGTGATTATAGTGAGGTTCAGGCCGGTACAGATATAGGGCCTGATTACAACTTTGGAGGAGGTGTTAATCCGTCCCAAAAGTGACGGTAAAGTGACGGATATACCACCAGCCGTATTACGAGTCCATTATATCCTATGGAACTCGTAATACGGCTGGTGGTATATCCGTCACATTTGGGACGGATTAACACCTCCTCCAAAGTTGTAATCAGGCCCATAGTGTGTGATTGTAGGGAGGTCCAGACCCCACAAAGGTAGCGATTATAGACCAGTAGAGAATATATGTAATGATAGTCATTCAAAGCCTCACAAAAATAATGTGTGACTATATTGATGTCCAGATCCCCATAGGAATAGTGTGTGATTATAGGGATGCCTAGTTCCTCAAAGTAATACTGTGTGTTTGTCACATACAATTCCCCACAGAGATAGTGTGTGATTATATTCATGTTCAAGACCCCAAAAAGATAGTTTGTGACAATAGTAATGCTAAAGTTCTCACAGAGATAGTCTATGCCCAGGTAGCTGCACAAATAGTGTGTTTTAGTCATTTTCAAATCCCATAGGAAATAGTGTCTCATTGTAGTTATGCCCAAGTCCCCACTGACATAATGTTTGGTTATAGGCATGTACAAAACCCAGTAGAGATAGTGTATAATGATGGTTATATTGACTTTAATGCAGAAATAATATGTTAATACAGTAACACCAAGGTACCCATGGAGCTAGTGTGTGATTATTCTCATGTTCAAGTCCCTGCAGAGATAGTGTGTGAGTACACTCATGTACCAGGCTCCGCAGAGATAGTGCATGATGATAGCAATGGTCAAGCCCCGTAAAGAAAGTGAACAATGATAGTCATTCTGAAGCTCATGCAGAAATAGTTTTATTACAGTTATACACAGGGTCCCACAGATATGATATTTAATTATAGTAAATCTCACGTCCCCGCCCAGATAGTGTGTAGTTATTGTGATGCCCAGATTAGTGTGTGATTATAGTCCTTTTGAAGAGCCCACATAAAGAATGTTATGAGAATGATGTTCTAGTTCCTGGATAAATTGCGTACTATAGCAATCAGGCTCAGGTCACTGCAGAGATAATGTGTGATTATAGTGAAGTGCAGTACTCCAAAGAGACGGTGTGTGAATCTATTGAGGTCCAGACCCCACAGGGATAGTGATTATAGACCTGTATAGAAAGTATGTGGTGATACTCATCTTTAAATCCCCTCAAAAATAATATATGACTATATTGATGTTCAGGTGCCCATAGAAATAGTGTGTGATTAAAGACATACTCAGATCCCCACAGAAATATTGTCTGATTATAGGTATGCCCCGGTCCTCAAAGTGATACTGTGTGTTAATAGTCCCATACAAGTCCCCATAGAGATAGTGTGTTAATATATTCATGTTCAAGTCCCCATAATAATAGTGTTGGATTATAGTAATACTCAATACGGGAACGTATGTTATTGGTAAGGGTAGGAAAGTACCTACACTGAGCAAAAGGCCACCAACCCGCACTAGGTTCAGTTATAGCTCAATAAATCAACCCCAGCTAAAACCTTGGTAGCTTTTCAGTGAGCAACAAGGGTTAACTTAGGAGACATAGGCCCTCATTACGAGTTTGGTGGGCTGAAAATGCCACCCATCAAATTCCTGCAGTCAGGTCACCACCAGTGTGGTGACCTTCCTGCAGCCCCTATTACGAGTTTCCCACTGGGTCAGCATATGGAAACAGAGTTGCAGCCTGCTGCCCCAGCGGGAAACAGCCCACAACATTGACGCTGGCTTGTGATCGAGCAGATGGCAATGTTGCAGTGCGTTGGGTGCAATAGCACCCTGTGCGCTTTTCACTGTCTGCTGAAAGGTGCGACAGGGCTGACCATGGAGGCCCCTTCACTGCCCATGCTAAGTGACAGAGTAGAGAAAATCGCTAGCAGATGTGTAAATACAGTTTTCATGAGAAAACAGACATTCTAAAAATGGGCATGTGTTAAATATCCACCTTTGACAGGTTTGTAGCCAAGCCCTTGAGTCCGTCATCCTGCATGAATGTACCAGGTAGATGGTAACTACCTTTCGCCATAGGCAGCCTGGATCTTTATAGTTCTGGAAGCTTGCTCTGTTATAGGTGCACTGGGTGGACTGCAACCACCTCTACCCAGGTAGGTGGGATTTTGGGCAACTCTGTGGCCTTGCCCTTAGAAGTCTTTGGAACTTACTCTTGCTCTTGCACAGGTGGGCCTCTCAAGTACAGGAGTGTGTGCTGTGAGCAGTATCTACCTTTGTCTCCACACAGTTGGCCCCTCTAGTATGGGAAGCTTTCCCTGGTGTGAGTGTACCATGTGGGTGATAACATGGAAGAAACTGCCTTTGATCTTGTTTAGAGGGTCCTCTCATGTATGTGAAGCTTACCCCAATGCAGATGTACAGGATGGGCTTTAGCTTTGTTACAACTGCCTTTGCAAGTGCAAAGCTAGGTTTTCTCCAGTCCAAGAAGCTAGCCCTGGTGAGAATCTACAAGGCTGGTAGTAGCTAGCGAATAACTGCCTTGCTGTATGTGTACTGAGTGGATAGTAGTTGTCTATGTACACAAGCAGCTAGGACTTTCATTCCATGATGTTTTCCTTGACAGTAATGTATCAGGTAGGGGGAGCTCACAGGTATTGCTGAGCCCTATTTTGTTCTGTGAGAGCAGTGGGGCCTTTCTGGGAGCATCAAAGAAGCTTCAGTGATCGGATAAAACATTTGCCATGTGTCTCTTTAGGTCCTTCACGTGGGCATGGGGATGATGGTATGCTCATTCTACCCCCTTATTTGCCTTTTGAATTTATTTTCCAGTACTCAGGAATGAGTCCCTGAGTCCTGTAATCCTGGCGACAATATTTAATTCCAGTATTGCAAGAGTCAATCAGATATATTTTGATCCTCAAATCTGCTTTTGAACCATAGATCTGAAACGTACAAATGGAAACAAAGCTCCCTTGGCCACATGTTTTTTTTCTTTCATTTTTTGAATATTGGGATTTGAGTATATCCATAGATTCCAATGATGCAGACATCAATATCTTTCCTTAATGTTCCCACCCTCATACCCAACACATGGCTAATTTAAAGGGTAATTTAGCCAAATATGGTGAACAATTGTACACAAAATCAAGGAAAGAAACTTATCTGAGCAAAGTTCTACCTCCATTCCAGTTTCAATGTAATTCCCGTCTGACAATGTCACAATAATGGAAAGCACATCTTCCTATGGAAATCAAAATGAGAAATTGCACTTTTGTGACTTCCCTCTTCTTCATCTCTTCTTAAAGGCACAAAACTATCCGTGAAGGAACCAAAGTGTTTGTACTTTATTTGTATTTGAAAGGTGTGTACAGATTTTTAAAACAGTGCCAAAGTTATTACAAAAACGAAAAATATGTCATTGGAGACATTATCAGTGATAAAGTTTGACATTACAGGAGTGAGCTAATATGTGAGGGCATAAGCAGTGCATGGCGGGTGCACAAGTTATAGTTCGTTGACTTAATTATAACTGGTGAATTTCAGTGTGTTTTGGCTTTTGAAATTTTGGTTGTTGTCTCAGTCTGTCACCTAACTATAATGTCAATGTAACCTCTGTTTTTTCAGTGTGTTTCTAGTATTTTCTGTAAACTAAGATCTCATTAGGATACCTAACTATAGTGGATATATGTATTTATATAGTTTACCTGCCTAATTGTAAATTATCATAATTCACATTACAGGGCTCAGACCATCCACTCAGCAGTTTGGAGCCCTGAGTTTGAGAAAATGCCACTGCACATGGCACTTTGGATTGGTAGTTTTTAAAAATGAGGATGATATTGTTCAGGTTACAGATTATTTTTGCACCCTCATATTCATTGTTTTGTTACTGTCTGAAAGCTGAAAGAATGCACCAGATTTGCCACTTTTCATGAGTGAACTTATTAAAATAAGGAGGTCCCGGAATGAGTACCAGAGTGTATAATTGGCAACTAAGGGGGTGTAGAGATATTAATGCATTCTAAAATTTGGCAACATAGTGTCAGTAAGAGAGATTATCTTTGCACTTTATATAGCTGTATATGCACTAGCAGACAAAATGAATTAACATGTCAGATGAGTGTCATATGAGTGTGTTGTCTTTTATGGTTATTTGTTATTGTTTTTATATGTACATGCATTTATTGGAAAAAGTATTTTAAATTATGTGTGTTTTTTACTATTGAAAGTTGTTTTACTCACTCACGCTCACCTCTTTGTTGGCTGCCAGCTAATTTTGGCTCTACATGCCACATACACAACCACATTCTTCTATTTCCCACCTTGATTATTCAGTTTCAGGAGCTCCCTACTTTAAAATGGTCACCAAAGTGCATGAATGCCCCACGATGTTCAGTCTTGGCCCTCTTTTTCATTCTCTCTATGCCGTATCTATTTGTGATATCCTCTTATCTGTTGGTTCCTCCTACCATCTTTCTGACAATTTTACCCAAATCTTACTCTCATTACTTAACTTTATTCCTCACCTTCAATCACTTAATCTTACATTGCCCCATGTCCATACTGCAATGGATGGCTCTCTGATTTTGAAGAAACATTTTTCCTTCACCTTAATTGCCTGTCTCCCTAACAGCATCTGTTTTTCTCTGATACTCTGACCCCTCTTCCATCAACCAGAAGCTTTGATTAATATCTCAACCGCACTGTGAGCTTAGAACCTTCCATAGCTGCTAGAGCTACAAGAATCAGGCACTAAATACTAAACATATGCAAATGTTTTCCAACCATTCTCTTCCACACAACCAAGACATTAATTGTTGTATTAATTTTGAGCAAAATGACTGTTCTGGTAGGTCTCTTCCAGTACTAATTTGCCCTCCTGTATAAGGAACTATGGCCCATATTTATACTTTTTGACGCTAAACTGCGCTAACGCAGTTTAGCGTCAAAAAATTTAGCGCCGTCTAACGCCATTCTGAAGCGCCATGCGGGCGCCGTATTTATGGAATGGCGTTAGCCGGCGCTAGCAGACCGGCGCTGCCTGGTGTGCGTGGAAAAAAACCACGTAGACCAGGCAGCGCCGGCGTAGGGGGAAAATGGCGTTAGGGCGTCTTAAAATGGGGCAAGTCAGGTTGAGGCAAAAAAAACGCCTCAACCCGATTTGCGCCATTATTTTCGACGCCCAGACGCCATTTAAATGACTCCTGTCTTAGTAAAGACAGGAGTCATGCCCCCTTGCCCAATGGCCATGCCCAGGAGACTTCTGTCCCCTGGGCATGGTCATTGGGCATAGTGGCATGTAGGGGGGCACAAATAAGGCCCCCCTATGCCACCCAAAAAAAAAAAATATATATAAAAAATTATACTTACCTGAACTTACCTGAATGTCCCTGGGGTGGGTCCCTCCATCCTTGGGTGTCCGCCTGGGGTCGGCAGGGGTGGCAGGGGGGGTCCCTGGGGGCAGGGGAGGGCACCTGTGGGCTCATTTTGAGTCCACAGGCCCCTTAACACCTACCCTGACCCAGGCGTTAAATAGTGGCGCAAATGCGGGTTTTTTTGACCCGCCACCTCCCGGGCGTGATTTTTGCCCGGGAGTATAAATACGACGCATTTGCGTCGCCGTCATTTTTTTTGACGGGAACGCCTTCCTTGCATCTCATTAACGCAAGGAAGGCGTTCACGCAAAAAAATGACGCTATTTGCCCATACTTTGGTGCTAGACGCGTCTAACGCCAAAGTATAAATATGGCGTTAGTTTTGCGCCGAATTTGCGTCGAAAAAAACGACGCTAATTCGGCGCAAACGGAGTATAAATACGGGCCTATATTTCACGTTAGTAAAGGTTTATGGAGCTTACTGTTACATTACTATGTTGCCCTCTGCTTGGCTGTTTATTGGCCAAACAAAGGCCCTCATTACTACATTGGCGGTAAATCCCGCTTACCGCCGTGCAGAGGACCACCAACACACCGCAGCAGCGAAATACCGCTACAGCTATTACGACCCACAGCCCGGAATCCACCAAAACCCAGAGACCCACACAAGTTCGCCACACCAAAGGTCAGTGATAAACTGGCGATAACAAAACCTCCACCGTCACGCCAACAGGAATACGCCCACACTATCACGACCCACGAATCCACGCAGCAGTCATTTAACCGCGGTATTCCATCTGCAGTACACACCGCCGTGCTCAAAATACACACACACTGACAAAACACAACCACATTGGACAATTCCAAATACACACACCTGATACACAAACACACACCACTCCCACACACTCAATACAATATAATACACACATAAACCACAAACCCCTAGGACAAAAATTGAGAAAGAAGCCCAGAGAGAGACACCACCATCAACAACACTAGCATCCACAGGCACACAACACCATCACTCACACAACATCCACGCACCTCAGACAACCCACACAAACACATCCCCTCACACATCACAACATACACCACCTCACACATCACCCACACCACACCATGGCACCGCAAAGACACCCCAGGTTATCTGAGGAGGAGCGCAGGGTCATGGTGGAGGAAATCGTCCAGGTAGAGCCACAGCTATTCAGATCACAGGTGCAGCACACCTCCATAGCTAGGAAGATGGAGCTATGGCGCAGAATCGTAGACAGGGTCAACGCAGTGGGACAGCATCCAAGAACTAGGGATGACATCAGGAAGAGGTGGAACGACCTACGGGGGAAGGTGCGTTCCGTGGTCTCAAGACACCAGATTGCAGTAGAGAGGACTGTCAGCGGACCCCCACCTCCTCCCCCACAACTAACAACATGGGTTGGAGCAGGTATTGGCTATACTGCATCCTGAGGGCCTCGCAGGAGTAGCAGGAGAAATGGACCCTGGTAAGTCAAATCTTAACTATTACATCCCCCACCCTACCTGCATGCTATCAAATACCTCACCCTCACGGATGATGAACAGCCCACCACCTCCGCTGGCGCTAGTGGACAGGAGGCACCGCCACAGGACCACAACACCAGCACCCCACCCCCTGCAGAAGGAGAACCACCCCGCAAACGGTCCCTGAGATCCAGGACAAAGACAGAGAACAATGCCAAGATCCACGCCAGGAAATGAGACCCACCTGAATGTCATCCTTTTGTCCACTTCGTCACCCTGTCCATCCATCAACTGCCCTAGCTCCAATTCCTATGCCACTTTGGACAATGCACCTGTGAAACAAATAGACTGGACTCTGCCATGGACAATCCTCCACCATCACCCCTCCCCATTTTACAACTTCTGCCACTATTTTGCACTGAAATAAACACCCTTGAATCACAAAACAAGCTGGAGTCAGTCTGTGCATTCACAAATGTGTATTTGCAATAACTATGGAATATAGCAATGTCGATTGTATTGTCAACATACCGATGTAACACAGCTCTAGTCCATGAGGTAATATAGCAGAGGTCACACAGTGGGACCCACATCTGTGAAATGGAAAGGCAAAGTGACAAGTCAAGGTCAATACACTGGGTGAAAGTGACAGACATATGATAGGTCTAACAATTGTATTAGAGGTGTGAGGCAGTGACATCTTCTTACCTGTGTCTCACTGGAAGTATTGCTGGATAACGTTGTTTCTGTTGTCGATATCCTCTTCGTCTGCCTCCTCTTCTTCACTGTCCACAGGCTCCACAGCTGCCACAAGACCTCCTTCTGGACCATCCTCCTGCAGAAAAGGCACCTATCGTCGCAAAGCCAGGTTGTGCAGCATACAGCAGGCCACGATGATCTGGCACACTTTCTTTGGTGAGTAGATTAGGAGGAACCAGAACCTGGCCTTCAGGAGGCCGAAGGCCCTTTCGATCACTCTCCTAGTTCGCCCATGTGCCTCATTGTAGCATTCCTCTTCCCTTGTCCTGGGATTTCTCACTGGGGTCAGTAGCCATGACAGGTTGGGGTAACTAGATTCACCTGCAAATGTCGAGGGACAACTGTTAGACACACACTAACCCTTAGGGACAACCCCAGACAACTATTCACAGGGTATAGAGTCCTTGTCCTCACCTAATAGCCACAAACTACGCCTCTGGACTTGCCGCAACACATAAGGGATGCTGCTATTCCTCAGAATGTAAGCGTCATGCACAGAGCCAGTAAACTTGGCATTCACATGGGAGATGTACTGGTCGGCCAAACACACCATCTGCACATTCATTGAATGGTAGCTCTTCAGGTTCCTGTACACCTGTTCACTCTTGCGGGGGTACCAAGGCCACATGTGTCCCATCAATGGCACAGATAATGTTGGGGATATGTCCCAGGGCATAGAAGTCACCTTTCTCTGTAGGCAAATCCTCCACCCAAGGGAAAACGATGTAGCTGAGTATGTGTTTAAACAGGGCAGACAACACTCTGGACAACAAGTTTGAGAACATAGGCTGGGACATCCCTGATGCAATGGCCAGGCGGAGGCCTAGCTGGGGATGGCCTCCCAATGTGGGAGGGGTGCCCGTTGCACCATGACCCCCCTGATGTTCTGGATCCTGGCAGTGGCATTTCCGTAGTTGGATGGGCGCTTGAGGGCATCACAGCAGCCACAAGGGGGTAAGTACCGTCACATCCATCTGACTCTGCGTGCATTACGAGGTGTCTGGGTGGGGGAGGTGGGCAGTGGGTTACCCTCGGCCAGGGCGAGCTTTGTAGGCAAGGACCCTTTGTGAGGCAGGCTATGTGGCACCCCAACCCCACCAGTGGTAAGAGCCATCTACACCTAGTCAGACTGCTGTGACTTCCATGTGTGCAGCAATCGGTCATAGGCCTTGTACCCCATGGGCATGTGATTAATATAGGAACTCTAAGTGCATGGCGTAGTGCAGAGGGCTGCTTTGTCTGTAGTGTCCGCCAACAGTAGTGGTATTGCATGCACTGAACATATATTTCTTCTGTCTTTCCCCCACCCTTTTTGTGGTCTCCCTGTTCTTGTGTGATATAGCATCATCAGGCGGAGGAGTAGTGGCACCGGAGCAGGAGGGAGCTGCATCCAACTTGGCCCTGGAGGGCGACACAACAGAGTTTCAGGCTCTGGCCTCAGCACTGGTGGCAGCCATTGTTCCTGTGTCCAGCCTCCCCCCTCCAAGTTCCTCCACCCAGACCCAATCCCCTGTACCTCAGCCTATCTCAAGCACACCATCAGACCAGCATGCACACACCTCATCACACAAGGGTGGCTCAGGCAAACATAAGCACCACACATCCAACAGGCACTCACACAAGCATCATTCCCATGCAGACATACCAACATCCACTGCCTCCACTGTGTCCTCCTCCTCCACCTCGTCGTCTTCCCTCCCTGTCTTGTCTCCACTCACACCTGCATGCACTACATCTTCAGCCACTACCTCCATCACCAGCACGCCCTCACCACACACCGCTCACGTGCACTCACCACCCCCACTACCACTCACACATCCCCTGTGTCCTCTACCAGTGTGTCTGTGAGCCCTCCTCCCAAAGTAAACAAACGCAGGCACACACCCACCCAACAGCCATCCACCTCACAACAGCCTCCGGCCCATGCACCTTCACCCAAATTCAGCAATTGTACACCTCCTACAACCACTACCTCTTCCTCCACTCCCAAACCCACTCCATCTACCCGTCCCAGTGTGTGTAAAAATGTTTTCCTGGCTAACATTGACCTCTTCCCTACACCTCCCCTCCTGTCCGTCCCCTAGGGCCAGGCTTTCCAGGTCCCAACCCAGCACCTCAGTCACCACATCACCGGGCACAGTGGTCCCAACAACAGCGGGCTTTTGGAGTGCACCAAGCATCAGGGCAGCCAGTGTGCCATGGAGCGAGGGCAAGGACATTCCACCACCTTCGAAAGTAAAAAGTTGCCCACAACCCGGAGGGAGAATGCGAAAACACCTGCCACCAAGGGCTCAGGGAAAACAAAAGGGGATAGTGGCAAGACTGCTGCGCCACCATCCAAGGTGAGGAAGGGCCAGAAAATCAAGGGCAGGTCAGGAGAGGGCATGGTGGCACCGACTATTGGACCAGTGTCACACCTTCTGTCCACATCAACACCAACCGGTACGGCTAGGAAGACTGCCACCTGCACTGCCACCTGCATCGCCACATGCACCGCCACCAGCAACGCAGTCACTGAGCCCGCCACCAGCACTGCAGTCACTGAGCCCGCCACCAGCACCGCCGGCTCAGAGCCCGCCACCAGCACTGACATCACAGAGCCCGCCACCAGCACCACCACCACAGAGCCCTCACCAGCACCGCCACCACAGAGTCCGCCACCAGCACTGCCACCACAGAGTCCGCCACCATCCCCGATGCCACAGAGGACGCCGCAAGCACCACTGCCACAGAGTCCGCCGCCCGCACCGATGCCACAGAGTCCGCCGCCAGCACCTATGCCACAGAGGCCACCGCAAGCACCGCTGCCACAGAGTCTGCCGCCAGCACCGATGCCACAGAGGTCGCCGCCAGCACCGCTGCTACTAACACCACCGCAAGCACCGCCAGTGACCCCGAGACATCCTGAGCCAGTGGCACCACTGCAGACATGGCTGCCATCCCCAGTGGTCAGTCGACCGAGCCTGGTGGTCAGTTCCAGGACTGGACCTTTAACCTCCCGGTCCCTCCCCCCCTTTGTTGATTTTCTGGTCAGTTCCAGGAGCCTGGGCAGCTTCCATGATGCAACACCTTCAGTGTAGAAAGGCATCCACTACCTCTGTCCTTTGCAGGATTAAGCACTTTGGGCATAAAGTCCCCTCTAGAACCAGTGGAGAAAGGCATCCACTACCTCTGTCCTTGGCAGGATGAAGCACTCTGGGCACAATGCCCCCTCCAGAACCAGTGGAGAAAGGCATCCACTACCTCTGTCCTTGGCAGGATGAAGCACTCTGGGCACAAAGTCCCCTCCAGAACCAGTGGAGAAAGGCATCCACTACCTCTGTCCTTGGCAGGATGAAGCACCCTGGGCACAAAGCCCCCTCCAGAACCAATGGAGAAAGACATCCACTACCTCTGTCCTTGGCAGGATAAAGCACTCTGGGCACAAAGCCCTCTGCAGAACCAGTGGAGAAAGGCATCCACCTGAGTGACTGTGGCTTTGCACTCCCCAGGATGCAGCAGTGGGCAAACCATCCACTGGAGAGACTTGAGAGACTGTGGCTTTGCACTCCCCAGGATAAAGCAGTGGGCAACCCACCCACTGGAGACACTTGAGAGACTGTGGCTTTGCACTCCCCAGGATGCAGCAGTGGGCAAACCACCCACTGGAGAGACTTGAGAGACTGTGGCTTTGCACTCCTCAGGATAAAACAGTGGGCAAACCACCCACTGGAGAGATTTGAGAGACTGTGGCTTTGCACTCCCCAGGATTAAGCAGTGGGCAACCCACCCACTGGAGATACTTGAGAGACTGTGGCTTTGCACTCCCCACGATGCAGCAGTGGGCAAACCACCCACTGGAGAGACTTGAGAGACTGTGGCTTTTCACTCCCCAGGATAAAGCAGTGGGCAACCCACCCACTGGAGAGACTTGAGAGACTGTGGCTTTGCACACCCCAGGATGCAGCAGTGGGCAAACCACCCACTGGAGAGACTTGAGAGACTGTGGCTTTACACTCCCCAGGATGCAGCAGTGGGCAAACCACCCACTGGAGAGACTTGAGAGACTGTGGCTTTGCACTCCCCAGGATAAAGCAGTGGGCAAAGCACCCACTGGAGAGATTTATGATGTGATTATGTGAGGTCTTATGTTATGTTTGTTTATAGAGTAGAGGACTGCGTCTGGAGTGGCGCTTGATTGGGGAGGCAGTCTTCTGAAAACCTTTGATTGTGGGTCCATGGTCTGACTAAGGCCATGAAGTTTGGGATACAGTTCCTTTGGAGGTATAGTTTCTAATGGACTTCTCGGAATGTGTTATTAGTTTTGTGGTTTTTAGATATAACGTGACAGTAAATGGGTCACATTTCACTCTTATTCTTGTTGAGTCACATTCTTTTTTACTTCATGTAACCTCTCAAGTTTATCAGCTAATTTATTTTTGGCACTCTAAGGGATATTTGCTGGTGTAGGGACTGTCATCACTATGGGTGTTTTCACTGATTAATAAGGTGTTATTCTGAGCTATGACTGGGTCGTTGGATACTAATCAATCTAATGGGTTTTGGACTAATAAGTTCCATTTTGGAACTTTTTTGAGAATTGGGCGGTGTTTGTCTCTTGGATTTAAACATAACTCCATTGTGTTTTTTGATGATTTTTTGGGATTTAGATAAATTGTTATAAGAAGCGACTACATTCCAGCCCTGAAGCAGTCAAGCGACGAAACACGTGTTGGCTGTGAGGTCGTTGTAGGGATTTTGGATGTTTTGTCAAGTATATGGTTACAAAAAGCTTTGGAGGAACAGACAAGAATTAATATAACGGACTATGAAGATTATATGGGATCACTTTTTGATTTTTCTGTGAATTTGTGAAGGAAATGGACTCACATTTTTTAAATTCTGAGGGAAAGGGGAATTAATTGTGATTAGAGGGGGGTTGCTGATGCGTTTGAATGGAAATTAAAGAGTTAGGAAATTTATGATCTGTTACTTTTGTGTATTACTGCTTTTCTTTGAGCCTATTACTGTGAAATATTCGTTGGGTTTTCACACTCATGCAGGAACTCATGTAAAAGGTGAAAGCCTTTTTCTTTAGGATAATTATATACATGTCCAACGGGTGCCTCAGCATTATCACCCACTGGAGAGACTTGAGAGCCTGTGGCTTTGCACTCCCCAGGATAAAGCAGTGGGCATGGAGCCCCCTCGTGGAGCAGTGGCATTGAGCACTCATCCGGCTGAGGTGCCCCCCCTTCTCTTCCCCCTGAGGTGCCTGTTTCATTTCGATCTAATGCCTCTGCAGTGTTCTCTCCATTTGAAGTCCGGTATCGAGTGTGGGCCTCGCCCATGCATTTTGGGCCCAGGGGTCCACGGACAATTATTGGTACACTATCCGGACTTGTGTAGTTGTTGTACATAATTGTATATACTGTATTTCGAGTTTTTACTACTGTTTTTTTCATGATTACAATTGTTCAACTCATTTCCTTTTGTCCTTGTGTTCTTGATAGGGGGGTTGGGGGGTGTAAATGTAATGTTGCAGCATGTATTTGTGTGTATTTTGTTGTGGGTGTGGGTGGGGGTGGGGGTGTTGCGTGTTGTGTGTGTGTGTCACTCTCTTCTTTCTCCTCCCTCCCCTGTGTTGTAGGTGCAGTACTCACCGTGGTCGTCGCCACTGTCTTTGTTGCTCCTGATAGAGGAGCAGGAATACCATCGTCAGGAGTATTTGGAGTTCTGGCTCCATGGCGTCCTGGTTCCTCGTTGGGTGCGGAGAGGTGAGTGTTTTCCCTTCCAAGTCCTGTTTCCGCCATGTTTTTATTTGCGTTGGTTCCGTCCCGGAAAAGGTGGCGGATTGGCCTCTCATAATAGTGTGGGCAGTACATTGTCTTCCGCCTGTCTGTTCGCGGTGACCGCCGCGCTGTTTGTTTGTACCGCCCGGGCAGTCGGAGTGTTAAAGTGGCTGTATGTGTTGGCGGTTTCCGCCACGGGGTTGATTCCATTTTTTTTCCCGCCGGCCTGTTGGTGGTATTACCACCGCTTTTACACCGACCGCTAGGGTTGTAATGAGGGCCAAAGAGCCCTGCTAATTGTTTTATTCCTACTCTTCAAAGTAATCATAATTTCCTCCCCATACTGCCTCTCTGAAATACTGACATTTTGTCCCTATTCGAATCTTATGTTCAACCACCTGGAACTTTCTAGTCACGCCTAATCTGCTTGCGTGGCACAGAGAGGCTTGTCCTTAAGTCTACAGGGAAAACCAAATCCCCACTAGAAATCCATTTTTTGTGCAGTGAAAGTACCATAGCCAATGAGGTCTAACTGAGGTGTGGTTATTGCTTTTTGAAATCTTTACCTTAAAACCTCCATTAGCCTGTGTGCAGCTTTGCCGATTAATGATGGTCTTTCACACCCATTTATTCCTGTACTGGGGATCTTTGTTTGAGATATTCCAAATATTGGGGGTTATTCCAACTTTGGAGGAAGTGGTAATCCATCCCAAAAGTGACGGTAAAGTGACGGATATACCACCAGCCGTATTACGAGTCCATTATATCCTATGGAACTCGTAATACGGCTGGTGGTAAATCCGTCACATTTGGGACGGATTACCACCTCCTCCAAAGTTGTAATAAGCCCCATTGTTCTTATGCTATTCTCCTTTTGGCGACATGAACTACTTTGCACCTTCAATAGTTAAGGCATGTACCCTAATACTTTTATGCCAATCATCATTGTGCCCCATTCAAGATTTGATTGACACATCGACTATCACCTTGAAGCCTTGGATTGGCCTACAGTTTTCAGAAATGAGCCAATAAGTTATGTAGGAGAAGAAAGTCTAGATATGATCCCGTCACACAGAAGATGTGCTGCTGTTTGCAATGGCATTCATTGGGCCAAATGATAGACACATTTTAATGGTTGGAAATGCTCAGATTCCACATTTTACCATAATAAAAATGCTTTTTGCTGTATACTATTCCCATTTTTGAGTCAGACATTGTTTTCTATCTCCTTAAATCGAATTCTGAATGGCTACCATTTTGGTGTTTTGTAGGGACAATACCCTGTAGGCAACCAAATCAGTTGTAAGGTTTTATGACCAGGATCTCATTGCAAAGTACTGACATTTTGTGACACCCAACCTGGGGTGGTAACACTTCTGCAAAAAGGAAGGTTTATCTTCAGAACACATTTCCCTTAATTAATTAAACTGTTTGTTTGAGAGTAGGCTGTGGCCCACGGAGGCAAAAAAGAACAAAACAAGTTTTCTTTTTAAATGCATCATAATCTCCTTTTTGGAAAATGGACTCCAGGTTAAAAAAATAAGTTTCACAAACATGGTGGTCTGCTGACCCCAGCAGACAACCATCATTGTGATGGCCTTCAATGGGAATGAGTAACAATTTGCGATTCACATTGTTAATAATAATGATTTAGGTCGTATTGTGATCCACTCCATTTCTAAATTTTCAGGAATTACCTAGTTGTACACAGATTGTTTTGGAAACATTAGTTATTAGTCATATAATTACTGGACTGTTTCTTGTTTAATTTTTTCTAATCCTATGGAGAACAGGTTTCTGAAGTTAATTTAACAATGCTGTTATGTTTTAACATTTCTCTGCATTAATAAGCATCTTGGGTATATAGGTTGTCATTTTCCTGCAAATGCACAGTTGTGCCTAAAAGTGGGTGCCAGGGCTTACTGCACCAAATTTTCTGTGAACCAGCTGCATTGAACCCTAGAACAGCCAAGTGCACTGAAGCACACTGATAAACCACTACATCAAACAAATGGAGATTTAGAAAACTCTGGTGGATGCATAGTGCTTGCACGTGGTGATTGTAAGGAGAATGGAAGACAGTGAACATGGAAAGTGCCACCCCTCCACCCACCTTAGTGCTTGCCTTGTGCTGTAATACGTGCTGAGGTGCCATTGTGCCTGCAAAGTGGCAGAAGCTCTGAAGCCAAGCCAGCTCTAAAGGCCTGAGGCATTGAAGAAGTGCCTGAATTTTGACAAGCTTATGCCAGAGAAAAGACTTGTACTGTCATAGGGCTCTCACCACCTTAAGACAGAATCTGGTGAAGTCACTGTGCAGATAGCCTGGGTTGTGATATTATCAGTGAGTGTGAAAGAAGAAGGTACAAACTTTCATTATGGTACTAAGACAGCACACCAGAGGTAAAGCAATTAACAATAAGGAAAGGGCACTGTTTGCCTCCAAGTAGCCAAAGACTCACTGAAATATGAAAAGGTCCTCAGATAACAGCCTCAGTGTTGGCCTCCATGTCTCATTATTCTCAAGCCCAATTGCAAGCTGTAAACAAAAGTAACATTGAAATGGAAAATAATCCATTATGGTGAACATTAGGGATCGATTCTCTGTGCCATTGGTCATTACTAACATCTAGCCCTACTTTTATGTCTGAGGCCATCCTGGATTTAGGTTCATCATATCCACTAGGGTTGTGTGAGACACCTCTTCCTGCTGTAGTGTAGTACTATCTGAGGAGCTTGGAAACATATCTCCAATCATGCCCGTTGTTACCCACTACTATATATTTTGTGTACAATCAACCTCTCTACTCTTACTTAAAGCTGCATACTCCAGCAGCAATGTTGAGTCATCCTATCAGTGCCTGTAAAGAATACACCATCCTATTGTTGTTTATGAAAAATCCCTACCAGTTTCCCTAGGGAAAAAGACCCCACCATTTGTGTCCACAAAACTCACTATCAGTACTGTTACTACAGATCAGTATTTATAGGGCTCTTCACCAAGTGCCTAAGGTGAAATAGGTGAGCCAGTGACAATAGAGATCCCTAAAAATCACCTTAGACACAGACCACTCACAGTCTTTATGTACAGTGTTTACCTATTAGTGGATATGGAGGACATAGCCTATCCCTAGAAAGTTATTATAAAGTGTCTGACCTAATATTTATAATGATGTAGCACAACCCATAATATATTTATTATGACCTCTGATCACAGGGAGCACCTGGCCCGGCCGTTTGGGCTGGACTGTTCCCATGAGGAACATTGTCCAGACTGATTTGCATATGGCAGGGTCCAAACTGAGATGGCATGGTGGGTGAAAAATGATGGAATAGGATTCAGCCGGAGTGATTTCCAGTGGCTGGGATTAATTTGAGCATTCCATCCATCGCCTTGTTTTTGCTTCGATCACACCTGGCACTAGTCTCTCTATTGGCAGAAGCTAACTGCTTATGTTTATTTCAAAAGCCATTCCTCTCCCAATACCTATAGTGACACAGAATGCACCACATGAATCTTATTAAATCCTTTCTGATTTCATCATGTGCTGAGAACTATTAGAGAGAAAACATTATTAATAAAAATTTGTAACTAAAATGAATGTACTAAAAGGCCTAAATAGAGAAACGTGTGTTAGAAAAATAAAACGTGATGTTTAAAATTGTGGCTGACATGGTGTCAGCCACCTCGAGTTCAATGTGAATTAATAAATGTCTGTGAAAATTTATTTTGATTAGTTATAAGTACATGTATTGACAAAACATGAATAATATTATTGTAATACAAAACTAATGGTTTGAAATTATTAGAAACATTTTATTCTTCAAGTATTAGCTTTAATGAAAAGTCCTACATGATAGCATTTCTCAGAAGCACAGTGTTTAAATGTTAAATTGATTTTACAGAAATGCTTTGCAAACATTGTTTATTAGACATTCTCTTAAATGTGCACAGTGGAAAGCTTCTGCTTTCTTTATTCTGCTTGCACTGTACTTCTTTGTGATACAAATTGCAACTTTTAACAATGAGCCTTAATTTTTTAAAGGAAGCAACATTAGGTAAATGTCATGTTTGGTGCTGCTGTTTAAATAATTTATTGTTACACGGAAATTGCGTCCAGAGAGAACCGTGAACATGGAAACGTAACGATGTAAGTCGGTTCAGGTTTCATTCAGTTTCTTTGTAGTTCAGTTCTGCTATTCAGCTCCGGTCTATGAGCCTAACAGTTCAGTTACTTAGGCCCAACATTACTGAACTGTTTTCCCTTTCCATGTTCCTCATGCTGATCTCTGAAAACCTGCTGTTCCTGTGCTCTGTTGATGAAGACTCGGCAAGCTGCTTTCTCAGTTAGGAGAGGTACAACCAATGTGCATTTACTTTTTTCTTTTGCAGGTTTATGTTAGTGCCATAGTTATAGGTTTTCCAAATTAATTTTTGTCTTATTTTTTATTTTTGCATGTGACAAAGCCGAGCCCACACATGCTTTTTAAATTAGAATTTGCGAGTTAAGATGTCAGACCCGATATTGATTGGCATTGATTCAATTGCACGATTAAATGAAGTCTGTTGCTATTTTCCAAATAATTCTGTTATTATTTTGCAAAATTCTTTTGGAGTGTTTAATGGTAATTGCACTTACAAGATTGAGATTCTTCAGATGATTTGAACAGCCTGAGTTGTTTCTGTACTATTACCATTTGGTTTTGTGCAATTTAAGAACAAGAAATGATTAATTTAATAAATTGGTGTGGTGATTCATGACCACATAGGTCATTGTGTGTCTACATTTCTGACTCATTATTGCATATGTTGATTATTGATGGCCATTGGTTCTCATTGGTTGATTTGATGATCTCATTACTCCTGTCTGAGTCCAAAAATATGAGTAGGCTTCTGTAGTAAATGTCACTGCCCTATTATGTGTCACCGGAGCCTAATAGTAGGATGCCACACGCCCACAGACCCACCTCACTCTAAACATATGCCATCTTCAGTGGGTAGGCTAGGACTGAAAGTCTTCCATCTGGCCTTTATAAACTATATCCAGATGTGTACTGAAGGCAGTGTAAGAACCCATCCTGCAACCACCTCAAGAGGACTTTAGGCCTCAGTGGCACTCTCACCAGCTTCAAACTTCCAGAAGTTCACAGAAGCATCAAGCTTGCACTCTGTATTTTGTAAACACTTCCATAGGCAGCTCTTGAATGAATATAAAACTATAGCACAAACCTAGACAGTGGCCAGAAGAGCACTGACAATTATTAAAAGCAAGTAGACAGTCAAAGAGTGATAGGAGAGGCTGCAAAACTATATTGTGACAGCATTGTGATAGGGCATCAACACATTTTTCCTGATATGGAGCAACTGTGAGGAAATCCTAAGTTAAAACTGAGATATTGTTCTTAATAATGGGTGCAAAATTGGACAATTCCTTCTGCCTTGTTTTTTCATTTTTACATTCCTTAGACTACAGTCTGATGATGGGCCAACTGTGGGTGTGCTGATAACTACAGATTATGAGTTTGTCTGAAAGTTAAGCAGTCCTGCTGGCATGATGGCTTTGCAGCTGGTTTTGAAGATTATGCAGGTTAACAAGTGGAACCAATGTAGTTTCACCAGGATAGGGATATCATGTACTGAAATTTCCTCAGGCCTGGATAGGACATGCAGGGCAGAAGGATGCTCGTAAGGTGTGCAACAGGATACTGGTAGGCCATAGATAATTGCATTACCACCATCCAGATGTGAAAGTACAAGGATTTAAACAGCAGTTTTTGTCTCTTTCAAGAAAAAAACTCTTCACTTTCTATAGAAAAGAGAGCTGCTACCAGGCTGTCTTTGTTTTTTTTTTTGGCAGTGTGTTTCTTGCAGTTGATATTGATGCCCAAGGTGAATCAAAGTCAAGATCTGTGTCAGTGATCCAGGTTTGCACTATTTCTTGCTTGTTGTTCTTGGCAAATAGCAGAAATTCTGTCTTCAATAGGCTGGGCTCTAGTTTGGCAGTGAACATCCTGGTCTGAAAGAGGTGAAGGCAGTGTTTGAGGCATTAAATGAAAAAAGGAAGCTTTCAGGAAGAATTGCTTATTGTGGGCATTTTGGTGAAGACCTATCAAATACCACAAACATATGAGAAACTAAATGAGGTCTTTGGTTGCCAGTCAAGTTACCCCCTGTCCATGCAAGGACACTCACGCTAGTCAGGGCAAAGGAGAAACACACTTGGTTAACCCCCAATCACTCACTTGGGAGCTTCCACGACCAGGAAAGCTTATCACGTAAGCAATATATAAAGGGGCATATTTATACTCCGTCTGCGCGAATGTGCGTCAAAAGGTTTGACACACATTCAGCGCAAACGTTGCCCCGTATTTAAACTTTGACGCCTGAGCCCGTGATGACAAAATTCCGCCGTGTGTGTCATTTTTTGGATGCGGCAACCCGCCTTGCGTTAATGATATGCAAGGTAGGCGTTCCCGTCCAAAAAATTACTTAAGCGGCCATGCGTCGTATTTATGCTTTCGGGCAAAAATGACGCACGGCTGGGAGGCGGCGCTGGAAAATGACGCACAGCCCGCCCGATTTGCATAAAAAATTAACGCCTGGGTCAGGGCAGGCGTTAAAATGGGGCAAACACACCTGTATTTAATCAGAACACACAGAACAAACAGCAGAGCAGCAACAGGGAGACATGAAGGTGATTCTAATCCAGCGTGCACGCAGACGCAGAGCCCAGCAGCAACAACAGCAGCTACAACAACACCAGCAGGGACCCCAAAGGCAGCGCAGAAGACAGGAGAGGATATTCCACCCCAGAACAACCCTTCATGGCCTCAGGGAACACAACATCATCCAGAGGTACCGGTTGAACTGGCAGGCCATTCAGCAGCTGCTGTGCAACATTAAACTGCAGTTGGCCCCCACTTTGCTGACACCCCGCACCATCCCAACAGAAACCAAGCTGCTTGCCGTACTTCATATGCTGGCAAGTGGCTCTTTTCAAACAACTGGTGCCCTGGTTGCCAGAATATCACAAACATCATTCTCCGCGTTTTTGCCCAAAGTACTGGATGCCATCATTGGACTGACACCCCGCCACATCCCTAACACACTGCAGAAGCAGCAGGAAACAAAACAGGGGTTCTACCTCATCTGTGGCTTCCCACATGTCCTTGGTGCAATCGACTGCACACATGTACGTCTTGTGCCACCTGCTGCAACTGAACACCTCTACCGCAGCAGGAAGCACACACATTCCATCAACATGCAGGCCATAGTCGATCACCAGGGATTGATCACCAACATCGTGGCTAAATATCCTGGGAGTGTACATGACTCATTCATCTTCCATCATTGCACCATCAATGAACACTTCCAGGATGGACGGTATGGCAATGGACTACTTGTTGGTAAGTACAAAAACCTACTTATATACACACTGAACTGCAACCCTCTAGGACACACAACACATACACCACAACAGCAACATGTGAACAGGAACACAATGAGGTCGTGACATCGCTAGCCATGTTTCTTAGGTCACCATTGAACCTTTCACACATCGGAAATTACTGTACAGCCTAATGTTAAGATGTCAAAGATCACAACGTTTGGAGTGGGTTGCCAAATGTCACCTTGCAAAATGTAAGTGTCCCAATGACCTTTACATTAATCCATTGCATAAGTCTAAAGGTATGGGATGTCCAGGGTACATTGATATGAACGTGTTACCACCACTGTCAATTTTAACCTGTGTATGGAACTATCATCTCACCCCCAGTGAAGACACACGGACACCTGTATCACAAGTCACAATGCTAGGGAGGGCACACTGTACTGCAAATCCCAAAACATACTGCTGACAACCGGTTAGCAGACAAACACTCGTTCAGCCAAGGAAACAACACAATGCAGATGGTACATCCTACAAGCTTAGGATGCTACATTATAACACAAAAGAGTCACAGACAACACAAGACAACTACTGCCATGAATGGTGATTTCAATAGGGCCAGCTACATCAACATGATCCCAATCATTTTCTCTTGCAGCTGATCAGGGGTATTGCATCCAGCAATGGATTATAACACCATTTGACAACCCGAATACTGCTGCAGAGCGTGCCTACAACGACGCACATAGGAGGACACGCAGCATTGTCGAGAGGACCTTTGGCATCCTCAAGTCAAGGTTCCGGTGCCTCGACATCACTTGTAGTAGCCTCCTATATTCGCCGGAGATGGTCTGTAGAATCATCCTAACATGTGCAATATTGCACAACATTTGCATCAAAAGGAACATTCCCCTCCTGGAACCAGAGCCACACATGCCTGAAGAGGAAGAAGAGGAGGATGCTGGCCTGCAACATGAGGGGGAACTACAGAACACGGCCGCTGGTATACGCAGGCGGCAACAGATTGTCAACAATGTCTTTTAAATATAATCACCTTCACCACTTTAGTTAACTAATTTAAATAAACACCTATCATAATCACCATATCATGGTCTGGCTATTCATTTTTTGCATACCTTCATCTCTACTTATCAGAATAAGAGTGTTGCCTGATGGAGCATTGCTGAGATACTGATTAGGACACTGAACATCCCAGAGCTAATGTGATGCCTAACATACAATGGTCACATACACACACACTGTTAATGACATATATCATGTACATTTCTCCTTTGAAGGCCAATAGCAGAGGACCACAACTATTTCACACATACATGTTGAAATCAAGGTCCAACGCAGCATATGGCACACAACTAAGACACCATCACTCAATAAGGGGAAAACAAGCCTCATACATGAGGCAGTCGATGTGCTTTTGTATCAGTAACAGGAATGTCTGGCCAGACCCTTGACAGCAGTAAGTCCAACTGCACCCAATATTTGCAAGGACTATCTGTGACCAGAGTTCCATAGAAGCAGAACATAGACAGCGCAAGTGCCACACATATGAGCAGCATTGCACACATGACATTCCATGTACATGTCAGCCCATTTCCTAACTCCTGACACACCCATGCACCTGGTCACAACCCACCTGTCGGAAGAGGTCCCTGGAATACTAAGATGTGTACCCTGATATTCCCTCCTCTACACACACAGACCAACATTAGCAATCCAGTGTGCTACATCCTTTTCTATGGTATGCCATTGTCATAGAACATCTGACTGCATGGACGTCAGGTTAATTTATACACTGTCTTCTAGTTTCAAAGCCCTGTTAGCACCTGTAGATTGCTTCCCGTGTGAAAATGTCTGTTGGCCCTTAGAAAGCAAATCTCACCTACAGGACTGGTGAGAAACAGATGCAGCCCACACCTGTGATCACCTCCATGCACAACACCCATTTCAAAAAGCACTGCCCCTGCTGATGCCTGGAACAGCATAGGAGTTGCCATTTAGTCAATTACACCGTTAAGCATTGATACTAATTAAGCTGTGTAACACAGCCCTTGGGTTCATTTGTCACCTTCAAAAACACAGGACATACACAGTTTGACATGTCAACTCTCTAGTTTGTCCTCCCAACAGTCTGAGTCAGACCACTGATTATGTAACTTGCTGGATCCTGAATCACCCTGCATTCTGTCAGCCTGACTGTAATCTGTCTGTGCGTCACACTAAAGTATCCCTGTGTCTACATATGTACCACACTTGTGTTAGCAAACCTCTCAGTCATCAGGGGGTATTGGGCATGGGCTTCTTCAATGCATACACAAATACATTGTATAGCATCATCTGCCTTTTAACTGTACCATTTGAATTAAATCCTCTGGGAAAAGCAAATTTCATGGCCAATCCCTTGTCTGGGTCACATTTATTCATGAATGACAAAGTGTGACAGTGTCCCAGGGCCGTAGGCAGGGATTGTGTACGTGGCTTTCAGCACAACCAGCAACCTCTGATAATGTCCATGAAAAATACACACATGTCAGGACCATGACAGTTCACACAGAGAATCACAGTGCTCACAACATAGTGATGGGCCGTGTGTGGTGAATAGCTGCGAGAATAATCAGCACAGAGGCTACGATGTTCCCAGATGCAGTGGGAATTGCAGAGGCTAACCTGTGTACAAATGTTGTAATGACACCTTCCGGAACATCACACCCGAGACATTATCTCACTCAGCACACCAAGGTTGCCCTGTTGACTGTCTCATTACACGTCTTTAGTGACAGGGTGGGACCATCCCCATGTAGGTTCTCATGTCCACATCCACTCTACTCACATTGATCAACCAAGGATACTCAGTAGATACAGGAATAGCTGTCACTGACTCATGATGAGACCTGGACCGAACTGTGACAAATTACACCCCAAACAATATAAAGGATCATCATTTGACCACACACATGAACAAGACACCTATGTGCAATTGATCACTGGAAATATGTGGACATGTGTTGTCATGTATGCCGGTCCACCACAGCCACTTGATAATTGGGGCTCACTTCTATGGCCTCAACTGTGGTGTCATCATACATTTGAGATTTACCCTTGTCCGTCTGTGCAAACAACATGGTACCCACTTCCTCAATGCATGTGTATGACTCACTATGGGATTCACCAACTAGTGCCTAGGAAGCTGATACCAATACTCTAGGTCATAGGATGTAGAAAATGTGGACCATTGACATGAAAAAGCGTCTGCCATCTATCTGGTGCATGCTATGACACATGTGGTGTCTATGTGACCCTAAATCTTTGAAGTCCACGTTCCGGATGTTGCTACATGTATGACTAACACATGCCCTCTCTCATTTCCACAATGACTTGCATCTAAGGATTGGACACATGGACGTCACATTCATACAGGCATATGTACAAATATGCTTCATGTGATACAAACACACTTGGTCAACAAATACATTAGTTGCCAAAGCACACACTTTGAGCCAAAGGCATTTAGATATTGTACATATGTGTGTCACATTTCTATCCTCTCCTTATGCCAAACATGCACAATTTGTGCAACACATATATGTAGGCCACACTTATGACCAACTATTGCGTCAGCCAACCGTAAAAATACTGTGAAGGGAGTAGTGGATCATGGTCTGCTGCAGTATGATGCCACACATGTGAACATACACCATCAACACCATAGTGTCTTCAATCAGCCTATCTCTGATGTGTCCCAAATGTAACATAACAAAAAAAACAATAAAAATTGCCCAAAACCAGTTAATGCACTGAAATTTTGACTTTCCTAGCGTTATGCGTCATTTTTTGTCCACCAAAACTTTATTTGCGTCATTTTTTTTGATGCACAGGAGTGAAAGTTAGCCTGCATCCAGATATTTGTACAGGCCATGTACTATTATGTGGATGCGGGCTAATCTTCACTCCTGTGCGTCAAAAAAAATGACGCAAATACAGTTTTGGTAGACTAAAAATTACGCATAATGCGAAAAAGGCGGGACTTTTCATACAGGAAGTGATGTAATAGGATATCCTGTTTACAGATCATGTACAGTGGGTGTACTTTCATTTTCACTTTGCAGTCTATGATCCTTCTAGACTGTGTGGCTGTGTAGAGAGTGGTGTCCTGAGATTTTGTGCTGTTTTGTGCTATCTGTAAAGTCCATTTGTGAAATAAATATTGTAGTTATATACTGTACTATTGTGTTTTGTCTACATTTGTCCATTTATCTTGTGTTTTTGTTGTTTGTGGGAGTCTGTTGTGGGTAGTGTTAGTTTGGGGATAGTTGGGCTCTTTTAGTGGTTAAGTTTACTTTTCATCTGTATTTCTACCCCTACTTTCCCCCTTTTCCCCTTTCTATTTCTTTTACCCCTATTCGATTTCACTTTTCCAGTATGTCTGGTAGGCCACGTCTAGGCAGGATGGGTGAAGAGGAGTTGGGGGGGTTCATCTGGCTCGTGTGCCATTTCTTGCCAGTCATGATCCAGGCAGGGGGCAGGGTGATACAGGGGTATCCAACAGAGGCGTGCAGAATCCGGTGGGGAAAGGTGCTGTATCACCTGCAGCTTGTGTATGCCAGCCAGAGGAGTGACCACCAGCTGAAGCACTGGTGGGCTGACCTCATCACCAGGGAGCAGGATCTCTTGGACCACCTGGGAATCATGATTGGTGGCACTGTTGGTGAGTACTAATCATGTAAATGTGCACAATTAAATGCTCTGTATTGACATAAGAGGATTTGTACTTTGTCTGCCAGCTAACTTTCTGACTGTGTGTAATGCTGGGGAAACATAAAGGGATAATTGATGCACTATGGCAAGGATCACAATTGCTAGCTGTCAGGTAGCACTTGCTCAGCAAACTTACAGGATACTTTTCCATGAAGTAAATTGGTGTGGCCTTTTTGTTAGAAAACCAAACAAAATAGGAGCCAAACATGTCTATATAGGGTACTACTGACAGAGAGTAAAGATGTACCAACATATTGGCTAACTTTGTTGAGGCAATAGCTAGACTGACTTCAAAATCACTACATGATGCTGAAAATGAGTGCTGCCTTCACGTCAATTGATAATAGCAAAGTGGCTCAGACATATGTCTCATGTGAGTCTAGTGAGTGTGGAAGGAAAGCGTTCACGGAAGTACTATGAATGTTTGGGATTATTGTGTTCCTTGATCTTTTTGGATACATGTCAGATCTGGATTTGAAAACATTGTGAAAAGGTGTAAGGTGCCCTCAGCTAACATCTTAGAATGTTTGTTGGAGTTAGTTGTGCCACATTCCAAATATGGATGGCAGTCCAAGTGTATGCACATGGCATCAAATCTCCATGGTTGGTGCAAATCACCATAGCTGGGCCACATCAATTGAATCAAATGTAACAACACGGGGGCTTACAAAAGTCCCTGCCCCTCCCTCTGTACATTGTACCTAGGTGTCATTAATGTGTCATGGCCACAAGGCATGTTTGACTGGTAATGCAGTCCTCAAGTAACCAGGCTTTGGATGTCTCTCTTGGATGCACATGATGAGACAATTACACTCCATATTTTTTTCTGGTCACCAATTACGGGACATGTTTGCAACCACATGATAGTTAGGGCTAATGTATGTGTGCAGATATGTGTGTAACTGTCACAGGAGACCCATGCTATGTACAAGTTGGCCGTGATATATCAGATGCAGTACTATCATGTCTGAATGGCTGCCATTTCCTTATTCAGCCTACACATTGTATATGTTTATGAAATTGTTGCGCTGTGCACAGATTTTGAGCACATTTCTTCCTTCCATACCTTACAGGTGGACCGGCACCCTACACTGTGGGAGAGGTGGTGACATTTGAGGACCCGACCACTCCAGTGTGTGTTGATATGTCTGTTATGTGTTGTGTTTGCTGGTTATGGACTCGTGTGTGTTGAACGCATAGCAAGGTTTGATGCGTTGGGCAATCATTTCTCTGGTTCCATGAGTGGGAATTCAGTTTCTCACATGTTTTGAGTTGGCCAATGCATATCCAATGGTATTATGTAGGGCTTGTAGGCCATTCCTGTAGGCCCCACTGTGAGTACAGGGGTAAGTCATGTTGATGACACTTGTATCAACAAGAGTCGCACTGGAAGTCAGATCCAATTTAGTCAGCCTGTAAGACCCACATTCTCCAAGCTTGCGACAGCAAACATCTTTCCAATAGACATCTTCTTCCCTATTTACCAACGTAATTAAGAAACAGTAGGTAGCACCTCCTAGCAGCATGTAATTCCACATTTAGTGCTACAAGTATGTGGAACTTGAGTGCAATGGCCTAGGTGTGCATGCAATTCATGATCATGGGTGTTCTTGCAACTATGTGTCTGATGTAAGTCAGGCCTTAGTGGAAGTATATGTTGTGTACCAAGTTCTGCATTTCCTGACATGTGTGGCCCTATGATTGGTCTAGGGTTTGCAGACTCCTAATTGTTGATAGACCTTACCTGTGGTGTGTGTGTAGAGCCAAACACATGTGGAGTTTTCTAGATACTCCTCGTTGTACATGTTGTTGGAAATTGATAGTTGTTTATCCACCCCCCCACCCTCAAACACGGGCATGGGTTTGTGTGCCACATTAACCGGTGTGTTAAGTCTATCAAGAGGACCCTCCGGAGGGCCAAACTCTAGACATTTTTTGATGGACATGATTCCCTCCCCTCCCTCCTCTTTCCTTGTTCTTATAGTTAGTGTGTTTAGGGGGCTTACTGTTAGGTTAGTATAGGATGTTAGTTTAGTTAGTGTGAGTGGGTGGGGGGTCCAGATTATTCATATTTTTACTTATTAAGTGTGTGGGTGGGTGGGTGGGTGGGGGGGTATGTTGGGGTTCTTGTGTGTTTAAAACAAAAACAAAAAATATATATTTGTTTAGGATAGTATAGTATATGTTTAGGTTAGTATGTGTTGTCCTCCATGTGTTCCGTCTCATAAGGGGAGGTGTGGGGTAGATGCTTAGAATGTTTAGTTACATGTGATAAGTAAGTGTAGCTTAGGTTAGTTAGGGACAGTTGTGGGCAATGAGTAGTCAGGGTAGAATAGGGTAGGTAAGATTTTCCCTCAGTTTCCTATTCTGTGATTAGCATCTAATAAATATTTGGTTAACCGTTAATAGTATGTGTTGAATGGTACTTGATCGTGGGTTTGGATTCAGTGTACATACATTTTTTACTATTACATTTGTGTCCTATGCTACAAACAAATCCCAACTGAGCTGTACGATTGGCATCTAGCCCAGAGCTACCTTGCAAAGTGTCGACCCTTCGTTGCAACCACCAATCACAGTTAATATGGATGACTATGTGTTTCTTTTGATAAGTGTGTTTCCAAAGTCACAAACATTGTTTCCAGACTTGGTATCGGGGAAACAGTATTAGGTCTGACTGCAGTGTGATGATCAAGGACGCTCTCATAAGATGAGTTCTCATTGGCACTCTTGTATTCTTGTCTTCATGACTCTCATACATCATTTGTGACACAGTTCAGCATGATTACCTATTCGTATGTAAACTCAGACACCTTAATTTATGCAGTTTTTGTAGTGTTTGCTTAGATTAGTATGCACTGTTATATGTGTTATTTTTGGCGCAGTTTTGCCTTAAAAAGTATAAATATGGCCTAGAGTATTTATACTTTTTGACGCAAAACTTTATACTTTTTGACTCAAGTATTTATACCAACACACACAGTACTACAGTGAAAACACTACAAAATGGACACCAGTTTAGAAAAATAGGCAATATTTATCTAAACACAAAGAAGACCAAAACATCAAAAATCCTACATACACATGTCAAAATATGAATTTTCAAAAGAATAAAAGTCTTACGCCATAGAGAACAATGGAAACGTTGATTTCACACAAAGTACCTGGTTTCTGTAAAAAAATAAATCCTCACGGCTGAGCATGCATTGGGAAAGTCAGCGATGCGTCGATTCCTTACTCGCAAGTGAGGCTGTGCATCATTTTCTTCTCCGGTCGGGTCGTAGTTCATCGATTTCCAAATGGGGCACCTCGGATCTGTGCATGTTCATGATGACTTGACTCCCAGGGACGATGAGTGAGAAATCCAGTTGAACAGTGTTAGAAAACCACGCTGCATGGGGTTTGGATCATTATCAGCAGCTGCAAGCGGGTGTTTTGTCGTTTTTTCAGCCGCGATGCATCGATCTCCCAGCCGCAATGCAGGTGGAGCAATGATTTTCAACCATGAAGCAGTTGGTCACGGTTTATCAGCCGCATTGCAGATGGTGCATCAAAAATGTCCCTGCACTGCATTCTGTGTGTAGATTTCAGCTCTTGCTATACCAATATTCACTTTGCAAGGGCCCCGGGACTGGATAGGGCACCACTTGGCAGGACAGTAGTCTCAGCAGAGAGTCCAGGTGTTGGCAGAGGAAGTCTTTGATTACCCTGAGACTTCAAAACAGGAGGCAAGCTCAGTTCAAGCCCTTGGAGTTTTTACTTCAAGCAGAAATGCACAACAAAGTCCAGTCTTTGTCCCCTTGCAGAGGCAGAAGCAGCTACTACAGCATAGCCTAACAAAGCACAGTCACAGGCAGGGGTAGCACTTCTCCTCAGCTCTTCAGCTCTTCTCCTTGGCAGACGGTCCTCTTGGTTCCAGAAGTGATCTAAAGTCTTAGGTTTTGGGTCCACTATTTATACCCCTTTCTGCCTTTAAACTAGGCAAACTTAAAAGGAAAGTTTCTGTGGTTCACAATAGTCTGCCTTACCCAGGCCAGGTCCCAGACACACACCAGGAGGTTGGAGACTGCATTGTGTGAGGGCAGGCACAGCCCATTCAGGTGTAAGTGACCACTCCTCTTTCCGCTTTAGCTCAGATGGCTCTTCAGCATATGCAGGCTACACCCCAGCTCCCTTTGTGTCACTGTCTAGAGGAGATTCTCAAACAGCCCAACTGTCAGTTCAACCCAGAAAGGGAATCCACAAATAGGAAGAGTCACAGAATGGTTTAAGCAAGAAAATGCACACTTTCTAAAAGTGGCTTTTTCAAACTGACAATTTAAAAACCAGCTTTACCAAAAGATGTATTTTTAAATTGTGAGTTCAGAGACACGCAGCTCAAATTCCATCTGCTCCCAAAGGGAAACTGAATTCAAAAGTGATTTAAAGGCAGCTCCCATGTTAACCTACGAGGCAGATAGGCCTTGCAACAGTGAAAACAAAATTTGGCAGCATTTCTCTGTTAGGACATGTGAAGCACATCAGTACATGTCCCACCATTACTATACATTGTGCTCTGGTCCTGGGGCTACCTAGGACCTTCCTTAGGGGTGCCTTACATGCATAAAAAGAAAAGGTTTAGGCTTGGCAAGTGGGTACTCTTGCAAAGTCAAATTGGCAGCTTAAAACCGCACACACAGACAGTGCAGTGGCAGGTCAGAGCCATGTTAATAGGGCTAATCATGTGGGTGGCACAGCCAGTACTGCAGGCCCACTAGTAGCATTTGATTTACAAGCCCTGGACACCTCGAGTGCACGTTACTAAAGACTTACTAGTAAAATAATTATGCTAGTTACGGAATAGTCAATTACACATACACATACACTTTACACAGGAGCACTTGCACATTAACACTGGTCAGCAGTGGTAAAGTGCCCAGAGTAACAAAAACAGCAACAACAGAGTCCAGTGCACAATCAAAAGCAGAGGCAAAAAAGACAAGGAAGACCACGGCAAGAATGCCAGGTCTAACAATAAATATGATAAAGACAAAAAGATTAGCATTTCCATGGTTGCACCCTTTGTTCCACCTACTTTTGCCAAGAGACTCTTCTGTCTTCTTCCACAGGAGTCAAAGAAAATGTGCAACTTCCTAAGGGACAGTAGTTCAAGCACTTAATAAAGTATTTTCACCATTTTACAACCCCCTTGCACAACCAAATTGAAACTCATTCACGCCTGTTTCTTTTTTTGCTTCTGGCACATTTAGGTGTTCATTACAACCCTGGCGGACGGTGTTAAAGCTGCGGTAAAACCACCAACAGGCCGGTGGTAAAAAAATTGCAATCACAACCGTGGGTGGCGGAAACCGCCAACAAAGACAGCCACTTTAACACTGTGACCGCCACAGCAGTACAAACAAACAGCGCAGCGGTCACCGCCAACAGACAGGCGGGAGACAAAGTACCGCCCACAGTATAACAACAGTCCAATCCGCCACCTTTTCCGGGGCGGATTCCCCGCGGATAAAAACAAGGCAGAAACAGGAATTTCGAAGGGAAAATGCTCACCTCTACACACCCCACGAGGAACGAGGACACCATGAACTCCCTGCGATAGTCTTCCTGCTCCTCTACCAGGAGCACAAATGCCGGTGGCGAAGACCACGGTGAGTACTGCACCTACGACATAGGGGAGGGTGGAAGGGAAAAAACAGGGACACACACATGCAACACCCCCACCCTCACCCACTACTACACAAACAAATGCATACCAATACATCATAGTAACACACCCCAATCACCCCGGAATAATGCAAAGACAATAGAAAATTAGTGTAACCATTGTAATATATTAAAAACAAGTAGGCAGAAATATATATTTACACCATGTACAAAATAAATACCAAGCATAGTAGTCCAGGAAGTGCACTAAGATAGTCCGTGGAACACTGGGACCACACGGTATGGGCGAGGCCCACACAAGATCCCCGACCATGACGGAGAGAATACTGCAGGGACATCAGATACCAAGAAAACAGGCACCTCAGGGGGAGGGAAAGGAGGGGCACCTCAGCCGCTTGAGTGCACGACGCCAAATCCACGAGGGGGCCACATGCCCACTGTTCCATCCTGGGGAGTGCAAAACCACGGTCTCTCAAGTCTCTACAGTGGGTGGTGTGCCCACTGTTCAATCCTGGGGAGTTCAAAGCCACAGTCTCTCAAGTCTCTACAGTGGGTGGTCTGCCCACTGTTCAATCCTGGGGAGTGCAAAGCCACAGTCTCTCAAGTGGATGTCAGTCTCCACTGGTTCTGGAGGGGGCATGGTGCCCAGAGTGCTTCATCCTGTTAAGGACCGAGGTAGTGGATGACAGTCTCCACTGGTTCTGGAGGGGGCATGGTGCCCAGAGTGCTTCAACCTGTTAAGGACAGAGGTAGTGAATGACAGTCTCCACTTGTTCTGGAGGGGGCATGGTGCCCAGAGTGCTTCATCCTGTTAAGGACAGAGGTAGTGGATGACAGTCTCCACTGGTTCTGGAGGGGGCATGGTGCCCAGAGTACATCATTCACCCCGTGACGGACTCAGTTGCGTCAGTGCCACTACCGCTCATGGGCTAGCGGTGCTTCAGATGGCGGTGCCCTGTTCAGCAGTGCTTCAGATGGCAGTGCCCTGTTCAGCGGTGCTTCAGATGGCAGTGCCCTGTTCAGCAGTGCTTCAGATGGCGGTCTCCATTGCAGGGTCTCAGCTGCTGGCCTTTTGCTGGCGGTCCTTCATGGCCCAGCGGGCCTTTTGCTGGCGGTCCTTCATGGCCCAGCTGGGCTTGTGCGGGCGGTGGCCTCCTGGACAGCTGGGCTTGTGCTGGCGGTGGACTCCTGGGCAGCTGGGCTTGTGCTGGCGGTGGCCTCCTGCGCATCTGGGCTGGTGCTGGCGGTGGCCTCCTGGGCAGCTGGGCTTGTGCTGGTGGTGACCTCCTGGGCAGCTGGGCTGGTGCTGGCGGTGGCCTCCTGGGCAGCTGGGCTGGTGCTGGCGGTGGCCTCCTGGGCAGCTGGGCTGGTGCTGGTGGTGGCCTCCTGGGCAGCGGGGACGATGACGGTCTTCTCCGCCGTGCAACTCTTCCCAGACTTGCCGGGTTTCTTGTGGCCCTTCCCCACCTTGGAAGGTGTCACAGCTGACTCCACACTCCCAACGGGACCCCTGGGAGCGGCTTTGGTGGCTGGAGTCTTTACCCTCTCCTGCCAGGCACTGGCCAACTTCTGATGCTTCACAGGTGGGGGACTGTCTGTGCTGTGGTTCCGTGCCACACTGGCTGCCCTGGTGGCCGGTGCACTCCAGATTCCTGTGACTACAAGCACCACTGGTCCCGGAGATGTTGTGGCTGAGGTGCTAGTTCAAGACCTATGAGACGGACGGGGTGGGGGAGGTGTGGGAAAGAGGTCAAGGTTGGACAGGAAAAGTTTTTGGGACACACTGGGACGGGTAGCTGGAGGGGGTTTGGGTGTGGGGGAAGAGGTGGTGGTTGTAGGAGGTGTACGTTTGGTGACTTTGGGTGAAGGTGCATGCGCTGGACGCTGTCGTGAGGTGGATCACTGTTGGGTGGGTGTGTGCCTGCGTTTGTGTATCTTGGGAAGGGGCATCACAGACACATTGGGAGAGGTCACAGGGTACGTGTGAATGGTAGTGGGGTGGTGACTGCACGTGAGCGGGGTGTGGTGGTGGGTTTGCTGGAGAGGGACATAGTGGCTGTAGAGGTAGTGCATGCAGGTGTGAGTGTAGACGAGACTGGGAGGGAGGAGGGAGACGAGGACGAGGGGGACACAGTGGAGGCAGTGGATGTTGGTGTGTCTGCATGTGTGTGATGCTTGCGTGAATGCCTGTGGGATGTGTGGTGCTTATGTTTGCCTGAGCTTCCCTTGGGTGTTGACGTGTGTGCATGTTGGTCTGTAGGTGTGTTTGGGATAGGCTGAGGTACAGGGGATTGGGTCGGGGTTGAGGAATTTGGAGGAGGGAGGCTAGAGACGGGGACAATGGCTGCCATCAGTGCTGAGGCCAGAGTCTGAAAAGCTTGGTGAAGGGCCGCCTGACCAAAATGAATGCCCTCCAGGAATGCATTGGTTTGTTGCAACTGCCTCTCTACACCCTGGATGGCATTCAAAATGGTAGACTGCCCAACAGTGAGGGACCTGAGGAGGTCAATGGCCTCCTCACTGAGGGCACCAGGGGTGACTGGGGCAGGGGCTGAGGTGCCTGGGGCGAAGTTGATGCCCACCCTCCTGGGTGAGCGGGCACGGGGCAAAGGCTGAGTGGCTGCTAGGAGGGCAGTGCTGGTATGGGGGGTGGTGGCTGTACCTGTAGATGCGGGGGGCACAGATGTTGCCGCCACCACAAGGGAGCTTCCATCAGAGGACGAGTCTGTGTCGCTGGTGTCAGCTCCTGTCCCTCGCCCTCCGTCCCACTTGTGACTTCAGACTCTGTAGTGTCGCCCTCCAGGGCCATGTGGGATGCAGCTCCCTCATGCTCCGTTGCCACTGCTCCTCCACCTGATGATGCTAATGCACACAAAAACAGGGAGACAACAAAAAGGGGGGGAATGACAGAAGAAAGACATGTTGACTGCATACATTACCGCTACCGTTGGTGGACACGGCAGACACAGAAGCCCCCTGCACTACACCGCGCTCTTAGGCTCCACTGTTCAATTTATTGGAAATGGCCTACAAGGCTATGGACGACATCTGCACACATAGATGACACAGGGGCATGACTAGCTGTACTTGGCACTCTACAGAGGTGGGCTGGGGTGCCACATGGCCTGACATACGGAGGGGCCTTTCCTACGGAACTCGCCCTGGCCTAGGGAAACCCACAGCCCTCCTCCCCCACCCAGATACCTCCACTGCGTGCAAAGTCAGGAGAATGAGAGTGTACTCACCCCCTTGTGGCTGCTGTGATGCTCTCAAGCGCCCATCCAACTCCGGGTAGGCCACCGCCAGGATCCAGAACATCAGGGGGGTCATGGTGCGATGGGCACCCCTCCCACGTTGGGAGGCCATCCCCAGCTGAGCCTCCGCCGTCTTCTTGCTCCAGCGGCGAATGTCCTTCCATCTTTTCCGGTAGTGGGTGCTCCATCTGTGGCAGAACCCCAGGGTCAGGACGTCCTTGGCGATGGCATGCCAAATATCTTTCTTCTGGTGGGCACTGACCTACATGAAATGTACAGGGGAAAAAGACAAGTTATTACCAACTGCACCGTCAAAGTGATTGGCCCCCATCCCTACCCTTACCATGTGGCACATGCATTCACCGTCTTTCATGCAAGCAGCACTCTCCCCCTTCCTTCTTACATCCAGCCCTCTCCACACAGGCATAGCCCATACAGCATTCTCCCAGTGAACTTACCTGTTTGTCTGGAGGACCGTAGAGTAGCGTGTAGTGGGGGAGGACCTCATCTACGAGTTTCTCCAACTCCTCTGATGTGAAGGCAGGGGCCCTTTCCCCAGCCACTCGAGCCATTGTCTCTTCCAGACCGAGGTCCCAGCAGCACTTGCAGTGTACGTCCTCTCCTGTCGAAGATCAGGTATCGAGTGATTGAAGTGATAGAAAATGGCGGTCACGTCCGCGGCGGTGCGTACCGTCACCGCCGGCGTACATCGCCATTGGCTCCTGGGACCCATAGGGTCCAATGTTAACCAATGCAGCATTGCGCTGCAGTCTTCGACCGCCTACCGCAACAGTGTTCCATGCCAGCGCAGTTACCTCACATCCCAGTGTCCCACTTTACAGGTCAGACAGCCGCCATGTCAGGGGCCCACATGGCTTAATTTCCAACTGCGTCACTCATACCTAGGCCTAGACTCAACACACATACAGGCCACCTTTTGTATATGATATGTGTTATGTGTAAACTGTGGGTATGTACCTCTGAGTTGTTTGACTCTGTGCTCGCTGTTGTCCTTCATGGGCACCGTTCGCTGGGACATGTGAGGAGATGGCGGCATTCTCCGGTGTACCGACCGTTGGTGGACCTGTCGACAATGGAGGAGCGACATTTGATTATCACATACAGGCTTGACCGTGCCACAATCCGGGAACTGTGTACCCAGTTGGAGCCAGACCTGATGTCAGCAATCCGCCATCCCACAGGAATCACCCCTCAAGTGCAGGTGCTGTCAGTGCTCCATTTCCCCGCAAGTGGTTCCTTTCAGACAACAGTGGCCATGGCATCAGGGATGTCCCAGCCTATGTTTTCCAACGTATTGTCCAGAGTGTTGTCTGCCCTTCTGAAACATATGCAGAGCTACATTGTTTTCCCTCAGGTGGAGTATTTGCCTACAGGGGATTTCTATGCCCTGGGACACATACCCAACATCATAGGTTCCATTGATTGGACACATGTGGCTTTGGTCCTCTCCCACAGGAGTGAACAGGTGCACAGAAACCGGAAGAGTTATCATTCTATGAATGTACAGATGGTACGTTTGGCAGACCAGTACATCTCCCATGTAAATGCCAAGTTCCCTGGCTCAGTGCATGATGCCTACATCCTGCGGAAAAGCAGCATCCCTTATGTGATGGGTCAACTCCAGAGGCACCGTGTGTGGCTATTAGGTGAGCACCTGGAAGCAAGTCAATGGGAATGGTTGTCTGGGTCTGGGGATATCCCTCCAGGTTAATGCGTGTCTAACAGTTGTCCCTCACCATTTGCAGGTGACTCTGGTTACCCCAACATGTCATGGCTACTGACCCCAGTGAGGAATCCCAGGACAAGGGCAGAGGAACGCTACAATGAGGCCCATGGGTGAACTAGGAGGGTGATCGAGCGGGCTTTCGGCCTCCTGAAGGCCAGGTTCAGGTGCCTCCATATGACAGGTGGATCCCGATTCTACTCACCAAAGAAGGTGTGCCAGATCATCGTGGCCTGCTGTATGCTTCATAACTTGGCTTTGCGACAACAGGTGCCTTTTCTGCAGGAGGATGGTCCAGATGGCGGTGTTGTTGCAGCTGTGGAGCCTGTGGACAGTGAAGCCGAGGAAGCAGGGGAAGAAGACATGCACAACAGGGACTCAGTGATCCAGCAATATTTCCAGTGAGACACAGGTAAGAATACAAACCTGCCTACTACATGTACTTTAACACTACTACCTCACTACTGTGTGTCGTTTTCACCCAGTGTATGGTCACTGAGTTGTCACTTTCCCTTACGATTTCACAGATGTGGGTCCCACTATGTGTCATCGGCTTAGATTCCTCATGGACTGGAGCTGTGTGACATAGGTATGTTGACATTAAACTTGAAAGAGCATTTTGTCACTGTAATTGCTAATACACTATTTTGAAATCACAGACATACTCCAGATTGTTGTGTGCTTTAAGTGTGTTTATTTAAGTGCTCAATATTGGATGGGGTAGTGAAATGGTGAGGGGTGATGGCGGAGGAATGTCCATGGAAGAGTACAGTCTATTAGTCTCACAGGTGCATTGCCCATATGGGCACAGGAAGTGGAGCTGGGGCAGTTTCAGTATGGACAGGGTGACAAAGTGGGACAGAAGGATGACAATCAGGGTGGTCTAATTTCTTGGCGGGGGTCTTGGCATCGTGCTCTGTCTTTGTCCTGGATCTCAGGGACCGTTTGCGGGGTGGTTCTCCCTCTGCAGGGGGTGGGGTGCTGGTGTGGTGGTCCTGTGGCGGGGCGTCCTGTCCACTAGCGCCGGCGGAGGTGTTGGGCAGTTCATCGTCCATGCTAGTGTCAGGGGCCCCTTGTAGTGCCACAGTGTCCCTCCTGGTGTTCACAAGTTCCTTCAGCACCCCTACGATGGTGCCCAGGGTGGAGCTGATGGTTCTGAGTTCCTCCCTGAAGCCCATATACTGTTCCTCCTGCAGGCGCTGGGTCTCCTGAAACTTGCCCAGTACCGTTGCCATCGTCTCCTGGGAGTGGTGGTAGGCTCCCATGATGGAGGAGAGGGCCTCATGGAGAGTGGGTTCCCTTGGCCTGTCCACCCCCTGTACACATCAGCCCTCCCAGTTCCCCTGTGTTCTTGGGCCTCCGTCCCCTGGATCATGTGCCCACTACCACTGCCCCCAGGTCCATGTTGTTGTTGGGGTGGTGGGTTATCCTGGGTTCCCTGTAGTGGTGGACACACAGCTGTTTGACGTGTCCTGGGGACGGAGGTGTGGGCCCACTGGGTGGGTGCTGTACTGGTGTTTCCAGAGGGTGGAAGGTCTGTAGTGGCCTGTGACTGGGTGATGGGAACCGACTGTCCTGAGGTCCCCGATGGGCCGGGCTGGTCATATAGATCCAGTTGGACAGAGGTGCTGTCATCCCTGTGGGCCTCTTCTGTTGTTGGTGTGGACATGTGTGGACCCTCCTGTCCGGTGACGTTGGGTAGGGGTCCTCCTGCAGGTATAAAAGGATAAAAGGATGGTTATTACATCTGTGTGTTTCATGGTGTGCAATGGGTGGGTGACCGTGTACCCCAGTGCTTGCATTCCTGTGTGAGACCTTGTGTGAGGATGGTTTAGGGGGTTGTATGGGTATGTGCAGTGGCCATGCTTTAGTGACGGGTGTCCATGCTTTGTTGTTGCATGCAGGGCTTGGTGTTGGGATGGGTGGTTTGTGATATTGGGACATATGTGAGGAGTTGGGGTGCTGGGGGTGAGGGTGAGGGTGGGGGTATGTGATAGCATGCAGGTAGGGTGGGGTTTGTAATAGTTAAGATTTGACTTACCAGAGTCCATTCCTCCACCTACCTACTCTTGCGAGACCCTCAGGATGCAGAATCTCCAAGACCTGCTCCTCCCATGTTGTTAGTTGTGGGGGAGGAGGTGGGGGTCCGCCGCCAGTCCGCTGAAATGCCAGGTGGTGTCTTGAGACCACGGAACGCACCTTCCCCCGTAGGTCATTTCACCTCTTCCTGATGTCCTCCCGATTTCTTGGGTGCTGTCCCACTGCGTTGACCCTGTCCACTATTCTTCGACATAGCTCCATCTTCCTTGCAATGGAGGTGTGCTGCACCTGTGATCCGAATAGCTGTGGCTCTACCCGGACGATTTCCTCCACCATGACTCTGAGCTCCTCCTCCGAGAACCTGGGGTGTCTTTGCCGTGCCATGGGGTGGTGTAGGTGATGTGCGGGGTGGAGTGTGTGGTGATATGTGTGCTGATATGTAGTGGTGTGTTGTGTGAGGTGCGTGGAAGTTCTGTGGGTGATGGTGTTGTGTGCCTGTGATTGCTATTGCTCTTGCTGGTGCTCTCTCTCTGGCCTTCTTTCGGAATTTTTTGTCGTAGGGGTTTGTGGGTGATGTGGGTGTGTGTTTTATAGTGGTCTGGGTGTGTGGGAGTGGTGTGTGTATGTGTATCAAGTGTGTGTATTTGGAATTGTCCAATGTGGTAGTGTTTTGTAAATGTGTGTGTATTTTGAGCGCAGCAGTGTGTACTGCCAATGGAATACCGCAGTTCAAAGACCGCTGCATGGACTCATGTGTCATGATAGTGTGGGCGTATTTCTGTTGGCGTGACGGTGGAGGTTTTGTTTTCGCCAGTTTATCACTGACCTTTGGTGTGGCGGACTTGTGTGGGTGTCTGAATTTTGATGGATTCCGAAATGTGGGTCATAATAGTCCTCAGCATTTAAAGTGCTTATCTGTTTTATCTTTATTACATTGAGCCTCTTTTAAAGGTTTCTGGGATGTGACAGAATAGTTGTTCTATGTCGGTGGATGCTGTCACTATAATCCTCACTGTTCATGGTTAGTATGCCAGATTCCCTTTCAAAGTGCCACGAGACAAGCAGGTTTAGTGGGACAAATGTGATGGTTCTGGCATTTTACTTCAATTGTCCTGGGGCTCCTTCTACTGTAGTTCGTAAGCTAGTGGGTGCAGGAGACTGGCCTGGTTTGTAGTGGGTACCTTGGCTACTTACACCTTATACCAGGTCCAGTTATCCCTTATTAGTGAAATGTAGTAGTGTTCTAGCAGCTTAGGCTGATAGAAGTAGCTGTATCAGAGCAGCATAGGCTGAACTAAGAGACATGCAAAGCTCATACAATACCACTTATAGTTACACAGTACCTATGCACAAGTAAAGACAATACTCAGTGTTACCAAAAATAAAGGTATTTATTTGGGTGACACAGTACCACAAATATCTTAGAGACAATACGCCTTCTGGAGGTAAGTATTATACACAACATATACACAATACACCAAAATGAGACAAGTAAATAGTCATAGAACAATGCAAACAATAGGAAATGCTATAGATTGCAATGGGAGAAAATAGGTCTAGGGGCAACACAAACAATATACTAAGAAAGCAGAATGCGAATCACGAATCCCCCCCTAGATAAGTGTAGATTGTGCAGAATCGCTGGGAGAGTAAGAATACAGTAAAGGTAAGTAAATTACCCCACCCCAGAGCCCAGAAAAGCAGGAGTAAAGTACTGCAAGTTGCGTTAGGACACACTACACCTCGAGATTCGGATTTTGCAGTAACCCACCAAGTATGCAAACAACAACTGCTGCATTCCTGGACCTGAACACCTGCAAAAGAAGGGGACCAAGTCCAGAAGTCGAAAGAAGTTTCAGGAAGGACAGGAGCCCCTGCCAACCCAGAAGAGGGTTCAAAAGAAGAATCCACTTTTAGTCAAAGACTGCAGAAATGCACCTTAGGAAGATGCCAGCGGATTCCTGCATGATGCAAAGGATGTCCCACGATGTGAAGATGGATGCAGACATGATTTCGTGTTGGAAGTCACCAACAAGCCCTGGTTACAACAAACGTGTGTTTAGCATAAAAATTGTGCTGGCTGGACCCAGGAGGGACCTGGGGGCCTCAACTCTGTGTGAGGAGGAAGAGAGGGCTCTCAGCACTTTAGAGAGCCCTCAGGATTCCAGGCAGCACCCACGGAGTCCTAGGACATGGGGACAAAGGAGGTGCAAAATTTGGTTGGTTCAGCACAACAAAAGAAGGTCCCACGCCGCCGGAGGACAACTCAACGAGTTGAACATCGCAAATGGAGTGCTGGAGACCTGGGCCAGGCTGTGCACGAAGGAATTTTGCAAATAGTGCACAGAGGCCTCAGGAAGTGAAAAAGATGCAATACACAGGGGTACCATCGCTCTCAGGGAAGGCAATGTCTTACCTCCTTCAAATTGTGTCAGCAGGACCTCAGGACAGTTTATGTCAATGGGGTCCAACCTCTGGGTCCTTAGGAGCATGCTTGTCGCTGTGAGAGGAGTTCAAAGGCACTGGTCGTCATTTTGGAAGGTGGCTGCGTGAGCAGGGGAGTGACTCCGTCACCCCTTAGGAGATTTCTTCGGTCCTTCTGGTGCAGAATGAAGACAGGGAGTCCCCAGAGTGTGCACACCATGGAAACTGTTGCAGTTGCTGGCAGGAGCTGAAGTTGCAGAGGAAAAGTATCCCTTGTGGATACTTTGTTGCTGTTACAGCAGTTCCTGGAGCAGGCTGTGGTTATTCCGAGGTCAGAGGATGATGAAGTAGTTGCAGTGGATTCCTGAAGGAAACTTGCAAGCAGAATATGAAGAGAACCCACAGGAGAGACCCTAAATAGCCCTGAGAGTGGGACTGGCTTCCTTATCAGGTATGCACCTATCAGGAGGGGGTCTCTGATGTCACCTGCTGACACTGGACACTCAGAGACCTCCAGAGTGCCCCCACACCATGCAAGGAAAGATGGCTGAAGTCTGGGACGCACTGGAGGAGCTCTGGGCACCACCCATAGGGTTGTGAGGGACAGGGGAGTGGTCACTCCCATTCCTTTGTCCAGTTTCACACCAGAGCAGGAGGCAAGGGGTCCCTGCACTGGTGTAGACTGGCTTATGCAAGGAGGGCACCATATGTGCCCTTCAAAGTATTTCCAGAGGCTGGGGGAGGATACCCCTCCCCAGCCTGTAACACCTATTTCCAAAGGGAGAGGGTGTAACACCCTGCTCTCAGAGGAAATGCTTTGTTCTGGCTTCGTGGGGCTGGGCTGCACAGACCCCAGGAGGGCATAACCCTGTCTGTGAGGTGGCAGCAGCTGTAGCTGCAGTGCAAGCCCAAGAGAGCTGGTTTGGCAGTACTTGATTTCCATGGTGGAGCCCTCAGGATACATGGAATTGGCTCCCAAATACCAGATTTGGAATTGGGGGGGACAATTCAATGATCTTAGACATGTTACATGGCCATATTCAGAGTTACGATTGTGAAGCAACATATAGGTGTTGACCTATTTGTAGTGCACACTTGTAATGGCATCCCCGCAATCACAAAGTCCCGGGAAATGGCCCTGAACTATGTGGGGGCACCTTCGCTAGTGCAATGGTGCACTCACACTTAGTAACTTTGCAGCTAACCTTCAGCAAGTGAAGGTTTGACATATAGGTGACTTATAAGCTACTTAAGTGCAGTGAAAATGGCTGTGAAATAATGTGTGCGTTATTTCACGCAGGCTGCAATGGCAGGCCTGTGCAAGTGTTTGTTTGAGCTCCCTCTGGGTGGCAAAAGAAATGCTGCAGCCCAGATGTATCTCCTGGAACCCCAATGCCCTGGGTACCTAGGTGCCATATACTAGGGACTCATGAGGGGGGTCCAGTATGCCAATTGAAATTGGTAAAGGGAGTCACTAGCCTACAGTGACAAATTTAAAAACAGAGAGAGCATAAGCACTGAGGTTCGGATTAGCAGAGCCTCAGTGACACAGTCAAGCACTCTACAGACACACACATTAGGCGACAGACTATGAGTCCTGGGCTCCTGACCAGCAGGATCCCAGTGAGACAGGCAAAAACATACTGACATACAGGTAAAAATGGGGGTAAAAGGCCAAGGAAGATGGTACTTTCCTAAAGTGGGTCAAGTACTACCTTCCTCTTCAGCACTTAATTCCCAAGTGTAGCACAGGTCAAGAAGTACAAAATGTTTTGAGAGAGGTAGGTGAAAGGCATACACAAGTTCAATACTCAAAATCTTAACAGTAACTGCAAAAGCTGATTGTCCAGGTAGATACTTGCCTTTGTGGTAAAGGTAGTAGTTAATATGAGCACACAAAGTAAAGAAGCAACATTTAAAATAGTATCCACAGCCTCTTAAGTTTGGCACACTGCCATTGGACTGAGCAGTGTCTCTGAGTCCCTCCTTCCCTTCTAGTAGGACTTATTTTTCCGATTCAATAATGAGGGAAATCTTAAGATGTGGCCCATGCTAGTCAGCTGTCCTTAAGAATCAACTTCATCAATGCTACGTGTTGTGTTCCTGTTGGTTCTAGGAAGGTATGACAGCCTAGGATATTCTTTCCCAATCCAGGGTAGCTGGTGAGTGCTGGAGGAGTAGGGCATGTTTTCGTAAGGCTGAATGCTAGAGGACCACAGTGTCTCAGTGTTGGTGCAAACTGCAGCAGTGTCAGATGTCTCCTCTGTGGCACCCTCAATGGTCAGGCAGTGGTCTCTCAATGGCAGGTCCCTCTGGGTGGATCCTTCAGCAAGGATCCCCTTGGAATGGTGTTCCCGGGTGATCTCTCTGTTTTTCTAGGTATTCCCCAACCGGCACATGGGGGTTGTAGACTTATATCAGCAGGGGCAAAATCTCTAACTTCACTGTTGCTCCTACAGGGTATACATGGGTCACTGACTTTCCATGAGATGGGTGGATGGTCATACTTCCCTCTACAAGATCTCCCTCCAGCCTTCAGACATTCATTTCCTTTTTACAGGGTCCACTTGTCTTGATAGGCAGCCAGCTACTAACTCAGGGCAATTGTTATTGACTTCGAAGGTGATGGTCCCTTAGCCAGCAAGGAGAATAGCAGATCTTAGACACCATTCCTAGTTACAGCAGCTGAAAGTTTTGTGATCTTCTTTCCATGCTGATGAACAGCACTGTTGAACAACGGATGGGAGTGTGATCCGACTTTTATGATCCAAATCCAGAAACTGATCTGATTTAGTGTCTGGTCCTTTGTACATCATGTTGTGGGTGTTGAGTTATATTCTCTGTCCTCTTCTTTTCCAAAGGGGCAGTCTGCCACAACATGAGTGTCTGTGGTTCTGATTGACCCACAACACAGCCCAAGGGACTAGCTAGGGATCACACCTGGCTGTCAGCCTCTACTCAAATATGCCTCACAAAGAGTCAATTGCCAAAGTCCTCTCTTCTATTATTTTCCCTGATGCAACTGTGTTAAAATTATCAGTCCCACCAGGACCTACTGACCACTAACTCTTCTGGATTTAAAGAGATCGTAGACATGCTTAGAGAATGTTGTGCCCCACTTCTTCCATAATATGTGTTCCCACCCCAGCCTTCAGAAGTGTCAGCAACCAACATCTTCTAGTTTGGGGTTGTGGTACTCACCGCCAACTAGCCTTTCCAAACCCTCAGCTTCTGAAATGGAATCCACAGGCCTCAATTTTATGTGCATGCACAGGCACACATACATCCCAGCATGCACATACAAGCATTGCATGCTGCATGTTGCTACATACAGTCATGATGTAGGTCATGGGTGAATTAAGTACACAACTGTGACACTTTACATGAGTGAGCCGGTAGGCACCACTCCAGTGACACAGGTAACCAGGCCCTGTTCACATTACTAAATATCACTAAAAGGAAATTGAGTATGATGCCATCACCATGTTCATGTCACTTAATAATTCCTGGCAAGGGTTGCAACTCTCTACCACTACAAGGGTAAAACTAGTTTCACCCCACCCAGTCTAAGAAGACCACGTTACCATGAGGCAGGCCTAAGTTATGGTGTACAAGCATGATCCATGCTCATGCATGACCAAAAGTCAGTACCAGGGGCCAGATAACCATGCAATTGTGGCTTTCAGAACAGGGTCGCATGTCTGTCACCATTTGTTAGAAATGGGGTCTCTAGATGGGAGTCAGTCTGCACCCTTTTCAGGTAGGGACCCTCAGGGTAAGGGAGATACACAGCTCAGATAACCCCATCTTACTCCCTTGGTAGCTTGGCACAAGCAGTCAGGCTGATCTCAGAGGCAATGTGTTAAGTATTTGTACCAACACACACAGTAATACAGTGAAAACACCACAAGAAAACGCCACACCAGTTTAGACAAATAGCCAATATTTATCTAAATCAAAGACCAAAACAACAGAAATCCAACATACACAAGCAAAGATATGAATTCTTAAAGTAAAAAGAGTCTTAGGGGGTCATTCTGACCCTGGCGGTCGGTGACCGCCAGGGTCACCGACCACGGGAGCACCGCCAACAGGCTGGCGGTGCTCCGTCGAGCATTCTGACCGCGGCGGTTCAGCCGCGGTCAGAAACGGAAAGTCGGCGGTCTCCCGCCGACTTTCCGCTGCTCGGGAGAATCCTCCATGGCGGCGGAGCGCGCTCCGCCGCCATGGGGATTCTGACACCCCCTACCGCCATCCTGTTCCTGGCAGGTCTCCCGCCAGGAACAGGATGGCGGTAGGGGGTGCCGCGGGGCCCCTGGGGGCCCCTGCAGTGCCCATGCCAATGGCATGGGCACTGCAGGGGCCCCCGTAAGACGGCCCCACAAAGTATTTCAGTGTCTGCAAAGCAGACACTGAAATACGCGACGGGTGCAACTGCACCCGTCGCACCTTCCCACTACGCCGGCTCCATTCGGAGCCGGCGTCCTCGTGGGAAGGTAGATTTGCCCTGGGCTGGCGGGCGGCCGCCCGCCAGCCCAGGGCAAATCTCAAAATACCCTCAGCGGTCTTGTGACCGCGGAGCGGTATTTTGTCGGGGGAACATTGGCGGGCGGCCTCCGCCGCCCGCCAATGTTAGAATCACCCCCTTAATCTGTAGAAATTAATGGATGCATTGTTTTAGCACGAAGTACCTGGTATGCATGAAAAATAATGCTGCACGGGCAAGCGTGCATCGGAAAAGCAAGCAATGCATTAATTTCTTACTCACAGTTGAAGCCATTTGTCAATTCTTTCTCCGCCGGGCAAGTGATGCATCAGGTTCTAGACCAGCAGCCTCGGGTTTGTGCCGTGATGTTGAAGATTTTGATGCCCAGGCTCAATGCGTGTAAAGTCTGGATACACAGCAGCAAGGAATCTGCTCTCAGCTGGCGATGCATCACTTTTACTGGCAATGCATACATTTTTCAGCTGCATTGCAGGTGCTGCACCGGTTTTTCCACCGCTCAGCGCCAGTGTGTGGATTTTTACCTTGGGTTCAAAAGCTTCTCCTTTCAAGGGCCCAAGGACTGGATGTGGCACCACTTGGCAGGGTAAGGGTCACAGCAAGAGAGCCAAGGTTTTGGCAGATGAAGTCTTTTATGACCCTGAGACTTCAGAACGGGTGCAACCTCAGTCTAAGCCCATGGAGAAACTTTACAAGCAGGATACACAGCAAAGTTCAATCCTTGACCTCTTTAAGACAGAAGCAGCACCTGCAGACCAACCCAGCAAAGCACACAGAGCAAAGGGGCAATACTCCTCCTCCAGCTGTTCAGCTCTTCTCCTTGGCTGAGGTTCCTCTTGATCCACAAGTATTCTAAAGGTCTAGGTTTTTTGGATCCCTTACTTATACTAATTTCTGGCTTTGAAGTAGGCGAACTTCAAAGGAAAGTCTCTGTTATTCACAATGTCCTGCCTTGCACAGGCCTGGCCCCAGACACCCTCCAGGGGGTTGGAGACTGCATTGTGTGATGACAGGCACAGCTCTTTCAGGAGCAGGTGTCAGCTCCTCCCCACTCTATCCCAGGAGACTCCTCTGGATATGCAGGACACACCTCAGCTGCCACTATCTAGAGGGAATACACAAACAGCCCAACTGTCAGTCTAACCCTGATGTGGATTCCATAGGCAGGCAGAGGCACAGAACGGTTACGCAAGAAAATGTGCACGTTCTAAAACTGGCATTTTCACACTGACCATCTAAAAACAACTCTACCAGAAGATTTATTTTTAAATTTTGAGTTCAGAGACCCCAAACTTCACATCTCTATATGCTCCCAATAGGAAACTGCACTTAAAAGATATTGAAAGGTAGTCCCAATGTTAACCTATGGGAGAGATAGGCCTTGCTATAGCTAAAACTGAATTTGGTAGTATTTTACTATCAGGGCATGTCCTACCTTTTAAATACACTGCACCCTGCCCATGGGACTACCTACGGCCTACCTTAGAGGTGATATACATGTAGTCAAAGGAAATGTTTGGGCCTGGCAAGTGGGTACACTTGCCAGGTCAAACTGGCAGTGAAAAACTGTGCACACAGACACTGCAGTGGCAGGTCTGAGATGTGTTTACAGGGCTACTCATGTGGGTAGAATAATCAGTGCTGCAGGCCCACTAGTAGCATTTGATTTAAAGACCCTTTGCACCTTTAGTGTACTTTACAAGGGACTCACTAGTAAATCAAATATGCCAATTATGGATAAACTAATCACAATACAATTTAGACAGAGCATATTCACTTTAGCACTGGTCAGCAGTGGTAAAGTGCCCAGAGTCCTAAAGTCAACAGAACCTAGTCAGAAGAAATAGGAGGGAGGAGGTAAAAAGTTTAGGGATTACCCTCCAAGAACGACCAGTTCGAACACCATGTAGGGAACAATCCGATCCCAAAACAGTGCCAACTGCCAACATTTAGTATTATATTTATGTCTGTGGCTGTTACAGTTTGGCGTTTTTGAAAATCTTGTGTCTCTATCCTTATCTCTTATAAAGTACTACAACTTTTGCCCTTGTACCCAGAGCTGTGCTTCTGCTGCTAATGGAGTCTTGGGTTTTTACTACTCAGGTGGGGATTGCACCTGCCGCCATGGAGAATGTTTGTCACATTCACTCTTTTCTATCTGACAACTGGCAAGAAAGCTCAATAGATTAATGTGCCTGCTACAGGGACACACAGTTGCATGAGCTCAAATCACAAGATTGATCACCTCTATGGGATCAACATAGTTCTATATCTTTCCATGATCAACAATAGCTTCACAATTAAGTTGGATAATAGCTTTGAAGATTTATGAACCTACAGATAACTGCAAATGTAAACATCAACCTGAAGGCACTTCTTACACTTCTTGGATAGATTTCCAGGTGTAGTATTGGAAAGGTCATGCGATATCTGCAATCCGATAGTAAGGAATAGTAAGGAAGTAAACACAAGAGGAATCAGATCACTATCCAAACACACCCTTTTTTCTCCTTTGGGAAAATTGTTTTCCTAATGGACAAATCACTTGGTCTATACCCTCAGAAAACTGGGGATTTTCTTGTTTCCCTTACTCATTGGAAAGGGAGTTACCCCAGCTCTTCACTGGAGTAAATTAAAAACCTTTCAGGGTAGGAGGAGAATGGAACGGAGGTCAGAAATGTTCTCAAGCATCCAGGTGTGTGAGTGTTACCAAACTTTCAAGCAAAGCCACAACTGCAAAGCTCACTTATAACCGCTAAGTGAGATTAACAAATGTCGAAATCTCAACACTTGTGCTTAGGAAGCTTCCCTCGAAAATTACTTTACATCTATCAGGGATTCCAATGTGATGTGCTGGCAGGCATTTTAAGGTAAAGTCAGCCATAAATGTATGTTTATGATTCATTTTCTTATTTGAATAAGTCCCCTTTTCCTCCCGAACAAGAGACAAAGCAAAAAGTGATATTTCAGTCAGTCCTTCAAAGACTTACCACATTATTCACTCTGCAAACCTTTTACTAGATTGTAGTATTGTACTCTGGCTCTAATAATGCATACACACATTGTAATAGAAATTATTTTATTCAGGAAAACACTGCTGTGTGTGAGAGATCAGTAGGAGTTTCTCTGGTAATTTAGCATTGAGAGCTTTAAAATAACACTGCCAATAACATTTTCATCTATGATTTAACTTTGACCCTTTTTCCCCGTACGGTTCAATCATTTGAAATCTCTTCCCATCTCAGAGAAAATTTCTTGTTGGGCTACATCCCACACAGAGGTAAATGTGTTACCCTTGGGGGGTTCTTTGGCTCACGTTTAACAGGTATTCCAGTTTTCAGGGAAAATGCAGGATGTGCACTTGTTAGCACTTATGAAAACGTCAGACCTATGTACTTTTTCTGTGCTTATTTTTCCTGGTTGTACTCCCATCACCCATAAACTGTGCTAATAAACCAGGATGCACAACGCTCTTTCAGCCAGTAGATCAGTTTATCTGGAATGACTTTGGGTGTTTCAAGTAGCTGATTGGAAATTCATTTTTTCAACATTTACATGGTTTTGTATTCTACAGATCAGACTTCAAGTGCGTGGGAGCACTGTACTAAAAAAACATTTACTTTAGCTACAAAGGAGATGCAATGCAAAAAAAAACATTACCGACGGACACCTGTAGATGGTACATGCAGAAGCGGCAAACATGTTCTAAAAAATTAAATAGCAATGCCATTTAAAAATAGAGAGGTCATTGGCAGATTGATAATTTTTAGAAATTAAGGCCTCTTCCCTTATATATAAAAAGATCTGAAGGCTGTGGCCAAGACATACATTTCAGAAGCCAGAAGTGTATTGCTTGAACTTTGTCAAATGAAGCAATCTTGAAGGTAAACGGATGTGCTGCTCTGAGCTAAATACACTTTTAGTAGCATGGCTCCCATTAAATCATGAAGACGCCCTCGACATTGCCATTACTTGCTTGGTAATATGCAAGCTCCTTAGGAAAAATGCTTCTTGGAGGCGCTTCTGAAAATATACATTTTTTTCCTTTTCATTCTGGGTGCTGTGAAAGTTTCAGGCCAGTCACACCTTTTGCTATTTTCTGGTTCTCTTTCTTAATCAAATCATGTGTATTCTGTTGGAGCACTGCCCTCTCCCAGACTGTGACAGTGAAGGTTTAGAGGTGTTTCCGCTCTTCTAGTTAACTAGCCCATTGCTATGCAGTCTGGTGACCAAGGGAACGCCCTGCCACTCCCCGTTTCCGTCTCTTTGAACAAGAACCGCAAGCTCAGCCTTTCTGATTCTTTTTAGGAAAACAAAAGAACTGGTGCATTCCAAACGAAATGATAGTTCACTGCTAAAAGAGAAATAGTTTGCAATTAGTGATACAATGTCATTTTCATGTAAATAAAGTGTGCTAAGCAATGAATTGCGGTTTGACATCTTTAATCATTTTGTTATGGTGAAATATTTCGAACACAGTTTGCTTAGTGTTACTGTAGATTTTTTAACCTAGGTATGCATTTGAAAGAGTTGTGCTTACAACAACGATAGCTTCATTGGCACGCAGGGAGTGGACATAATTCTATTAAAAAGGTTTTAAAGCCTATTGGCTCTGTTTCAGAGGATAACCTCCACCAATTCAATCATGTATTTTCTGTGGAGAGTTCAGGCAGTTGGGCGCAACAATTAACCCCGCATTTGGACCATGCCAGACATTATACAGTTCTTACATTACTTTAAATCATATCATAGAAATTATTCACTTGAGACGTTATCTTGTGGAAGAACATTCCCATATTTTATTCTCGCATGCACAATTGCAATTCAAATACTGATTCATAAATCATCATGACGGGTCATAAATCAAAAACAACGTCATAAATCAATGTGACATCATCAATCATTGTGACAGGACCATATATCATCTGCAAGTGACTGGTCATAAAACATACATGTCGGACTGGTCATCCATCATATGTCCTTCTATGATGCCTGCCTGTTGTCCGTGCAATCATACATGCTGCATTTTGGGGGTCATCAATTCTTTGTTTGTTTGTTTCATTTGTGAGGAGGGGTAACTTCTTTTTGGTGTTTAGACTGAGCTTGCTACCTTATCTGTGTGCTTTGTGCCCGACCGTTCAACCAATGGTTCTGGGCTGTGAGTGCCGTGCTCCACTTACTCCTCCCTGTCAGACCCACTCACCCTGCCGTAAGGCATCCCCAGGTGAGTGGCCTTCTTTTTGGCACACCAGATTGCCAGTGTCCAACATGCTACCCGACTTTAGAGTATACAATGCCTGATTAAAAGGGGGGACAGCGCACGTGGTCTTAAAAGCCCCGCAACTGGTCCTGCAGGTTGTCTCTTCTGTCTCCTCCATGTGGGGGGTCAAAAGAATACCTGGGACCCCATTGCCCCCCCCTTTCATGCCCACCGTGGCATGCTTGCTGGTTCTGTTGGGGAGCGTAGGGGGGAGTTGACCCCCTTTGATGAAGCCACCAGGGTGGCCCAGAAACCGGTTAAACCGGTCCCAGCGGATGTTAACATGCTGACCCTGAAGGTCTCCTTTGAGAGTGGCCTCTGCTAGAGTGCTTGACAGGCAGGTCTGAACTAGCAGTGTGTGGGCCAGTGTTTGGCTGGTTTGAGATTTTCTACTTTAGAATTCCCTGCTATTAAAACAAACATCGCTTGCTGGAAGCTCAAATACATGCCATCGTTCTTGCCTTACAAAACACCTATGGAGAATGTCTTTACAAGTTCAAAACTGTGACAATTTCACAAACTGGGCAACCTCTTTTTAGTTGTTTGATTCACTGATACTTTTATTTTGGTGCCCAGGCCTATTTTCTGTCCCAGCCCGACCCTGAACAGATTAAAGAAGTGTATTTTTCTCAACATGTGGGATAAATTCCCCCTTATTATATCAGATTTTATTGCGCACTGACAGGCATTTATTAAAAGTAATAGTGTTTAAACTTGTGCTTATAAATGTTCAAGCCCTCTGTACTGCAGATGAAATGCCATTAGTGTACTAAGAAAGACGTCAGTAGTCATGAGCATGGTATATGTGGCCTACATTCTGTTAAATGCAACAACATTATAGTCTATTATATTAAACATTGTTTTTGTGCAGAAGTGATTCTGAACACACATATTTCAAGAATCTCTAATGTGCAATAATGAGGAAAAAGGAGGCACAGTGTAATAACATATTTGCCTAGTATCAAGTGCGACAGCTCCAGCAGACTGGGAGGAGAACCACAAGACTAAGTACACATTGATTGACGAGCAAGACATCCCGTTAGTTGAAAATTACTAATTTGAGTCGCAAGTCGGAAGCCGGAAGCTGGAAGTCAGAGTTGGAGTCGGAGGAGCAGACGTGCGCAGGATGCAAGAGATCGGACGAGCGCGCCCGCCGGGCAGCTAAGCCGCTGACCCGCTAACCTGCTGACCCACTAATCCACTGACCCGCTGTCAGCACCGCAATGGGAGAAAAGATGAGCGCGGCTGCATTGCCGTGTGGCTGGTCTGCATGTTGCTTGCTGCCTGCCACCTGCTACAATGCCCATCACCAGCCGCAGGGCGTGGGACGTGAAAAGAAAGAAAAAAGAAAAAAAATAAAGTTTACTCCTCAGGCCCTCCTGCAGTGCCTTAACCTCCCCCGGGCCCCTCCTTTCCCTGGAATGTGAAAAGAAGGTAGGAGGAGGCTGGGGTTGGGGGGTACACAAGGACTGGAAGCTGGAGGCCCAGAAGGCCCAAGAAGTAGGCCAACTCAGGTGCAGTGTTGGTGAGTGCAACAGTCATAAGTGACTGTCGCCAAGGGAGAGTCCAGGCTGCCACAGAAGTGGCCCAGCCAGGTCTGGGTGCAGTTTGTGGGGGAGCCATTATGACTTGCTCACCATACTGTGTACCAAACCGTCAAATGCCAATTTATTAAACTGCCAAGTAACGACGTAGTAGTACTATTGGTGGTACTTTATAAAGGGTGCCCAAGTTCACATCTAAATTCAGGTGTAGGACCCCCAGGAATTATTTCATAAGGATCAACGACACGGCCTCAGTAGGTCTAACAGGCCCAACAGGCCCAGCCAGGCCCAGCCAGGCTCAGCCAGGCCCAGTGGTATCCCTCATGGCCGCTAAGACCTACGGCAGGCCTTCCAGTGGGCCCTGCAGGATTCAGGAGATTTGAGGATGATTCTGTGTGCTTGTGCAAACCATTGAGGTGTGGCAGTGCGTCTATAAAACTGGTTATCAGGGGAAATCTTGAGGCCGGTGAAGGCCCCAGCTGGTCTCAGTGGAACTGCTAGGGCCGATTAGGCCCTCCAGTGGGCTCAACAGGATCCAGTAGGAAATTTGAGGAGAACTGTGCGTGCTCATGCCCCTCAATCGCTGAGGTGTGGTGGCGCATTTATAAAACAAGTGAGCAGAATTTAGTTTTATTTAAAGCCAGTGAAGATGTGATCTGGGAAAGAAAGGACTCTTCAGCCGCAAACTAAGAGGAATAAGAAGAATAATAAATTCTCCTCTCTGTCTCCAATACATAAAAGGAAAGCAAAAACGAAGTCAAAACTTCAGTCCTTAATCTCTCCAATATCTCCCATTTTTCAAAGGTTGAGAAATCGACGAACATCTCCCATAAATGTTACTTCTTGAAGGACCCTGCAGATGTGATTTTTTCTGTATCTAATGGCTCTGTGGTTTTACCCCACCCTATCTTCCCCATAAAAAGTAAAAGCAGCCTGCTATACGAGCAAGGTGATATAATTGGGTGCACGGAGGACGGGCGACTGAAAAATCTGCTTTTGGTAATACTTTAAAAATAAAGGATGATAAATCTAAAGAAAAAACCTGGGGCTCTATCAGTGATCCAGAACTACTGACCCTCAGGTCATCATCACCTTCTCCCGTTGCTTCCACCTATCCACCTTTGAATGAACTGATCACCCACACCTAGGTATCCAACCTCCTCTTGAGGTAAATGTAATTATTAAAAGAGGTATGGATTCCATGCCAAGACTATCCACTTTGGGACCTCAGGAGGATGGCCCAACGCAGAGGGAGAATCAAATTTTAGAAATTATTCATACTTTGGATAATATTAATAAATTAGGCCCATTAACCCTAACTCTAGCTCTCTTTCTTGTAAACAACTGGATCTACGAGATGTGCAGGCTTCTGCCTCATATATTCAACTGGATACCTCTGCTTTTTTCATTATAGATCCCCAAATGCCTCTGTCACATCAAAAACACAAACAAATGAATCCGAAGGTAAGGTGGCTATAAATGAGAATTCACTGCCTCCACAAAATACTCCAAATAACTTGGATAAAAATCCTGTATGGAATATCTTTTTTAAGACTTCGCAACTAACTCTTCATTCCCTGTATTATCTGTCCTCAAAAATGAACGTCCAGGTGGATCTACTGAATGTTATGGCAAAATCAATATCAGGGACAGATCAGAAGCTGGCTGACTTGAACATCCTGATTAAGCGAGCTCAGAATTTTGCAGGGATGACAAAAACAGACTGTACCTGTGAGCCTATGATCACTAAGCTAGCCACACTCCCAGAGGCTTCAAACTTAATGAAAACAGACCTTAAGGCAAATCTAAGTTAAAAGGGGGTGAATTTGTAGCTCAAGAGACTCCCCACCAACAGGAGGAGGCTGGTCCAAATGATAATATAGGCAGTGTAGTTACCCGCTGTACTGAGATAATGATTGATAAGGAAATAGAACTTTCCGAAGAACCAGGGTGTGGTCAGGGGGGAATACTTTGTGAAAAGGTATGTTTACTGAAATCTTCTGAAAAGGAGAAAGGTCGTTAGTTATACATGAATTTCCTCCCCTCTCCTAAATTGGTGGTGTATCTGCTACAACTGGAAAAGCCGGCTACTAAAAGACAAAAGAAAAAACAACGGAAAGTAAGGAATAAATGAAGGGGTGTCTTAATGAGCCCTCCAATTATAAATATGAGCTCCTCTCTCCCCCTGGACACAAGAAATGGTATGATAATGTCTTATGAATTGAGTACTAACAAGAGAGGAGCACGATCGCCAATAAGTTGTTCCCACTATTTAATACACAAAAGAGGGGGCCTACTTACCAAGACCACAGGGACTCAAATGAATCTAACTCTAATGTGGAGATTATAAAAAACAAGGACCAACAAGATTAATTAAACCTAAACAGTATAGGTCTAACAAAACAGGAACCACAAAATATTAAACCACAGCAAAGCGAGTTGAAAGTGTTATTCTAGAGATCCATAGGAGGTCATTTGAATAAGATGGCATATATATTACAGTTACTAATTCCAAATATGCTAAACATCTTAGGGCTCAAATGGCTCAGCTCCAAGGAGAAAAAGGAAGTGGTTCTGTCATCAAACAGTTGGAATTTATGAGATCAGGGGCAAAGGGAATGGTGGAACCTCCCGGGCCACTCTTGGAGGTAGAGCCCTTACATAGATCTGATGTGAGGCCAAATGCATCAAATCCGGGATGGCCAGACAGAGTTTTTATGTCACAGACTGAGAAAACCAAACATAAAAGGATAGTCCTTGTGGGAGGACAGGACAACTCTATGAGAAGTACCAACTATGGTTCACCCGTAGACTATAAACAATAAATTATGGAACTACAATACCAATCTAGGGGCCCATCTGATATTCTAAATGGCGGAAATATATTAAAACGTCTACAAGTTATTCCGGGCCTAAAAGATATAGACCCTACTCATAACCCTGGTGGTCGGTGACCGCCAGGGCTATAGTGGAGGTAGTACCGCCAACAGGCTGGTGGTACTGCCAGCCTTATCACGACCGCCACGGTAATACCACCGGGACCAGTGGTTTACTACCATGGCAGTCCTGGCGGTAGTAATCTGCCAGGGCAGCTCTGCAAGATACTGCAATGGGAAGGCTGGCGGTAAGAGGGCTCGGGGTGCCCCTCGGGGCCCCTGCACTGCCCATGCACTTGGCATGGTCAGTGCAGGATCCCCCAGGCACAGCCCCATCGTGCATTTCATTGCCCGAATTTCGGGCAGTGAAATGTGCGACGGGTGCTACTGCACCGGCTGCACATCAGCATTGCCGCTGGCTCTATTACAAGCCTGCTACAATGTTGATGTGACTTTTCCACTGGGCCAGCAGATGGTAACGGTAACACTGTTACCATCCGCTGGCCCAGTGGAAAAGTTGAAATAGGGAACCAGGTATACCGCCAGCACTGGCGGTATACTGGCGCCCGCAGCCTCGGCGGTCCTTCCAAAAGACCGCCGAGGTTGTAATGAGGCCCATCAAGTCTACTGATATTGTCTCCATAGAATTCTTACCAGGGGTTAAGAGCGATAAAGGTAAATTTAATGAATCAACCCTGGTAACGTGGAAGTTATCACAAGTGGTTAGAAGAGTCATAAAAGAAAAACACTCTTTCTTAAAATGGGGAATTAGATTTAGTATACCCCAACAAATAGGTTATCCCAACCCACTAGAGGACCAAAATAGTATGCCCTAATTAAACAAGTTAAAAGGCTTAAATCAACCTTTTTCAGTCCTTAGATCTGCAATTGGGAATCAAAGTACTGAAGATCCCCACACAAGGCACAAAGCATCTAATACTCATCTTTTATAGGAGCAATTTTTTAGGAGCTAGATCTAGGGTGACTGTTGGCAGCACTTCACAAAGAAAATTGTCAGTGACTTCCAAACAGCCCGGCACAATATGGATTGGTAAATCCCTATAATAAACCCCTCCAAGTCCGCTCTTGGAATATAAACGGGATTAGATCAAACAACCAGCGAAAAGACCTGACTAGTCTATTAAATAAATTCCAAATTATTTCTTACAGGAGACTTTGGCTACCAATCCATTTACAATTGATGGATGAATGGGCTTTTTTCCTCAGCAATTAGGGAAACATGGTTTGGCCGCCCAAGGGGGCCTTCAACAATCTTTATTTTGGCAGGATTAAATATATCTTGCATATGGGTAAATGAGGAAAATGAGAATTTTTTGATAGTGAAGAAAGATGGATGGAATAAAGAGCATTCCAACTCACTTTTGCTAATGAATGTTTATATCCACCCAGATGCACGCTCCAGGAAATACATATCCTCTAAATTGATAGACACAATATTAACTGGCTATCAATATCTAGAATCCTCTGAGTTTTTAGTAGCTGGGGATTTCAATATGAAATTATTAAATCCTTTTGAAAGGGATGCCCAAACTATCCTGCAAGATCAGCTGTGGACAGTCAAACATCAGACCGTGTGGTCTTCAGAGCTAGGTAAACCTGACACTAGGCAATCTCCCTAGTAAAAGATATTGAGGCCCTTAAGCTCCGACTCCTAAATGGGAGATTTCCACAAGATACGCTGCCAGCGGCTACCTGTTATGTCACTGGAACCCAAGCAACTATTGATTACACTGAGGCCTCTTTGTCCCTCTTTACTCTAATCACCAGGTACCACATTATAAAGTCAGATAAGAGTGACCATGGTCAATAATGCCTGGATATTGGCTGTGGTTTCCCAATATTTAATCCTGCCCCTACTTCATCAAGGGATATTACTTCCACAAACTATAAGAAACTTCGATGGAATGAAAAATCAATGGAGTCCATTGGTGAACTTTCAATTGCGCTATTTGAGCAATGGCAAAATGATATATCCTGTGACCCAATAACCATTTGGTCAACATTCCTGGACAGATTCGCAGTTGGTCTCCTTACAGACAGACCATAAAAGACCTATCAGAACCAAGTTAAGAAGGCAACAGAACAGACTCTTATGGCTATATAAGAAAAACCCAAGTGACTGTCATATCAAGGCTGATTTAGAAAATATCAATAACATCTGTCAGAAGCAAATATGGGACCATACATTACAGAATAGTCACAATTCTTGGTCAAAGTCATTATTCCTGAGTAAAAAATCAAATGCACAGGGATTCTGGAAAATGGTTAATTAATCGAATAAAGCCCCAATGACCTTGACTAGCTCAAATATTTCGTAATCGTCATGGTCTGATTATCTACCTCATCATTTTAGCAGGCATGGTGAAAATAAGAAAGACACTAAAAACTTAGATGTGATAAAAATTGAGCCACGCTCATAAGGAGCAATATCTAAGCCCCCAATTGCCCAAAAGGAAGCTGCAAACCTAACCTACTTGATGTCGGAGGCTCTTAATTTAATAAAGAGCAGTAGAAGTGCAGGGGCCCCAGGTCCAAACAGGATCCCAGATGCATTATTTAAAATGAACCCGGCATTTTGGGAAGAAAAACTGGTCTCAATTTATAATCATTGTATAGAACTAGGAAGCATTCCAAACTCTTGGAGAGGCGCTATAATCCATCCAATATTTAAAGAAGGCAGCAAATTTCATCCTGAGAATTATCGACTGTTTACTTTAACGGATGTAGAGGCTAAATACTATGCTAGACTATTACTGGAGCATCTTTGCACCTGGGCAACCGAGAACAATATTATTCACCCCAATCAGACAGGCTTTGAAAATGACCCTGGAATGGCTACAAACATTTTAACTCTTTCCACCATCATTGACAAATGCAAACAAAAAAATCAACCTTTCCATTTGTGTTTTGTAGACTTCAAATCAGCTTTTAATTTTCTACATCCGAGTCCCCTTTGGAAAAAGCTAGCTGCACGGCACATAACAGAGAATTTTTTAAAGGGTATTCAGCAGTTATATGGAGATGCATGGGTTAGGGTAAATATAGGGGATGGATCTTTCCTTTCAAGAAAATTTGAGACAAACAAAGGACTGAAACAGTGTTGCGTACTGGCTCTGTATCTTTTTAACTTCTTCATATCAGATTTGACTTTTAAGCTTAATAAGGTGAACGTGCATTCTCCTAAGGTTGGTGATATTTCCAATTTGTTATACGCTGCTGATGTAGTACTTCAGAGTCAAACTAAGGTAGGACTACGTTGGCTCATCATTCATTTAATCGAATATGCTGAGCAGAACGGAATGGAAATCAATCAGAAAAAAACTAAAGTGATGGAAGTTAGTATAAAAACCCTTAGAGTCAATTAATGGCACACACAAGGGGGAGTATTAGAACAAGTCAACCACTGTAGCTACCTGGGTGTACTATTTGATAAGCAGAGTTCCTTTCTCCTTCAGAAACAGGACTTATATAGAAAAGAAAGTGTTCTATTGATTGCTTTTTGTACTCTGAAAAAGTCGCTTAGAGGCCCTAGCTACCGTCCCTTGCTACAAGTTATCAAGGCTAAACTAAATTCGACGATAGGGTACGGTAGTGAAGCCTTGTGAGGACAAGACACTCCCATCCTGAATGGAATGATTGGAAAAGTGTTTAGGTCTTTATTCCAACTAACAGGGTACACTTCACAAGTTCAAATTAGGCTAGAGTTGTGGTACTTAAATCAAAATATAGCTAGGAAGTGTAGCTACATTGAAACCTGGAAACACCTACAGTTAACAAGGGGAAATCATCTTTGCCAGGCACTCTCGAAGGAGATCAGTTCGAATCCTACAGCCAAATCTAGACAGTACTTAGATCAGGCCCTAAAAGATTTGGAGGGATTCAATTCTCTCCCATTGTGCTTTCAAGAAAAATCATAAACCACATAGCGAAGAAGAAATCCTGTTAGCAATCAGGTCACACTCATGGATGGTAATTAATGAGTACAAAATCCTGAAGTATCAGCCATATTTGGAGGCCGGGTGGTCAAAAGCTGATAAGGATCTTCTTATTAAACACAGATATGGCCTTATTACTGGTGGCACCCACCTAGCCCCTTGGTAACGTACTGCAACAATTTCCCAGTGTAGGCTCTGTGGCTGTGGTGTGGAAGATATTACCCATCTGATCTGGATCTGTAATGGCCTACTGAATGAGCGCAAGATTCTATTAAAGGCAGCCTTCCATCAGATGGGAATACGGTCCTTTAGAGAAGCGGTGATCACTTGTTTTAAACTTTCTGACTATACTTTGAACGCCAGGTTTATAAAGTTTATACGTTTGACATCTAAAAAATTACCATATGGTCATCAATTAGTGTAAACATAATATATGTTTTTGCTGGCCTATAAATTGCGAAACTATAAGGATCACTGCTGATTTTTAAGGCTCCCCATACTGTATCCATGGAAATATTAACTTAATTGTAAATTATTATATAATTTAATATTTAAAAAATTGTTTATGACACGATAGCGTCAAAAACGATTTTAGTATTTTTAAGATAACTCTATAACACACTTGGATTTGCATGTATAAGATTCGGGGAGTTGGAAATTGATGTACTTTATGGGAATATTTATGTGGGTATGAGTATAACATATTCATTCCTATTTAGGAGGATTTTGTTAGCAATGATAATTAATAATAGCACAAATTTTGTGTAATGTATAATTGTAGATAATCACAGTTAGTTATATTGAATTTATATGTAATAATTTATTCTGAGAAGGACTTTTAAAATAAAATGGATGCATTTTTATTTGCATGGAGTGAGCTAGTATTTTAAAATGTATGATGTATTGGTTTTTATTAACTATGCATTTAATAAACTTGACTTGACTTGACTGGTATTACACAGTTTGGCCAAGCAAGAACGCTGCTGGGATTGTTTTGAGAATTTTTACTTTCATGTTGTACAATTCAGCCACAAGTTGGGCATCTCTCTGCTTTTAAAGTGAAGGTCCCTGCATTGTATTTAATTCTTAGATGGTTTCTGAATAGAAGCCACACAAAAGCTCAGCTCATTTTGTGCTTGTGAGTCCTAGAGGACGTCCATCTGAGCCAGGAAAGGAATCACTCATCCCCAGTTTACAGCTAATTGTAGAGCTCGAGTTAGCAAAGATTTTGAGAGGGTCCATCTGAGAAAAAAAGAATCCTCAGAAAGATCAATCAATGCTATGCAGTTTCTTATGTTGTCAATTGGACGTGACAATAAACAGAATTCTGGATGTGGATACTCAAGATTAGTAAATCTAATGTGTTCCATTGGTTGATGGTAACAGGTGGAAAATCATTTTGACAATTGAACATTTCCCTGGAAAACTGAGGATGACCCAGATGACAAGCCCCATGCAATAGGCAACAAATGTCCCAAGTAAAAACATACCACAACTGTAGTGCTGAGGTGCACCATGAAGGAAATTGCTTGCTAAAAGACTTAGGGCTTGATTTAGAGTTTGGCAGAGAGGGTTACTCCATCACAAATACGACGGATATCCTGTCCACTGTATTATGATTCCATTATAGCCAATGAAAATCGTAATACAGTGAATAGGATACCCATCATGTTTGGGAGGAAGTAAGCCATCCACCAAACTCTAAATCAGGCCCTAAGTTTGTCAAACACATATCAAACTCAAACACTTTTCAATGGCATTTATGTTGGGTGGTCGGTCCAGGAGTGTGAAGTGGGGAGGGGTACAGATTGTGCAGCCTGCCAAACGTTGGGTAAAGTAGCAACTGAAGAGAGTGGGGTAGAGTCCTCTAATAGTTTCCCATCCACTTAAAGCAGAACAAGGACCTGCTGACCTTCAGGAGACACCTCAAGACCTGGCTGTTCGAGCAGTAGCAGCTCTCTCCCCCCTCAAAGCACCTTTAGACCCTCACAGGTGAGTAGAGTGCTCTACAAATATACTGATTGAGTGATCAGTTGTTTTTCATTGCCATGATTTGGTTCTTTCTGGCAAGTCAGCAATCGCCTCCCCATGATATCATGGTTGGTAACCTTCAGAGAGTAGACATTATTGACACAACAGTGTTGTTCAGCCAGATGTCTGCATCCCAGTACCTCAGCTAGGATATGCCACATATTCAAGCCAATGACAAAACATTTCACACCTTCAGTGATTCACTACCCACCAAACGGAGATGCATGTTCACAGTTACACATAGTGCAGTAAATCCGTTGTTGCAGTTTGTGTTCTGTGTGGCTGTATTGTGTGAACTGCCCTACTGTGCTGTACAGCCATTAATGTGGGTGTGCTAAGTTTGCATACCCACATTGCCACAGTGACCTGCATCATATCTTGGTGAAACATGAGGGATTCATTCTAGGGCCACAGATTTCTAAATATGTTCACAGTTAAACGTTCAGGTTGTATTCCAACCTGGTGCTTAATTTGTAGTGAATATTAGTGCCCAAAGCTTTGCTCAGAACCCCTCAACCAGCTCTATTAAATGTCATGCACTAAATACCAAAACTGCACAGTCTTGAATCCACCTCAGACCTCTTTCATCCACTACCACACACACCCCTGCTCATTTATCTCACTGTTGCAAGTTTTGGAATTCCCCCATTGTGAAGGTTTTTCCACCTTTCTCTTGCTGTGTTTTTCCTGTTTGTGTGATTTCCATCTATTCCTCATAGGAAATGTCTGAAGAGGAAAAATAAGTGTAGGTCCCCAAAAATTAGGGCTGTGGCCCCATTTACAACCACTGGCTAAGATTAAGCTCTGCTACAACTTTACCCTCGGCAATATGAGTGACAGTAGACACTTGGGCTCAAATCTATTTTGCATGTGTGTGGGTCTTTAGAGTGAAAATGGCAGGACTGATAACATTTTGAGCGCTACAGTTTTTTACCACAGAAAGTTGACTTTTGCATATCCCCAAACTGTGTGCACCATCAAAGACAACATCTTTTAAAATTCATGCAAAGGGGCATATTGCAGCAGACCTATGTAAAAGCCCCTACTTTGTGACACAAAGGCAGATCAACTGCAATGGTCTACTTTGACTTTACAAGAATACCTTACCCAAAGTGAAACCATGTGCAAACAAGGCAAGGAGTTTTCCGTGTACAATATTTATAGGTTAGATGTGTGCTTTAGGCGAAAGCACATATCTAACATTGGGCCTGATATGGAAATTGGTAGAGGGGTTACTCACATCAACCACATTACGAGTATTATTGGATATAATACACTTGTAATACAGCGGATGGGCTGTTCATTAGGTTTGAGACTAAGTAACCCATCCACCAAATTCTAAACCGGGCCCGTAGTTTGCCCTGCTTCAGCTGATTTTGCCTGGGAAATTGAACCGGAGGGTGTCACTTTGGTACAATTCCAGTTTATTTTGTTGGCCTTAGTGCATGCTACAGTGTGGTATCATGCCAAGTGCAAACACCACTGATTACATTATTGCAGTCAACTCTCAGGAAAGAGTTTGCTGCACAGTGTTCTATCAGTGGCACAATACAACACTGCTGCCTTTTTCCTGAAGGATAGTTCATTTGGGCCATGGATGGGAGCATTGCCCCCCTCAAATGAAAAATGGTGTTAAGTTGCAAAATTCTGAGGGGGTTATGTTGACACATTCCCTTTAAAAACGGATCTGGTTTGGGCCTTATGCCAATGCATGTTAGTAGTTTAAAACTAAAGGCAGTAACAGTATGTAGCGACTCACTACCAAATATTTTAGACCAATTACATCACCTGATTGAACAGCCTGACAAGTACTCAAATTCTATACATTCAAAAAGGCAGGATCTAGGCATTTGAACCAGCTTAACACAGAGATATACATTAACCAATTGTGATCAATATTAAAGTTCTATTAAACATATGAAATACATAATGAGGTGAAATAAGTATAGGTAGGAGTGCTGGCAATGCTGTACACAGTGCATAAAAGAGTATATGCTTATTTAAATTAAACTCAAAATCCACAAAATTCAAAATAGGCTCAATGTTTGACAGTTCAATAAAGAAAAAAGTTGCAATGAGCCCTAAAGCACAACATAGGTTTTATACTGCAGCTGCAGTTAATGATTAAGAAATTGGGTTGTTGATTGACTGGGGTGTGAGTCCTGGTCAAGCTGCAACCATAATCTATGTCAGTGTAAGGCAGAAGCAAACCCCAAATTAATCTGTGTTCGACCACCCTGGCGGCTGGCCAGAGAAGTCGGGCTTAATTCAGAGGAAATGTGTAAAGTATTTTTGCAACACCTCAAACAGTGGTAAAGTGGGAACATCCCACACAAAAATGATACCACACCAAATGAAAAAATAGAGAAATAAATAAAACAAGCCCAAAACAATAAAAATCAAATTAGTAGAACCAGAGATATGCAATTTAAAATATTTCAGTAAGAATAATTCCAAAAAGCACAAAGAGCCAACTATGGATATCTAACTGCACTGACCGGGACAAAGTCACAGGTTTACGCTGACCCCAGTGGAGCGCAGACTGGCTACAATGACCCACTTAGGTCCATGCAACAAGGTACCTTAAATCCTGGTTTGGAGAGCTTTGCAAGGATGCACATCGATAATTGCACAGTCGGGGCAATGCATTGGTTCTGAGATGATGCAGAGCTGCAATGTGTAGTCTGGCATTGTCGTTAAGGCTCCTGTTGATAAGGGATGCGAGGGCCTGTGCCAAGGATGACCCATGCCATGGTGATTCCAAAGATTCTGTGGGCTGTAGATGCACTGGAGGTCTTTGTGACAGGTCTGATCCATGCAGCAGCAGCAATCTGTCTGTTCTGGATGGAGTTGAGCCGCATAGCAGGGGTGATGAGTTGGTTCAGCTGGGTTCACAGAGACTGGCAGAGAAACTCAAGCCCACTTGTCAGGCAAACTCACTGATAGCAGCGTCCAGGTGCTGTGGTTGAGTTTTCTGTCTCTGAGGCTCAATTCTGTAGGCCAGCCAACTAGCCCTTGGAGTCACTGTGGGGTTCTGGATTCAACAGGTACAGGCCCAGTCCTTCTAACCCAGCCAAGGGGTCAGCAGGCAGTCTCTTCAGAGCAGCAGTGGAACAGAGTGGCAGTCCTTTCAGCAGCACAGCAGAGTGCTTCCTGTCAGAGTATCCACATTCCAGAAGTGTACTGAAGAGTCGGTTTCCGAGGTCCAGTATTTATACCTAGTTCTGCCTTTGAAGTGTGAGAAGTTTCTAGAGACTTGCCTTTGAAGTGCACAGATACCCTACCTTCCTAGCCCTGACTTCTGACTAACTAAATGGAATTTGCAGCTCTTTGTCTGGAGACGAGACACAACCTATTCACGTGTAAGTGGGGCTGTACCCAGCCCCTCCCTCCCATTCCAGCCAGTGATACCCATCCAGGCACACTTAAGCTTCCATTGTGTATGACTGTCTAGGAGGAATACACAAAGTCCAAGTGTCACCTACGCCTAGTCATGTGACCCAGAGACAGACTGTAGGCACCACATCATTAAGGTGAGAAAATGCCAACCTTCCTACAGAGGCATTTTCAAAATTGTAATTTGGAATCCGACTTCAACTTAAGTTAGGATTTTTCACTACAATTCCGAAAACACCAAACATGACTTGGCCCCCTGTTCTGATTAGGAAAATATAATGTGTTAAATATAATAATGTAACTCCAATATTATCCTAGGCGATAGGTATACCTTGCAGTAGTGAAACATGAACTTATGATTTTTTCACTACCTAACGATATGTGTCCACATTTTTAATTATGTCACACTGTGCCCTTTGGACTGTACAGGGCCTACTCTCAGTGTGACTGATGTATATTGGGCCTGGCAAAAGGTTTATTTTGCCAGATTAAAAGGGCAGTTTAACACTATACTATAGACTTACAAGTAAACTAAGTATGCCAATTGGGTATGAGCCAATCTTATAATGTTTTAAGGAAAGAGCATAAACACTTTTGCACTGGTTAGCAGAAGTCAAACAAAGTCAACAAAAACAGGAGGTCTGAAGGCAGAAAGACAAGGGAACAACCACACCAAGGATTCCCGGGTCTAACAGCATGTAACCAAATACCATTAACTCTGCTTAATGATTTCAATTCATCAGGAGAGTTTGGAAGGGAGAAATAGAGAGACACCCACAGCACTCCTTCATTTGAAGCTTCTTTAATTATGTAGAGAAGGAAAATATAATTCTACAACAGGCAGTATTGCAGCATCTACATTGTCAACTCCTTTTAAAGAGACATATAATATTCCACCCAGAAACCTAATTATACTTATAAGGAAAATATTGCAAAATTGCCAGGTGATTTTACTGCCCATTTAATACAATTCCTAAAACAGCATACATGGTGGCTACACAAAGTGGCCGGTGACATCAGGGACATCTTAGGCAGAGCCCTATGTCTTCACAAATGCCCTATTCAGTCCAGGCCCAATATCTTTCCAACTAATGCCATGTGTTCCTGGACACACCTAATCACTGTCTCTGACTCTGTGTTTATCTCCTCACTGAATTTTGATTCTAGCCTTGGTCTTGCATTCTCACTGACATACTATGTATTCATCAGCAGAGCTCTGCATTATTTATATGGATGCAAAATGTGATTCTAAATTAGGATACTCAGCCTCTTCACTGGTACACTGTGGCCTGGCCTCCTTCTCCTTGACTACCCTGGCCAGTTCTCTGCATTCATTGGGACTGTTTAGTCACTAGTACATGTCTACAGAGTTTGTCAATAACTTGTCAGAGGCACTCTCCCACCCAGCTTGAAGTTTCCTTATGTTTGGTATCTGTGCTATCAAGAATCTGGCTACACCCAGTATGAGGTTCTATCTAAGATGACTCAACTAATATCTAAGGTCTAATCTTCCCCCAAAGGACTTCAGTGATGCACCATACCTTACAGCACCATCTGAACAGGAGCTTCAGTTTCATGTCAAATTATGCGGGCAGAATTGCTCCATGACCGAAACACATACTGGCATCATCTGTAGGTTCAAATTCTGGCAAAGACTATACTATTCAGCCTTGCATCCTTCTGAGATTAGCATCTTAAGTATCAATAAATTTGTAATAGTAAAACCCATTAGTTAACCATAAATTGTCATGATTGTCCTGCCCCTAGTGTAACTGATAACTCAGTAACACTTAAGTCTGGGAAAGAGGAAAATCTAGCAGATTACAAGACAGACTCTGAGGGCCCTCTGCAGAATGAGCAACTACTGAGGGAATCAGTAAATATTGGTCCCATGCCCAGGCAATTGCCAATCTGTGTGAAAGAAAAGTGATCTGTGGTGTTTGAATGGATCTCGCAATTCTGTTAGGGCTGGTAACTGAAGTTACCAGCCTAACAGGAATAAATAGGCCCCTTCTAATGAAGGGCTTAGAAGCAGGAAAAGTTTGCTAAGTAATGCTATACTAAAAGCAAGTCAATATCTTTCGTTTAGGTACCAGAATGTTGAAATAAACTGTCTTTGTATGTTTTATAATCTGACTGCAGTCAGTTGACTGTATAATCATAAAGAATAAAGAGTACTTGCCTCTATTAGTGATTACATAATAATTAGATTATTTAGGACCCAATGAGAGATAGAAACGGGTGCAAAAACACCCCTGCAAAAATGGCAGTGCTCCCGTTAAATGCCCGTGCAGAGATAGGAGCAACGACAATGTGCATATATCTTTTAGTAGGCACTTGTGCTAAAACAGGGTAATACATGTTTTGCCCTAGTTACCCATTAGCATTTCTGTCTCAACGACTCTGTAGTGTGTTCCTAAACACACAACCAGTAAAACCAGCATACAACACATTTATAATGTTAGCACAGAAAAGGTAGGTTATCTGTAGAGAGAACCACAACTTCTGAGTGGTGGAGCGAGAATGGTAAAGCCAATCAATTGAATGTTTTCTTCAAAAATATCCTTCCTGCATAAGCCAACTGGTAGTAATTAACAATGGTCAAAATCTTTCTTTATCTGACAATTAATCTCACTTTGACCATGTGAACATTAAGATCCACTTCTACTTTCCCCTGTAGTGTTTCGTGTATGATTGGTGTGTAACACACCAAAGTACGATAGAAAGCTATGTCATTACACAAAACTTTGAGAATAGACTCCAATTTATACAATTAACAGTTTTGTAAATGCAAACTACATAATTAGATTACATTCAAAAACATTTTAAAGAGTTTGCTTCAAATACAGTCCTGCACATTACCTTTTGTGTACGGTATCTGATTCTTTTTGTGCCTAATTTTCTGAAGCACAGCAATATAGTGCATGAGGCCATAGCTTGGAAAAACAGGTGTTCACACCATTTTCATACACAGTATCCCTGCTACTGCACTGTTTACATGTACAAATTCCTCCATGAAGTACCAAGAGGAAGTTATGCATGTAAACACTCTGGCACTGAGCAAAATGTATGCTTAGCTTCTAATTTTAAAACTAGGCGCAAACATGATTGCTTTTTTCAGATTTTGTATTCATTGCAGAAATGCTAGTGCCTGTTAGACTTATTAGGTCTGTGTGGAATATAGTTAATGAAACTCACATTACATAAAATATACGAAATGCACATTTAGCATACACAATTTATGCACATTTACAGCACAAGAACTTTTATTCGTAAGTTTCCATTGCATTGTGATCTCATGTGAATGTTTGTTACAAGGTATGCCATTGTGAAAAAAAAGTATTTGCATATAGTGAAATGTATGTCACTCAAAAACAATTGTACACAAAAAATAGTGTTAATTTGCTGTCAGCATAAATGTTAAATCATTCTTTGTCACCAGTGATGAATACTTAGCAAGCCGTCATACAACATTATCAGAGCAAAAATAATTTACGTAATATATATGTAAATATGCAAATTGCTACACAGCAGAGTATCCACATTTGTATTTGCAAAAATACCATGTAAATGCAAAGGTACTCATATATACTTTCAGCCTAACTGTGAGCACCCACAAAAAAAATAAGTTATATTGGGCCAGATGTAGCAAACGTTTAGCGAGTCGCAAACGGCAAAACCATGGGACCCCTTCCAGTTTGTGACTGGACCCCAAAATATTTTTTCAGGGCAGGGAGTGGTCCAAGGGACCACTCCCTGCCCTGAAAAAAAACCGAAACTAAAGGTTTCGTTTTTTTTGAAGTGCAGCTCGTTTTCCTGTTAGGAAAACGGGCTACACTTCAAAAAAAAAAAACTGCTTTATTGAAAAGCAGGTCGCAAACATGGAGGTCTGCTGACGACAGCAGACCTCCATGTTTGCGAGTGCCTATACTCGCAATGGGGCCGCAATTTGCGACCCACCTCATGAATATTCATGGAGTGGGTCATTGCGACCCCATTGCGAGTCGCAGTCGGTGTCTGAGACACCGTACTGCATAGCAATTTGCGACTTGCAAATTGCGAGTCGCAGGGACTCGCAATTTGCAAGTCGCAAATTGCCGACTTGCTACATCTGGCCCATTGCTCCCTAAATTACAGGCCTAGCTGGTATGCGTTAGCCATTATCAAACATTGAACTGTCAGTCATGTGTTGGAAATGTAAAACAATAGCAGTCAATTAATTGTGCATTTCTATGCTTTTTAAAGAAAATAGCCACCAAAAAAATACAAGTGCACATTAGTAGCTTCATTTGATTAATATTGTGCTTCTAAAAAATATTACATGCAATTAAGAAGGCCATTGTACTCAACTAATATGTTTTCTGATAGGTATTCTCCTTCAAAATCACATCCTCTTTGTTGCTAGATGGGATCCAAATACTTAAGTGTGTTTAATATGTTAAGTGTGTTTAAGGGTGCAATACCATTTCCTGTCTACAGGGGTAAAGCTGAGCCAAAAAATAAACATGCATGGTAAAGCACAGGTCCGCACAAGGCAATTTTTAAAAAAGTTATAAAAATTGACACAGATGTTTCTGGAGGCATTTCCAATCATTTTGAAGACTTGGGGCCTTATTTATACTTTTTGGTGCAAAACTGCACTAACGCAGTTTTGCACCAAAAAGTTTTGCACCGGCTTGCACCATTTTTTAGCACCAGCTGGGCCCCATATTTATGGAATGGTGCAAGCCGGTGCAAAGGGTAGGCTAGCTTAAAAAAAAAATGATGTTAGGCAGGTTTGAGTCCCCTAACGCCTGCCCTGACCAAGGCTTTAAAAAATGGGGCAAAGCAAGATTTGCCCCATTTTTTGACCCCTCGTCCCTCCCTTGCACCATTTTTGCATGGGAGTATAAATATGGCGTTAAGGCCATAGAGTAATTTCTTGCATGGGAATGCCTACCTTGCATCTCCATTAAGGCAAGGTAGGTCTCCACTTTCAAAAAATGACTTTAACTCCATAAATTTGGCACTAGAGGGGTCTAGCACCAAAGTATAAATATGGAGTTAGTTTTGCACCGAATTAGAGTAAAAATAAAATGACACTAATTCGGTGCAAACAGAGTATAAATATGCCCCTAGGTGGGACTTGGTTTCAGGTCCCCACAGTGCAATCAAGTCCCCACAGAATGAATGTGTTTTTGCACCCAAGTCCCCACAAGGATAGTAACATGAACCTTCCCCCCCCAACACACACACTCTATCACTCTCGCTCTCTTTTTCACACTCTGGTTCTTTACAGTTTTGTTGCACTCAAAATTTCAAACCAAGCAAATGTGTTATTTTTGAGCAGGGATATTGAACTCCCCTATGCAACATTTTTTAGGACTTGTTTTTGAGAGAGATTATAAATGAGAGATAGAATACTTAAAACCCTGTGACACATACTTTCATGCTGAAATCTGCTACTACTACCTATTGAAAGAGGTTTAAGGCACTGGTTACGTGTGACAAGCCATAGCAAAGTTGCTTGTACACAAACATATTCACAGCCAGAAAAGCTGCCAATTTGGAGGGAAACTACTAACGCTAAGGGATAGATTCATCAAAATATCATGCAGGGCACTAAGGCACCATGCTGCACTGAGCAGGAATATGCCATATTAAATATTATATTGGCGCGTTCCTGTCCTCTCCTTGCACTGGGGCACTATTTGCAGCCTGATGCCAATGCAGGCACAATTTCTTTTTTTTTTTTTTCGGAAAGGGACACCTTCCTGTACAAAAACACTCCTCTGTGGCTTTTTCCTCTTTCTATGTGTGCATACAGAAAGAGGAAAAAACAAGGCAAAATAAACATATTTCTCCTCGTTACACCTCCCCTTGGAAGACATAGAATTTTAACGCATTCCCAGGTCTACCACTTATTGTAAATCTAAAATTGTGCCAAGATCCATGAATGGATGCCTGGGAACACTGATGCTCCACTCATGCAAGACCTCCCTGGAACAGAGTAACGCAAGGCAGTAATTTGTGCTGCCTTGTGTAACCCCTGATTTACCATGCCACACAGACCCATGCAAGGTGGCTTTGCGTGGCTAGGTAAATCTCATTCTAGGTTTTGCATTGTCCAGCGTCCCCTTGCGTGGCACAAGGGTGATGCCAGACCTTTGATAAATATGCCCCTGAGGATTTTGTTTACAATGCATGCCATCACCAGGTTCAAACATTTGCAGATGAAAATAATGTTTGTGTCAAGTGCTTTTTCAGTTATGTATCAGATTTCAATAAAATGAGGACTATTGTGTGGAAATGATTATTTGACTTGTTTGCATGATAGTTCTGTATTGTATTCAGCTCTATATTGGATGGTGAGCTAAAACAGATTCAAATACAATTTGCTAATATGTTAGCACTTTTAAAACAACTAAACATATTTGAACTATTTTAACTGGTATTTTGAAGCAGGGGTCCAAGTTTTATCCGGTTTTCACTGCATATTACATTATAACTAAAATGCCCTACCAATTTAAATTACAGCAATCATATTTTTTTTAGTTGAACATTATTTTGGATTCTTGGTTACTGTTTCTACAGTTACACACCAGGGCCGTAGCTACAATAGGTAAAGCAGGTGCAGTGGCATTCGATCCCCCAGAATATTTAAAGGTCCATTGAACCCTGGTAATTGTTGTACTTATTACTCTAATAGGATGTTAAAGTGCCATTTTCATTCCTTGCACTAGGGCCTACAGTATCCTTGCTACACTACTGTTACCCATGTGTTCTATTTACAATCAATGAAAGATGAAGTAAACTTGGCTTGCATTACTCTGGATTTACCAACCACTCAGGGCCAAGCAAGGTGGCCTTGTGTGGCTTGGTAAATCTCATTCTAGGTTTTGAGTCTCCATGTGATACCTTGTGTAGTGCAAGGGTAATGCAAAACCTTTAATAAATATGGCCATAGGTGTCTCCCAGAGACAAATCATAATAGACAAAGAGGGGTACGGCTTGATATCTACACCCCTACTGACCATGGTCTCATCGCTAGCAGAAGATTAAGTCCTTCTAAATTGCCCAGAAGAATAAATTCCAGACAATGCAAGTGGGTCGACTGCGCCAGTAGGTCGTTATGACTGCACATAGGTTCTTTCACATACTTTCCCAATATTCAGGTCCTGATTTAGTGTTTGGTGTAGAGGGTGTAAACATATACAAATGATTATGCATCTTGAAAATAACAATATTATCACACTCAGGTGTTAATTATACTTAGCTGGTGAAAGGAATATGGCAAAACAGAGAATTATATGACTGTATCTTGCTACAATCTAGGACACATCAAACACTACACGAGGACTATGGGGTGGGTATTACACTCTAAAACCATGATTTTATAGTAATGTCTCTCAGTTTGGTCCTGATAAAAGCACTTCACTTTGGCATGGTTGTTGAAACATGTTAACTCAGTTGTTAAATGTACAATACACTTTTACCACATTGCTTTGCATAATTTCAATAAGGACACCTGTCAATAATAAAGATAGGTGTAGTGTGACTACTCACATTTAGAGCTAAAGGTGTTTTTCAAACAGCCACTTCATTGCATCTCCCTACTTAGAGGGTTATCATAATTAGGCATGAGCTATAAGGGGAGGACACCATCGTGATAGTCAGTGACTCCCTTGAGATTAGGTTAATGGTTACCGACATGAGTAAAAGAGACATAGGCCCTCATTATGAACATGGCGGTCCATTCCGCACCGCCGGCGGTGCCGGTAGAAACCGCCACCAGAGGAGCGGTCCGTACCGCCAAATAATGAACCAAATGAAAGTCACGCATCCCGCGTACCACCCACTGCCAGGAAAGGAGTCCCGCTGATGACAGCAGAGACCGCCCAGAGGCAGTCGGAAAGGCCCAACCTGCCCATCAAATTATGAACCACCATTCCGCCGCCAGTACCAGGGCGGGAACCACCGCCACACAAAGCCAGGCGGTCTAAGTGGGTGTGGGTGGGGTGGGGTGGTGCATGCATTACAGGTATGGTGTATATGGGGTAAATGTAGATGACTTACCCGAGTCCATTCCTCCAGTGAGTCCAGTGAGTCCCTCTGGGTGCAGGATGGCGAGTACCTTCTCCTCCCAGACGGTGTAGTCCGGTGGTGTGGGTGGCGTTCCTCCCCCAGTCTTCTGCACTGGATGTGGTGCCTGGATGCTATGGCCCGGACCTTCCCCCGCAGGTCATTCCATCTCCTGCGGATGTCGTACCTGGTGCATGGATGGTGTCCCACTGCATTCACCCTGTTGACAATGCTCTGCCACAGCTGGGCGATGGGTGTGTGCTGCACCTTGGAGCTGAATATTTGTGGCTCTACTTTTAGGATCTCGTCCACCATGGTCCTTAGCTCCCTTTCAGTTAAGCGTGGATTTTTTGGGGGGACATGGTGAGGGTGGTGGATGGCGTCAGGACTGGGGACGGTGTTTGTGTGCTCCTGTGTGGGTCGCTATGCGTGTCCTGTCTGCTGGCGTTCTCTGTCTGGCTCTGGTGTGCTCCATCTTCTGGTCCTGGTTTCCTTGCAAGGGATTGTGGGGTGTGTCTGGGGTTGTTTTATGGTGTTCGGGATGTGTGTCAGGTGTGTGGATGCTAAGCCTAGCCAATGTGTGACTTGGTTGCAGTTGGGCCCACTTGCCACCCGTGACAGTCACAGCCGCCAATGGTCGTCCGGCCTCCACTGTCCGCCGAGGTGATTTGTGCATCATTATTTGGAGGACGGGATATGGGTGTGCTTGGCGGTGGCGGGGTGGGGTGGGCCTGGATTCCTGCCGACAGGATCCTGGCGGGGAGTGGTGGTGTGGGAATATTTGGCATGGTTGGGTTTTTTGTTCATTATATTGTGAGTTTCCATTCGCCGCCGGAATTCTGTTCACCGCCACCACGGCGGTCGGCGGTCTTTCCTGCCATGTTCATAATGACCGCCATAATCTTCCTTGTTTGTTGACTAAATATTGTAGCCAGCTGATTGACTGTTGCAAGGAAATCTATTTATTAGTTGTACATGATGTGAGGCCTGCAACATTAATAGGTTGATAATTATTCCCTCACTGGGAAGCAAACACCCCCTCTCAGGGTAGCAAAGGAGTCCAAAGCCTACTAATAGGAGGTTGTACAGGCTTGTACTCACCATTCTCTGGCATTCAATAGCAACACTCAATAAGGGATTGTCCAGACGGTGCTGCTCTTGTTTTTTGTTTGCCTTAGGACTCAGTGCACTTTTATTACTGTTAACCAGTGTTAAATTCTTTGTGCGCTCTCCTTTAAATGTGTTAGAATTGGCTTACAAGCAATTGGCATATTTAATTTACTTCTAAGTCCCTAGTAAAGTGGTGCTGCATGTACCAAGGGTCTGTAAATTAAACTCTAAATAAACTAAATTATCCTGAGCTGCCATTTAGACCTGGTGAAATAAACCACTTGCCAAGCCTCAACCTTCCTTTTAAATACATATGTCAGCCCTTGTGTTGACTCTAAATGGCCAAAATGGCAGGGTTCTGTGTATTTAAAATATTGGACATGCACTTTTAAGTTTTACATGTCCCGGTAGTGACCAACTCCTACATTTGTTTTTCACTGTTGTAAGAATTTTAATTACAAGACCTCTAATAGCAAAGTTAGATTTTTAGTCACAGTCCTGAAAGCGCCACTCTTAGAAAGTTGGCATTTTCTTTCCCCAATCTATTTGGTACCTGCAGACGGTTCCAGGGTCACATGACTAGGTGTAGTAGCAGTTGGTCTTTGTGTTTCCCTCCCAGGCAGTAAGACAAAGAGAGACTTGAGGCCTTGTCTATGAGGCCTGTGGCGCAGGATGGCATAGCAAGTGCCTTTGCGGGAACGCCCTGCACTACCGTGAAAGGGCAGTAATTCCATATCTACCAGATATAGCACATTTCTGTCCTTTTCCCCTGGGCTGGCACACAGCTTGCTGCCAAGGTCAAAACAGGCACTCTTGCCTCATGCTGCAAGGATACCTAGGTTGCAGGGATGATTGTTTTTGTCAGGAAGGGACACCTTCCTCCACCTTCCGCACAAAAACAATCACAAGGGGTGTTGTCCTCTTTCTGTGTGTGATGCAAAATGAGGTGTCACAGCATTCGTATGCCACTCCTGAGGTGGCATCAGAATCTGACACATTCCCAGACTTGTAAATCTGGGAATGCCTCCGATTCCTTCCGGTTCTATGGGTGTTGCGTGGGAACACCCAAAGGAATGCTCCTTTGATGCAGTATTTTGTGTGAAAGGGGTCCGTACTTACAAGGCCATTGGAAGCCATGCAAGGTGGCTTTGCATGACCTTGTAACTGAGAGCTGGGACACTGCGCCACTGGAGCGTAAAAAAAAATTATGCTCTAGGGGGCCACAGTGTGCCACTAGGGCCTCATAAATGAGGCCCTAGGTGACAGGATAGCCATTCTGAATTGACAAGGGCGAAATCTGTCACCTACCATGCTTGCAGATCACAAAGGCTCCACCTGAGAACTCTTACAAAGGGTTTTTCACTTGTTATCTGTGTCCCGAGTCAAGTTAAAGTCAGGGCAGGGAGGAAGGGGATGCATGACAACTCAGGGTTGGAAGCCTCTAGAAACATCTCCTACTTCAAAATGAGCACCAGTTATGAATATTGGACCTCAGATCCCAAATCATCAGTACACATTTGGATCTGAGGACACTTCAGAAGAAGGACTGCTGTGCTGCTTTGCTGCAAGAAGGACTGCAAGGATTCTGCCCTGCTGTGCCTTCCTGCTGACCCCTGTCTGAAAGTGAAGGACTGGACCTGCATCTTAAGCCCAGGACCATAAGAGTTACTCCGAGGGCTAGTTGGCAGGCTTCCGGATCAGAAGCCACAGGGACAGAACAGGGTTTGTTCATCTGGAAGCCAGTATCTGGATTCTGCCCGCTGTGAGTCCCCCATTTCCAAGTGGTGCTACTCCAGCCCTGGACCTTTGGAAGAGGACCTGAAGGTGCTCAGACAGTCCAACTGTAATGCCAGCAGAACCAACACATCACAAAGCATCACCTACCAACAACTCTGCATCTGAGCCACTGTGTGGCACCTTGCCTCACCAAATTCTATATCTGGTCCACTGCGAGATGTATCCCCTATGCATGACTTCACAACACCGCCCACAGCCTTTTCGATGGCATCCTCATCAATGACGCACTGCTCTACATTACAAGCCCTGCAGATTTTTGAGAACTAGCCAGTGTGTGATGAATCTTCAAAGTAGGAATCCACATCGCCCACCTTTTGCTGATAGTATTCTGGATGACAAAGGATCTCAAATCACAACTTCACAGATCCTAGGAACCGCTGCTGCGTGACACATCCTCAATGCAGTACTTTGCATTGCTCCGTAATTAGAATTTTGGGCACTTTGCCCAGCAGATCTAATGGGGTCCCTGTATTCGACCCCTGCTCCATCTCGGTCAGCCTGAACTTGTGACTTTGCCCTGGCTCGTTCAACGAGATAACTACAGTTTGTGCTTTGTACCTGTTGGTGCTATTTTCAATGAAATATTTAAAATTGCATATCTCTGCTTCTACTGCGCTTCACATTGCCTCTAAGTTAAGTCTGACTTCCTTTGTGGCAAGAGGGTTAAGCATAGGTTAACTTGGGGTTTGCTTGTGACTTCACCCTGACAAGGACTGTGGTTGATGCATGAGTAGGGTTTCACCCCCATCAACCAGTAACACAGGTGCACTTTTAAAAATCCCTTCCAATGCTGTTGCATCGCTTTTTGTGATGCAACAGTGGAGCAAACAGTAAAATCATATCTCTGAGGTCACACAACGCCACATGGCATGGCTTTGAATGGCCTCAGAGATATAGAGAAAGGCAAGGCAGCGCAAATTGCTGTGTTGTCTTACTCTGCGCAAAGGAGGCATTCCATGAGCATTGCGGTGGGTGTTCCCATGCAACACCCATACATTTTAGACCTTGTAAACTTGGGGATGCACCAAAATCCTACACCTCCTCAGGGGATGTGCAACAAAGAGATATATTTTTTATTTCTCCTTATTTTTTCCTCTTTCTAAGTGTGCTGCATTCTGCATCACACGAAGAGGGAAAAGCCACCAAGGATTGTTTTTTGCAGGAAGGTTCTTCTTCCTGCACAAAAACAATCCTGCCTACAACACAGAACCCCTTGCACCATGGTGCAAGGGAGTCTGCGTTGGTGGTAGGCTATCAAAGGGTACTAGCACATTGGAAAAGAACAAGAATGTGCTGTATGCCATCCATCTTGCACATTCCTGCCCTTTCCCTTTGACGCAAGGCAGAGCAGCAAGATGACTTGGAAATCAGTATAACATGTTTCTGTGTCTTTCTGGAACAACATTAGACCACAAACATGCATTCATAGGATCAACCAATAGAACTTCTTGAATCTCCCTGGCAGAAGAGCTACAACTCCAGCCCAGAGTGCTCGAAATCCATCTGAAAGTCTTCCCAGGTCATGTCTCATCAGAACTTGGAGACATAGGGTTACCTCCCAAGTTACTTCAGTGAAGAGGGCTGCCGAGTTTCCTCTAGCCCACAGGACATCTGTTGGTGGTGCCTCTGCTCTCCTAGGGGCACTACAAACTTAAATGAGAGGGAGCACACTGCCTGCACTCCAGCAACAAAGTATATCCCAAAGCATCATGATAAATGCAGTCGATTCGTAGTCCGTTCAAAAGTAAATAGAGTCTTTCATCTCCGTAGGTGCAGCAAGTGCTGTATGTCCCTGTACACGTGTTTCTGGGTTTAGCCCATCATCAGCAGGGAGCAGCGTGGACTAGGGGCTTGCTTGGAATGCTTCCAAATGTCTTCTTAGGTTTAAGTACTACTCATGGCGCACAGGTGCCTTCCAAGGCTCGTCAGCCGTAGCTCAAGGGAGCCGTCAAAAGACAGTTTCAAAGAGGTGGAGCACACAGCTTGCACTCCAGCAACAAAGTATAACCCCAAAGCATCATGGTAAATGCAGTCGATTCGTAGTGCGTTCAAAAAGTAAAAAGAGTCTTTCACCTCCATCGGTGCAGCAAGTGCTGTATGTCCCTGTACACGTGTTTCTGGGTTTAGCCTGTCATCAGCAGGGAGCAGCATGGACTAGGGGCTTACTTGGAATGCTGCCAAATGTCTTCTCAGGTTTAAGTACCACTCATGGCGCACAGGAGCCTCCCAAGGCTTGTCAGCCTTGGCTCAAGGGAGCCATCAAAAGACAGTTTCAAAGAGAGGGAACACACTGCCTGCACTCCAGCAACAAAGTATAACCCCAAAGCATCATGGTAAATGCAGTTGATTCGTAGTCTGTTCAAAAAGTAAAAAGAGTCTTTCACCTCCGTAGGTGCAGCAAGTACTGTATATCCCTGTACATGTGTTTCTGGGTTTAGCCCATCATCAGCAGGGAGCAGCGAGGTCTAGGGGCTTGCTTGGAATGTCGCCAAATGTCTTCTCACCAATGTTTCCAAGCCCCACAAGGCATAAGGGGGCATTCCCTCCATTGGAACATGAATTTGTTATGAGGGGCTTTAGTCACTTTCTTTAACTGCACACAGCCGCATTCTGTGAATTATTTTCCTGCATCTTCTTTAGTTTTTATGTTTTATATCATATGATGTCCATGTCCACTGGATATCTGTGTTTTCCTCACTTTGAGGTACTACCCAGGAAACCCACTTTCAGCTGTCTCAACTGGCTTCCTGCCCAGCCGTGTAGGAGCAGGCAACTGAATTCTCCCTGCCAGTTACATGCAGTTTGTTATTTGGTGGCCACCCACTTTCACAGGACATGGGCACAGGGAGCATGGGACAGTCACTGTCACCACTGTGGGGCTGAGCGTGATGGCACCCCCCTTGCCCCACCTTGCTTGGGGGTCCTGAAGATGAGGTCTTGGGGTCCACCCATAAGTACGCAGGTCTTCAGGTCCAGGAACACTTCCTACACCTTGAGGCCCAGAATGTGGTCTCAGCCCCAATTTTTGAATATGGCAGCCCGAGGATTGGGTCCATAGTCTTTGCAGAGCTCCGGGGAGGGGTCCCATGCACACCCCTCCCTGGACATTTAATATTTCTAAAGCGTATCCTGAGCTCTGGGCACTAGACCACCCAGGGATAATTTCCAAACTTGTGGCAGAGCTCTACTTACTCCATTGCATATGCTGGGGCTCAAAGATTGAATCCTTTCCCCTTGAGTATCTGAAGACCCATTGAGCCAATTTCCTTGATCCTGGTGGCAAGTTCCAGACACCTGGAGTCTTTTCAACAGGCCTCCTGGAATCGTAAGTAGCACACTTACCATTGATCTCGTTTCACTGGTTCCCTCTACCAGATTGTCTCCTTTGCTTTGACTCTGATGTTTCCCTCAGCGGTACAGCCGCGGTCAGAAATGGAAAACCGGCGGTGCACCGCCGGTTTCCCGCTGCCCTGGGGAATCCTCCATGCCGCCATGGGGATTCCGAGCCCCATACCGCCCCACAAAGGTTTTCAGTGTCTGCCATGCAGACACTGAAAATCGCGACGGGTGCAACTGCACCCGTCGCACCCCTTCCACTCCGCCGGCTCCATTCGGAGCCGGCATCCTCATGGAAGGGTGTTTCCCGCTGGGCTGGCGGGCGGCCTTCTGGCGGTCGCCCGCCAGCCCAGCTGGAAACTCAGAATAACCGCAGCGGTCTTTTGACCGCGCAGCGGTATTCTGCCGGCGGGACTTTGGCGGGCGGCCTCCGCCGCCCGCCAAGGTCAGAATGAGGGCCATAGGGTCTACATGTAGGCTCTTGGGACCTAGATTCTCAAGCTTGGTTTACATGTTTCACCCCAGTTTGATAGTTCTCTGGAATGTGCAGGTCCAAGAATTGCAAAACTGCAATTTAAAGCAGTTTTCTCCCTATCTGTACATTGCAGTGAATAATAAACCAGTAAACAATACTGATCTGACCTATCACTGCCCACTAATATTATAAAGCGTTCTCAAGGTTAACATCCATCCCTGCAGGGTGCCTACTGTTCCAGACTACTTGTGTGCAATTACCGGGCAACACACAACTGTAGTCTTACACAAGCAGTCTATATATATGTGCGCATGTGTGCACTTGGTGGTAAACTTGCACAGTTCCATTAGCATGCGCTTACTCTGGTGAGACTCTAGTAGTGACACTCATCCACAGAAAAGGTATGCAAAATGGGTAATCAAAAAGCAAAACATCGGGGGGAAATAAATGTATGAATGATGACGCTCAGGGATTTCCAGTGCAGTATTATTAACTGCAGTTTTGATTAACCAAGGGCATCTCGTGAGGTACCTTTCACAATTTCTGGTGAAGGTCACTGAATGGATGACAATGAATTTGTCAAATCACAAGTGGTGAGTTGCTATTTAGGATACTTAGAGATACAATTTTTCCTTTATGCAAACCAATAATTCTAAAATGAAAACTTTGCCATTCAGATATGAAAGATTCATTTGAGTTTTGTCAATTATGGCAACAGGGCTTTGTTTTGAGTGTGTCCACAATAGTATGTGTTGAACTCTGAAACTGGTGCAGCTTTCCATGTGTACTACTGGGAAGGATTGTAATTTTCCAAAAAGTAGTGAATCTGCCTCAATTCTTTGGAGTATTGTATGGCTGTAGAGGTACTACTTTCTTGGGAATTTCCTCTATATTGTCAGTGCAGAAAGCACAACAAAATGTAAACCCAAAGAACATAATTTCAGCATGGAGCTACAACAATCTAAATTTAGATCTGCGGGACAGAAAACAAACTGGAAACAAACACAAAGAAAATGAAACATGGTCCTGAAAAAAAAAAGGTGAAACATAATTGGGCCAGTAAAAAGCACAGACAGAGAAAAAGAATTAAGGTACATAGGGAGTGATGGCTTGAAGGGAATGCAGATTGGGGTTTATCAGTAGTGTCTACCCATGAAGAAACCCTAAGATGAATTCAGTCTGTTCTTCAGCAATGACTTGGTGACAAGAAGCACATGGCAAAACAAAAAGCCAATGGCCCTAATTTACTAAGGGTTTGCACGGGCACTAGTGCAATGCAACCCCAAGCAAAACAGTATCAATTTACAACCTGTTTCAAAGGCCCACTGAGACAACACAAGACCTGTGGTTGATAATGCTCTATGCTTTCAAGAATAATTAAAATGACTCAATGAAACTAGGATTTATTGAGTCAGTATCAGTTGTAAAAAGCATTTCTTTAATTTCTTTTGCACTGTAAAATTTGCTGAATAACAGAGGCTGCTCCAACATACAGATTGCAATTCAAAGTGATAATATGATGAATAGCTGACCTAGAATTAAATACTGTTTCATTAGAATATGAAAAAAGCTGTAATAGGAATTTGAGATCAAGGTAAAGTTCAAGTCTGAATGTGACTGAATATTGCTTTTAAAATGCAGACAACAGATGCAGTGATAATTTGAGAGAAGGATATCATTAGATTGTAAAGTGTAAAGGCGATGCAAGCAAAGAATGTGAGCTGGCTGAAGTCAGAATCTGAGAGAGCTGCAATGTAATGTGAGACATCTGCAGTGAAAAAGTGAGACATCTGCAAAAAAAAGTGATAGTAATTGTAATTGTACTTGTAATAGTATTTATATAGCGCTTACTACCCCTGACGAGGCGTCAAAGTGCTTTTCGGCGAGTAGCATGCTACTCCAGAACCCAACAAGGATTAGTGATGGATTCAATTCAATTCAATTCACATATAGCTTTCTTCGGTTACCATTAACCAATATAAAGCAAAACCATCACTCAAATACAAAAGTTATAAAAAAAGGAGGAAAAAAAAACATAAAAATCACAAATTCAACAAATATAAAATATTTTTTTTAAAAGGAAGATAAAACATGGGTACTTAAAATCATAAGGATACTTTCCTTCAAGGTGTACTTGACCCCCTAGACCCTATCATTTGGCCCAAAAGGCAGTCACTAAGATCGTGAGATCCTGTTTCAGTCTTAAATAAATAATTAAAGCTAAAGACTAAAACAAATCATTAAATTTATCATTTTTTAAAAAGCGATTACGAATATGCCATGCGGCTGCAATATACTTGCTGACCGCACAGAATAGAGACGTGGAAGTATCCCTCATCATAATCCTTAGGGCAGCCATACAATGGCCCTCATTACAACATTGGTGGTAAAAGCCGCTTACCGCCGTGCAAAAGACCGCCAACACACCGCCGCCAAAATTCAGACACCCACACAAGTCCGCCACACCGAAGGTCAGTGATAAACTGGCGAAAACAAAACCTCCACCGTCACGGCAACAGAAAAACACCCACACTATCACGACACACAAATCCACGCGGCGGTCTTTCAACCGCGGTATTCCATTGGCGGTACACACCGCCGCGCTCAAAATACACACACTCTTACAAAACACAGCCACATTGGACAATTCAAAATACACACACCTGATACACATACACACACCACTCCCACATACCCATTGCAATATAAAACACACACCCACATCACCCACAAACCCCTACGACAAAAAATTCCGAATGACGGCCAGAGAGAGACAGCACCAGCAAGAACAACAGCATCCACAGGCACACAACACCATCACCCACAGAAATTCCACGCACCTCACACAACACACCACTACATATCAGCACACTTATCACCACACACTCCACCCCACACATCACCTACACCACCCCATGGCATGGCAAAGACACCCCAGGTTCTCGGAGGAGGAGCTCAGGGTCATGGTGGAGGAAATCGTCCGGGTTGAGCCACAGCTATTCGGATCACAGGTGCAGCACACCTCAATAGCAAGGAAGATGGAGCTATGGCGAAGAATAGAGGACAGGGTCAACGCAGTGGGACAGCACCCAAGAAATCGGGAGGACATCAGGAAGAGGTGGAACGACCTACGGGGGAAGGTGCGTTCCGTGGTCTCAAGATACCACCAGGCAGTTCAGCGGACTGCCGGCGGACCCCCACCTCCTCACCCACAACTAACAACATGGGAGGAGCAGGTCTTGGCGATTCTGCATCCTGAGGGCCTCACAGGAGTAGGTGGATGAATGGACTCTTAATTATTACATCCCCCACCCTACCTGCATGCCAGCACATACCCCCACCCTCACCCTCACTCCTGCAGGACCCCTACCCAACATCACCGGACAGGAGGGTCCACACATGTCCACACCACCAACAGAAGAGGCCCACAGTGATGACAGCAGCTCTGTCCAATTGGATCTAGATGACCAGCCCGGCCCATCGGGGACCTCGGGACAGTCGGTTCCCCTCTCCCAGTCACAGGCCACCACAGACCTTCCCCCCTCTGGAAACAACAGCACAGCACAGCACCCACCCAGCGGGCCCATACCTCCGTCCCCAGGACACGTCAATCAGCTGTGTGTCCACCACTACAGGGAACCCAGGCTAACTCATCACCCCAACAGCAACAGGGACCTGAGGGCAGTGGCAGTGGGCACACGGTCCAGGGGACGGAGGTCCAGGAACACAGGGGAACTGGGAGGGCTGCTGTGCAACAGGGGGCGGACAGGCCAAGGGAACCCACTCTCCACAAGGCCCTCTCCTCCATCATGGGAGCCTACCACCACTCCCAGGAGACAATGGCAACTGTACTGGCCAAGTTTCAAGAGACCCAGCATCCTACTGTCCCACTTTGTCACCCTGTCCATAGTTAAACTGCCCCAGCTCCACTTCCTATGCCCATATGGGCAATGCACCTGTGAGACTAATAGACTGGACTCTGCCATGGACATTCCTCCGCCATCACCCCTCACCATTTCACTACCCCCTCCAATATTGAGCACTTAAATAAACACACTTAAAGCACAAAACAATCTGGAGTCTGTCTGTGATTTCGAAATAGTGTATTAGCAATTACAGTGACAAAATGCTCTTTCAATTGTAATGCCAACATACCTATGTCACACAGCTCTAGTCCATGAGGAATCTAAACAGATGTCACATAGTGGACCCACATCTGTGAAATTGTAAGGGAAAGTGACAACTCAGTGACCATACACAGGGTGAAAACGACAGACAGTAGAGAGGTAGTAGTGTTAAAGTGCATGTAGTAGGCAGGTCTGTACTCTTGCCTGTGTCTCACTGGAAATATTGCAGGATCACTGAGTCCCTGTTGTTCATGTCTTCTTCCTCTGCTTCCTCATCTTCACTGTCCACAGGCTCCACAGCTGCCACAACACCGCCATCTGGACCATCCTCCTGCAGAAAAGGCACCTGTTGTTGCAAAGCCAAGTTGTGAAGCATGCAGCAGGCCACGATGATCTGGCACACCTTCTTTGGTGAGTAGAATAGGGATCCACCTGTCATATGGAGGCACCTGAACCTGGCCTTCAGGAGGCCGAAGGTCCGCTCGATCACCCTCCTAGTTCGCCCATGGGCCTCATTGTAGCGTTCCTCTGCCCTTGTCCTGGGATTCCTCGCTGGGGTCAGTAGCCATGACAGGTTGGTGTAACCAGAGTCACCTGCAAATGGTGAGGGACAACTGTTAGACACGCACTAACCTGGAAGGATATCCCTGGACCCAGACAACCATTCCCACTGACTTGCTTCCAGGTGCTCACCTAATAGTCACACACGGTGCCTCTGGAGTTGACCCATCACATAAGGGATGCTGCTATTCCACAGGATGTAAGCTTCATGCACTGAGCCAGAGAACATGGCATTCACATGGGAGATGTACTGGCCTGCCAAACATACCATCTGTACATTTATCGAATGATTAACTCTTCCGGTTTCTGTACACCTGTTCACTCCTGTGGGGGGGGACCAAAGCCACATGGGTCCCATCAATGGCACATATGATGTTGGGGATGTGTCCCAGGGCATAGAAATCACCTTTCACTGTAGGCAAATCCTCCACCTGAGGAAAAACTATGTAGCTCTGCATGTGTTTCAGAAGGGCAGACAACAATATGGACAATATGTTGGAATACATAGGCTGGGACATCCCTGATGCAATGGCCACTGTTGTTTGAAAAGACCCACTTGCAAGGAAATGGAGCACTGACAGCACCTGCACTTGAGGGGGGATTCCTGTGGGATGGCGGATTGCTGACATCAGGTCTGGCTCCAACTGGGTACACAGTTCCTGGATTGTGGCACGGTCAAGCCTGCATGTGATAATCACATGTCGCTCCTCCATTGTCAACAGGTCCACCAACGGTCGGTACACCGGAGGATGCCGCCATCTCCTCACATGTCCCAGCAGACGGTGCCTATGAAGGACAACAGCGATCACAGAGTCAAACAACTCCGAGGTACGTACCCGCAGTTTACTCAGAACACCATTCATACACAAAAGATGCCCTGTATGTGTGTAGAGTCTAGGCCTAGGTATGTGTGACGCAGTTGAAAATGAAGCCATGTTGGCCCCTGAAATGGCGGCTGCCTGACCTGTAAAGTGGGACAATGGGATGTGAGGTAACTGCGCTGGCGTTGTACACCGTCGCAGTAGGCGGTGGAAGACCGCGGCGCAATGCTGCATTGGTTAACATTGGACCCTAGGGTTCCCAGGAACCAATAACGATGTACGCCGGCGGTGACGGTACGCACCGCCGCGGACGTGACTGCCATTTTCTATCTGTTCAATCACTCAATACCTGATCTTCGACAGGAGAGGACCTACACTGCAAGTGCTGCTGTGACCTCGGTCTGGAAGAGACAATGGCTCGAGTGTCTGGGGAAAGGGCCCCTGCCTTCACATCGGAGGAGTTTGAGAAGCTCGTGGATGGGGTCCTCCCCCAGTACATGCCACTCTACGGTCCTCCAGACAAACAGGTAAGTACACTGGGAGCATGTTGTATGGGCTATGCCTGTGTGGAGAGGGCTGGATGTAAGAAGGAAGGGGGGAGAGTGATGCGTGCATGAAAGACGGTGAATGCATGTGCCACATGGCAAGGGTAGGGATGGGGGCCAATCAGTTTGACGGTGCAGTTGGTAATAACTTCTCTTTTTCCCCTGTACATTTCATGTAGGTCAGCGCCCACCAGAAAAAATATATTTGGCGTGCCATCGCCAAGGACGTCCGGACCCTGGGGGTCTACCACAGACAGAGCACCCACTGCCGGAAAAGATGGGAGGACATTCGCCACTGGAGCAAGAAGACGGCGGAGGCTCAGCTGGGGATGGCCTCCCAACGTGGGAGGGGTGCCCGTCGCACCATGTCCCCCCTGATGTTCAGGATCCTGGCGGTGGCGCACCCGGAGTTGGATGGGCGCTTGAGGGCATCACAGCAGCCACAAGGAGGTGAGTACACTTTCATTCTGCTGACTTTGCGCGCAGTGGAGGTGTCTGGGTGTGGGAGGTGGGCTGTGGGTTTCCCTAGGCCAGGGCGAGTTCAGTAGGCAAGACCCCTCCATAAGGCAGGCCATGTGGCACCCCACCCCACCTCTGTAGTGTGCCAAGTACACCTAGTCCTGCCCCTGTGTCATCTATGTGTGCAGATGTCGTCCATAGCCTTGTAGGCCATTTCCCAGTAATTGAACAGTGGACCCCAAGAGCGCGGCGTAGTGCAGGGGGCTTCTGTGTCTGTCGTGTCTGCCAACGGTAGCGGTAATGCATGCACTCAACATGTCTTTCTTCTGTCGTCCCCCCCTTTTTGTGTTCTCCCTGTTCTTGTGTGCATTAGCATCATCAGGCGGAGGAGCAGTGGCGCCGGAGCACGAGGGAGCTGCATCCCACATGGCCCTGGAGGGCGAGACTACGGACTCAGAGTTCACCAGTGGGACGGAGGGCGAGGGGAGCTCCACGACGGGGACAGGAGCTGACACCAGCGACACAGACTCGTCCTCTGATGGGAGCTCCCTTGTGGTGGCGGCAACATCTGTGCCCCCCGCATCTACAGGTACAGCCGACACCCCCCTTACCAGCACCGACCTACCAGCAGCCCCTCAGCCTTTGCCCCGTGCCCGCTCACCCAGGAGGGTGGGCATCACCTTCGCCCCAGGCACCTCAGGCCCTACCCCAGTCACCCCTGCTGCCCTCAGTGAGGAGGCCATTGACCTCCTCAGGTCCCTCACTGTTGGGCAGTCTACCATTTTGAATGCCATCCAGGGTGTAGAGAGGCAGTTGCAACAAACAAATGCATTCCTGGAGGGCATTCATTCTGGTGAGGCGGCCCTTCAGCGAGCTTTTCAGACTCTGGCCTCAGCACTGATGGCAGCCATTGTCCCCATCTCTAGCCTCCCCCCTCCAACTTCCTCCACCCAGACCCAATCCCCTGTACCTCAGCCTATCCCAAGCACACCTACAGACCAGCATGCACACACGTCAACACACAAGGGAAGCTCTGGCAAACATAAGCACCACACATCCCACAGGCACTCACGCAAGCATCACACACATGCAGACACACCAACATCCACTGCCTCCACTGTGTCCCCCTCCTCCTCATCTGCCTCCTCCCTCCCAGGCTCTTCTACACTCACACCTGCATGCACTACCCCTACAGCCACTACGTCCCTCTCCAGCACACCCACCACCACACCCCGCTCACGTGCAGTCACCACCCCCACTACCATTCACACATCCCCTGTGTCCTCTCCCAGTGTGTCTGTGACGCCCTCTCCCAAGATACACAAACGCAGACACACACCCACCCAACAGCCATCCACCTCACGACAGCCTCCAGCGCATGCACCTTCACCCAAAGTCACCAAACGTACACCTCCTCCAACCACCACCTCTTCCTCCACTCCCAAACCCCCTCCAGCTACCCGTCCCAGTGTGTCCAAAAAACTTTTCCTGTCCACCCTTGACCTCTTTCCCACACCTCCCCCACCCCGTCCGTCTCCTAGGTCCCGAACTAGCACCTCAGCCATAACATCTCTTGGACCAGTGGTGCCTGTAGTCACCGGAATCTGGAGTGCACCGGCCACCAGGGAAGCCAGTGTGGCACGGAGCCACAGCACAGACAGTCCCCCACCTGTGAAGCATCAGAAGTTGTCCAGTGCCCGGAGGGAGAGGGGGAAGACTCCAGCCACCAAAGCCGCTCCCAGGGGTCCCAGTGGGAGTGTGGAGTCAGCTGTGACACATTCCAAGGTGGGGAAGGGCCACAAGAAACCCGGCAAGTCTGGAAAGAGCAGCACAGCGGAGAAGACCGCCATCATCCCCGATGCCCAGGAGCCCACCTCCAGTACAAGCCCAGCTGCCCAGGGCAGGACCGCCAGCACTAGCCCACCTGCCCAGGAGGGGCCCGCCAGCACCAGCCCAGCTGCCCAGGAGGCCACCGCCAGCATCAGCTCACCTGCCCAGGAGGCCAGCACAAGCCCCGCTGAGCCATGAAGGACCGCCAGCACAAGCCCCGCTGGGCCATGAAGGACCGCCAGGACCGCCAGCACAAGCCCCGCTGGGCCATGAAGGACTGCCAGCACAAGCCCCGCTGGGCCATGAAGGACCGCCAGCAGCTGAGATCCTGCAATGGAGACCACCATCTCAAGCACTGCTGCACAGGGCACCACCGTCTCAAGCACCGCTGAACAGGGCACCGCCATCTCAAGCACCGCTTCACAGGGCACCACCATCTCAAGCACCGCTGAACAGGGCACCGCCAACTCAAGCACCGCTGAACAGGGCACCGCCGTCTCAAGCACCGCTGAACAGGGCACAGCCAACTCAAGCACCGCTGAACAGGGCACCGCCAACTCAAGCACCGCTGAACAGTGCACCGCCAACTCAAGCACCGCTGAACAGGGCACTGCCGTCTCAAGCACCGCAGAACAGGGCACCGCCGTCTCAAGCACCGCTGAACAGGGCACCGCCATCTCAAGCACCGCTGGCCCATGAGCGGCAAGGGCACTGACGCAACTGAGTCCGTCACGGGGTGAATGATGCACTCTGGGCACCATGCCCCCTCTAGAACCAGTGGAGACTGTCATCTACTACCTCTGTCCTTAGCAGGATGAAGCACTCTGGGCACCATGCCCCCTCCAGAACCAGTGGAGACTGTTATCCACTTGTGAGACTGTGGCTTTGCACTCCCCAGGAGGATATGGCAGTGGGCAACCCACCCACTGTAGAGACTTGAGAGACTGTGGCTTTGCACTCCCCAGGATGGAACAGTGGGCAAACCACCCACTGTCATCCACTTTAGAGACTGTGGCTTTGCACTCCCCAGGTTGGAACAGTGGGCAAACCACCCACTGTAGAGACTTGAGAGACTGTGGCTTTGCACTCCCCAGGATATGGCAGTGGGCAACCCACCCACTGTATAGACTTGAGAGACTGTGGCTTTGCACTCCCCAGGATTGAACAGTGGGCAACCCACCCACTGTAGAGACTTAAGAGACTGTGGCTTTGCACTCTCCAGGATGGAACAGTGGGCATGTGGCCCCCTCGTGGATTTGGCGTCGTGCACTCAAGCGGCTGAGGTGCCCCCCCTTTCCCTCCCCCTGAGGTGCCTGTTTTGTTGCTCTATGATGCCCCTGCAGTGTTCTCTCCGTCATGGTCGGGGATCTTGTGTGGGCCTCGCCCATACCGTGTGGTCCCAGTGTTCCACGGACTTTCTTAGAGCACTACCTGGGCTACTGTGCTTGGTATATATTATGTACATGGTGTATTTATATATTTCTGCCTACTTGCTTTTAATATATTACAATGGTTACACTCATTTTCTATTGTCTTTGCATTCTTCTGGGGGGCTTGGGGGGTGTAACTGTGATGTATTGATATGCATTAGTGTGTGTGTTGTAGTGGGTGAGGGTGGGGGTGTTGCGTGTGTGTGTCCCTGTTTTTTGCCACCCCCTCCCCTGTGTCGTAGGTGCAGTACTCACCGTGGTCTTCGCCGCCGGCATTCGTGTTCCTGGTAGAGGAGCAGGAAGACTATTGCAGGGAGAATTTGGAGTTCCGGGTCCATGGCGTCCTCGTTCCTCGTGTGGTGTGTAGAGGTGAGCGTTTTCCCTTCGGGATTCCTGTTTCCGCTGTGTTTTTATCCGCGGTGAATCTGCCCCAGAAAAGGTGGCGGATTGGCCTGTCATAATAGTGTGGGCGGTTCATTGTCTCCCGCCTGTCTGTTGGCGCTGTTTGTTTCTACCGCTGTGGCTGTCGGAGTGTTAAAGTGTCTGTCTTTGTTGGCGGTTTCCGCCACAGTTGTAATTGCATATTTTTTCTTTAACACCGACAGCCAGGGTTGTAATGACCACCAATGTCTCATCCCCATAATTCTGAACACTGGTCTTAGCCACTTCCGTCGAGCAATCTTACATGCTCGGCATATAAACATGAAATGTATAGTGGATTCTGGAGTACAATTGCAGCTGGGACATAGATCAGTACTTGGGGTAGAATTCCGAGTACTACCATAGGATTTGAGAGGTAAGCAGCCATATCTAAACTAGATATACAGACTTTTGCTTAGTGGATCAAGAATCAGATCCATAAATGGTTCAAAGTACGGATACCACTTAAAATCTAAAAATTGAGAGGTCAATCTGCTATGTGATAAACCCAGCAGATAATTTTCCCTGACATACGTCCAATAAACAGTTTTCAAATGTCTTTTCTGATCTTTCCTTAAACTGTCAGGATGGCTCCAAAAATTACTAAGACCCAAGCTAAGGAACCATTTTGAGATGTGCTTAAACCAAGGAATGGTGAGTACATTTGGTCTGTCCAAGATGTCTTGGATAGACTACTTGTATGAAATGAATTCAGGGGTGGTCCACACATGAACCCAGAAGAGCAAAGGTCGTAGAGCAATTACATCTGAGATGCATGAGAGACTGAGGTCCCAGACCATTGGCAGCAGTGGGGTATTTCGAGGACATGCCAAGAGTGACCTTACAAAGTTGTTTTCCCCCCACTACAAGCTTGCTAGCATTCGAGGACCCCCAGATTTCTGCCCCGTAGACCGCAGCACTCTGTGCCTTCGCCCGATATATTTTAATGGCTGGGGTGACTACTCTCTCAGAAGTAGACTTGTGAAAGCGTAGAGTGGCCCCAGATCTGCAAGCCAGGAGAGCTAGGCTTTTATCAATCTGGCCCCCCCAGTGCAAGTTATTATTGAATCTTACCCCCAGGTAGTCTATGGAGCATACCTTACTTAGGGGGGTCCCATTATAGACAATGGGATATCTTTTGGTAGGGCCACATCCCAAGGTCATAAGTTTGGTTTTATTATGGTTGAGCTCCAGTTCAAAATCAACACAAAACGAGCTAAACCTATACACTAATACTTGTAAACCCATAGGTGTCCTAGAGATCAGGAGGGAATCATCTGCAAATAGCAAAATTAGAATTTGTGGGTTGTTCAGGGAAGGTGCGTCATTTTAGCAATCGGTGACAACTTGCACCACCTCGTTAATAAACAAAGTGAATAGGGTCGGGGCAAGGACACAGCCCTGACGCACTCCTCTCCAGATATCTATTTTGTCGGTGAGTTCCCCCTGTTTACCCCATCTTACTTGTGCAAATGTGTTCTTGTGTAACCTTTGGATTAAATGCACTAGATTCCCTGTAGTACCAATTTTGTTTAATACTCTCCACAGTTTCTCTCTTGCAACAAGATCAAAGGCAGATCTTAAGTCTACAAAAGCAACGTAGAATTTTTGCTTGGCCAGAGTGACATACTTCCAAAATAATAAAGACAGCCTAAAGACTTGGTCCATAGTATTGGTTTTAGGCTGAAAACCGTCCTGAAGAGGGGATAAAATCTAATTGTATTGGACCCATTCACTAAGCCTGTTTAAGACTTGCTTAGCGAAGATCTTTTGAAGGATGTCTATGAGGCTAATTGGTCGATAATTCGCTGGTGAGCCTACATCACCTTTTTTATATATCGGAATTATTTCTGCGCCACGCCACGAGTCAGGAATAGGACTACCGGCTGCTATGGCATTAGACAGTAGATTTATATACCATGCACATATATTGGGTTCAGATTTAAACAAGTCCCCTGGAATCTTGTCAGGATCAGGGGCTTTCGCTGGTCTCAGAGAGTTGATAGCAGCTGTTGTTTCAGCTAATGTGAAAACAATATTCTCAGCAGGGCTCTTAGTAAGAGCCCTGCAATCAGCTTATCCGATAACCTCCTGGGCTTGCGGTAGAGGGTAGGCATAAATTCCGGAAAAATAGGACACCCATTTTTCAGGCTGGATGTACATGCCAATCACATCATTCCCCCCTTTTGAAATGCAGGCCAACAGCCTCCAAAAGGAGCTGTCATCTTGGTTTTTAACTGCTTCTAACAGCTTCTGCCAAGTCTCATAATCCCAGTCTTTTTTAGCTTGTTTCAAGGCCCTAGTGTACTTATGTCTGGCGTCCCTAATATCCTCTTGGATAGAGTTTTTTAGGGCTTCATTTAAATTACATCTTGCACGCGCACAATCCTTATTGTATCAGTCCCTACGTAGGGTAACATCATAAGTCCGCTTTAGAGGAGTTTCCTTGCAGAAAATACCCTGTAGGGAATCTACCATTTTTGAGTGAATAGTCATAATAGGAATGTCAGGGGCCTCTTGTTCCTCAAAATCAGAAAAGAGTTTTAAAAATAATAAATACATTTCCCTGTTCAGATACAGGTTAGATTCTACCTTCGGCCAACTGACACGAGAACATCTATGATTGAAGCAAGAGATTGGAACGTTAGTGGTCTTTGTATGCTGGACTCTTGCAAATGCATGGTTAGTCAATGCAGGACGCAAAGGATTATGCTCAGTATCATGGCGAGGTATTATTTCCATGTCCAATGAACTAGACCAAAGCCTAATGTCCACTAGAATATAATCAATAGTGCTAGAGGAAAACCCTCGCTTAAAAGTGACAGCTCGATTTGGGTCAGATCTAGTGTGACCATTGCATTCTCTCAAACCAAATTTCAGACAAAGGGAGGACAACTGAGTAGCAGCACAAGAAGGAGGAAGGGGAACGATTTCCTTAGGTTGGGGAATATCCCAAGATTCGTCCTCCTCACCAATCAGGCTGCTAATGATGTTATCCAATGCAAAGGAGCAATTAAAATCACCTGCTATAATCTGGTGGTCTGATGAATCTAAAAGCTCTATGTAGTCAGTCAGCTGGGTAAGAACAATTGATTCAGTCCCACGTGGAACAGATCTTGCATAAACATTTAGTACTATTATCCTGAAACCAGGTTGAAATGTGAGTTGTACACCCAGCAGATCAAGGGAATTGAACTTTATCACTGAGCGGTCGCATTCAAGCCTGTTATTCAGCAAAATCATTAACCCTCCAATCCGTCTTCCAGAGCCTCCAGAAGCAGATTGGGCCGCAGAGAAATATGTTTTATTTAATAATAAATAATTCAATTCTGCAAACCAAGATTCCTGAAAAAGACAGATTTCTTGTTTATTGACAAAGCTTACCCATTCAGGGTCACCCAGCTTTGACTTTATTCCTGCTACGTTCCAAGATAAAACATTAACTTTTGGGGGTGAAGATATCAATCGGTTTCTAATTGAGGGGGCAATTGTTGAATTTACTGTGCATTGTGTCTTACACTCTTCGAATGCTATTTTAGGAGTTTCTGTGTAAGAGACAGTTAGTCAGTCTAATTCAAAGAGCCAAGGGGAGAGATTCTCAGTCTTAGAGGATGAAAAATTCTCAAGAGGGAAAGTAACCCCATCTGCAGTAATTCCAGATGTACAACATCCTCTACGTGTCTGAACCCCAGGAGGACATCTGCTAAGTCTAAGATTCGTTTCCCTGCCTGTGCTTAATTAACCAGTCCGTGTGTCAAAGGAAATAAGGTCATTTACTAGACTGTTATCATTGAAAAGAATTGAAATAAAATCGAGTTTCGACCCCAACTGATTATATCTACAGACCTCACGAAAATCAGACCGGATAACAGAGAGGCGATTCCTCTTCATACGTATCCAGTGAATAACTTTGTTAATGAGAGAGTTGTTCGATTCTCTATTACCCTGGGACAGCCTGGGCACCCCAGTCAGGTATATGTAGGCATCTTCCCTCCTCCATCCATGCCGTCCCTTGCTATCATGAATCTGTGTATGTGTTGAGTAATCAAAGTGCAGTGCTTTAGATGAACTAGCAGGAGGACTCGCAGCAGATGGCACTCCTCCAGGATCTAAGTTGGGGGTTATTTGATAAAGAGTACCTGAGTTCCCCTGCCCGTGGGTGTGTCCAGTATTTTTTTTACCTAATTTAGAAGCTCGCTCAATGGTAGTTGGTGCAATATGGCGAGCAGACCTGCCATTCCTTGGTATGTTTCCATTAATTTCTGTAGTCGCAATAAAAGTAGGAGAGGGGGTCATTTTGTCACCTAGAGTGGAGAGACCTGATTTTTTAGGTCTCAACAACGGGTCAGAAGAGAAGGCAGCCTCACAAGACACATTACAATTGCAACCAGACTTTTGGTCATGAAGTCCAGAAATGTTGTTCATAAATGTTGCCAGCAAACACTTAGGGGGTCATTCTGACCCTGGCGGGCGGCGGTAGCCGCCCGCCAAGCGGGAACCGCCAGAAGACCGTACCGCGGTCAAAAGACCGCGGCGGTCATTCTGGGTTTCCCACTGGGCTGGCGGGCGACCGCCGAAAGTCCGCCCGCCAGCCCAGCGGGAAACACCCTTCCCACGAGGACGCCGGCTCAGAATTGAGCCAGCGGAGTGGGAAGGTGCGACGGGTGCAGTTGCACCCGTCGCAAATTTCAGTGTCTGCTAGGCAGACACTGAAATTCTTTTTGGGGCCCTCTTACGGGGGCCCCTGCAGTGCCCATGCCATTGGCGTGGGCACTACAGGGGCCCCCAGGGGCCCCGCGGCACCCCCTACCACCATCCTGTTCCCGGCGGGTGAACCGCCGGGAACGGGATGGCGGTAGGGGGTTTCAGAATCCCCATGGCGGCGGAGCGCGCTCCGCCGCCATGGAGGATTCTCAAGGGCAGCGGAAAGTCGGCGGGACACCGACGACTTTCCGTTTCTGGCCGCGGCTGAACCGCCGCGGTCAGAATGCCCAGCGGTGCACCGCCAGCCTGTTGGCGGTGCTACCGCGGTCGTTCGCCCTGGCGGTTTTTACCGCCAGGGTTAGAATGACCCCCTTAATATCGTCTAATTTATGGGAGATAATTGCTAGCTGGGAAACTTCATTACTGCCCATTTTCTTGTCCCAAATGCCCTTATCAATCGCTTCAGTATTTAATGTTTGAAGGTGTTCGGGACTTGCAGTACTAGGGGACAAAACCGAAAACCTATTTGAGCGGGGAATAGTAATAAAAGGCGGAGACTTGCACTTCAGAGAAGGCGCAGCCTCCACAGGAGAGCATCCATTCATTTCCACCGGCAGTGATGGTATCTTCAAAGGTGAGGGAATACTATCCTGAGAGTTAGGGGGAGGATGCAAACCCACCTTAACCTCTAGTCTGGGCATCTGTGTTTTTTTCTTTAAAAGTTCAGGGATCTTCTTAGGGGGAATAGTATCAATGTTGGAAAGGCCAGTGATGGAAGGGATCCTCAATATTGCCTCGACCTCTTCAAACAGTGAGTCAATTGTTTTAAATTGGTGTAAGTTTGTATTAGGACGACCATCTGCTTTCCCAACGGGTCGTTTTTTGAGTTTTTTAACCCAGGATTGGGGCACTGGTATGTCATCAGCCTTCCGCTTCCCCATATCGTATTCCAATAACCAGTCAAAAAAGGGAAAAAATAACAACAAGTAATCCCTGCAGAGCTATAACCACCTGTAGGAAGTTGGCTCTGTATGTGCTATTTCAAAGTAAGGAATAGCATGCACAGAGTCCAAGGGTTCCCCTTAGAGGTAAAATAGTGGTAAAAATAGATAATACTAATGCTCTATTTTGTGGTAGTGTGGTCGAGCAGTAGGCTTATCCAAGGAGTAGTGTTAAGCATTTGTTGTACATACACATAGACAATAAATGAGGTACACACACTCAGAGACAAATCCAGCCAATAGGTTTTTGTATAGAAAAATATATTTTCTTAGTTTATTTTAAGAACCACAGGTTCAAATTCCACATGTAATATCTCATTCGAAAGGTATTGCAGGTAAGTACTTTAGGAACTTCAAATCATCAAAATTGCATGTATACTTTTCAAGTTATTCACAAATAGCTGTTTTAAAAGTGGACACTTAGTGCAATTTTCACAGTTCCTAGGGGAGGTAAGTATTTGTTAGGTTAACCAGGTAAGTAAGACACTTACAGGGCTTAGTTCTTGGTCCAAGGTAGCCCACCGTTGGGGGTTCAGAGCAACCCCAAAGTCACCACACCAGCAGCTCAGGGCCGGTCAGGTGCAGAGTTCAAAGTGGTGCCCAAAACGCATAGGCTAGAATGGAGAGAAGGGGGTGCCCCGGTTCCGGTCTGCTTGCAGGTAAGTACCCGCGTCTTCGGAGGGCAGACCAGGGGGGTTTTGTAGGGCACCGGGGGGGACACAAGTCCACACAGAAATTTCACCCTCAGCAGCGCGGGGGCGGCCGGGTGCAGTGTAGAAACAAGCGTCGGGTTTGTAATGGAAGTCAATGGGAGATCTAGGGATCTCTTCAGCGCTGCAGGCAGGTAAGGGGGGGGTTCCTCGGGGAAACCTCCACTTGGGCAAGGGAGAGGGACTCCTGGGGGTCACTCCTCCAGTGAAAGTCCGGTCCTTCAGGTCCTGGGGGCTGCGGGTGCAGGGTCTCTCCCAGGTGTCGGGACTTAGGATTCAAAAGAGTCGCGGTCAGGGGAAGCCTCGGGATTCCCTCTGCAGGCGGCGCTGTGGGGGCTCAGGGGGGACAGGTTTTTGTACTCACAGTCTTAGAGTAGTCCTGGGGTCCCTCCTGAGGTGTTGGATCGCCACCAGCCGAGTCGGGGTCGCCGGGTGCAGTGTTGCAAGTCTCACGCCTTTTGCGGGGAGCTTGCAGGGTTCTTTAAAGCTGCTGGAAACAAAGTTGCAGCTTTTCTTGGAGCAGGTCCGCTGTCCTCGGGAGTTTCTTGTCGTTGTCGAAGCAGGGCAGTCCTCAGAGGAGTCAGAGGTCGCTGGTCCCTTTGGAAGGCGTCGCTGGAGCAGAGTTCTTTGGAAGGCAGGAGACAGGCCGGTGAGTTTCTGGAGCCAAGGCAGTTGTTGTCTTCTGGTCTTCCTCTGCAGGGGTTTTCAGCTAGGCAGTCCTTCTTCTTGTTGTTGCAGGAATCTAATTTTCTAGGGTTCAGGGTAGCCCTTAAATACTAAATTTAAGGGCGTGTTTAGGTCTGGGGGGTTAGTAGCCAATGGCTACTAGCCCTGAGGGTGGGTACACCCTCTTTGTGCCTCCTCCCAAGGGGAGGGGGTCACAATCCTAACCCTATTGGGGGAATCCTCCATCTGCAAGATGGAGGATTTCTAAAAGTTAGAGTCACTTCAGCTCAGGACACCTTAGGGGCTGTCCTGACTGGCCAGTGACTCCTCCTTGTTGCTTTCTTTGTTCCCTCCAGCCTTGCCGCCAAAAGTGGGGGCCGTGGCCGGAGGGGGCGGGCAACTCCACTAGCTGGAGTGTCCTGCTGGGTTGGCACAAAGGAGGTGAGCCTTTGAGGCTCACCGCCAGGTGTGACAATTCCTGCCTGGGAGAGGTGTTAGCATCTCCACCCAGTGCAGGCTTTGTTACTGGCCTCAGAGTGACAAAGGCACTCTCCCCATGGGGCCAGCAACATGTCTCGGTTTGTGGCAGGCTGCTAAAACTAGTCAGCCTACACAGATAGTCGGTTAAGTTTCAGGGGGCACCTCTAAGGTGCCCTCTGTGGTGTATTTTACAATAAAATGTACACTGGCATCAGTGTGCATTTATTGTGCTGAGAAGTTTGATACCAAACTTCCCAGTTTTCAGTGTAGCCATTATGGTGCTGTGGAGTTCGTGTTTGACAGACTCCCAGACCATATACTCTTATGGCTACCCTGCACTTACAATGTCTAAGGTTTTGTTTAGACACTGTAGGGGTACCATGCTCATGCACTGGTACCCTCACCTATGGTATAGTGCACCCTGCCTTAGGGCTGTAAGGCCTGCTAGAGGGGTGTCTTACCTATACTGCATAGGCAGTGAGAGGCTGGCATGGCACCCTGAGGGGAGTGCCATGTCGACTTACTCATTTTGTTCTCACTAGCACACACAGGCTTGTAAGCAGTGTGTCTGTGCTGAGTGAGGGGTCTCTAGGGTGGCATAAGACATGCTGCAGCCCTTAGAGACCTTCCTTGGCATCAGGGCCCTTGGTACTAGAAGTACCAGTTACAAGGGACTTATCTGAATGCCAGGGTGTGCCAATTGTGGATACAATGGTACATTTTAGGTGAAGGAACACTGGTGCTGGGGCCTGGTTAGCAGGGTCCCAGCACACTTCTCAGTCAAGTCAGCATCAGTATCAGGCAAAAAGTGGGGGGTAACTGCAACAGGGAGCCATTTCTTTACACAAGCCCCCCCCAGCCCACAGGCCAGGAGACTCAGCCCAAGCTGGGAGAGTCTTCCTAGTCTGTCAGGCGAGGAAGAGTAGGAGAAATAGGCTGGTTAGTTGCAGGGCCTACTCTGCCTTACATCCTTCTGTTCAGGTCATTCCCTTTGGGGAACTGACCCACTTCCACAGTGATAGGACCTAGTCTGAACTGCCTCTTGTCTGTGCTTTTTATGTCTTCACCCATTCTCTCTATTTTGAGGTCAGAGGTATCCACCTCTGCTAATCTTATCTTAGCCAGGGTCACCCCTAGCTTACCCAAAGAGGTTACCCAGAGCTGGAGTAACCCCACCATGACCAACAGGGTCAGGGGGCCTAACTTGTTATTTGGCATGGGGTCAGACCACCAGGCCAAGGATAGTGCAGCCATAAAGGCTAACACCCAGCAGAGGCCACTGACAGCTGTCAGTGCCCAGAACCACACCTTTAGCTCTTCACCTACAAGGGAAGGGGCTAAGTTACAGGCTTCTTTGGGTTCAGGTTGCCTGTCTGCTGTATTAGAGTGGGGGGTTACCACATCTTGTAGTAAACACCCTTCTTCCACTCTTTCTTCTGTTAGCTGAGGAGCCACCCACTCAGGTTTAACAGTTGCCTGACTAGCCAGGACTTCTTGTGGGTCAGGTTGGACTTTATCAGGGCCATTTTTGGAGTTCTCCCCTACTGGAGCAGAATCTCCTTGGCTTGCTGTAACCTTGGCTAAAGGTTGTCCACCCTTCCTACTCTGTTTTCTTTTCTTCTTCTTCTGGGGCCTGCTTGCATTTACTGCAGAGGCAGGACTTCCAGAATCCTTGGGAGAGGACTGGCACTGGACTAGTTCCTCTCTTGAGCTCTGACTAATCTCTGGGTAGTCATTTCCAAGGAGACAATCAAGGGGGAGGTCTGCACTGACTACTACCCTTCTCCAGCTAAGAGTGCCACCCACTTCTATGGGCACTAAAGCCACAGGCCTCTTAGTGACCCTGTCTAGGCTAACTCTTACCCTGGCAGTCTCACCTGGGATGTACTGGTTTGAGAGCACCAGCCTGTCATGCACAATAGTGTGACTGGCACAAGTGTCTCTCAGGGCAGTGGTTGGGATTCCATTCACCAGTAGGTGGTGGAAGTGTCTACTTCCCTCTGGAATCTCCAACTCACCTGTTGGGCCCTGTTTCCAGTTGAAGGCTATGAAGACCTCCTCATCTGAGGAGTCATCTCCCATGGCTACACTGGTTACCCCTGGAATCTTGTTCTGGGGTTTGTTTTTGGGACAAGAAGTGTCCTTGGTGTGGTGCCCAGACTGTTTACAGTTGTGGCACCATGCCTTAGTGGCATCCCAGTTCTTACCCTGGTACCCACCTTTGTTTTGGGTTGTGTCTTGGGGCCCACCCACCTGTTCTGGTTTTTGGGGGCCTACAGAGGACTCTTTTTCTTTGTTTCTAGTGTCACCCACTTTCTCCTGGGGAGTTTTTGTAACCCCTTTCTTTTGGTCACCCCCAGTGGAAGTTTTGGTTACCCTAGTCTTGACCCAGTGGTCTGCCTTCTTTCCCAATTCTTGGGGAGAAATTGGACCTAGGTCTACCAGATACTGATGCAACTTTTCATTGAAGCAGTTACTTAAAATGTGTTCTTTCATAAACAAATTATAAAGCCCAACATAGTTACACACTTCATTTCCAGTTAACCAACCATCCAGTGTTTTGACTGAGTAGTCTACAAAATCAACCCAGGTCTGGCTCGAGGATTTTTGAGCCCCCCTGAATCTAATTCTATACTCCTCAGTGGAGAATCCAAAGCCCTCAATCAGGGTACCCTTCATGAGGTCATAAGATTCTGCATCTTTTCCAGAGAGTGTGAGGAGTCTATCCCTACACTTTCCAGTGAACATTTCCCAAAGGAGAGCACCCCAGTGAGATCTGTTTACTTTTCTGGTTACACAAGCCCTCTCAAAAGCTGTGAACCATTTGGTGATGTCATCACCATCTTCATATTTTGTTACAATCCCTTTGGGGATTTTTAGGATGTCAGGAGAATCTCTGACCCTATTTAAGTTGCTGCCACCATCGATGGGACCTAGGCCCATCTCTTTTCTTTCCCTTTCTATGGCTAGGAGCTGCTTTTCCAAAGCCAATCTTTTGACCATCCTGGATAACAGGGGGTCATCTTCACTGGAGTTATCCTCAGTGATTTCAGAGGTGTTGGTCTCTCCTGTGAGGGAACCAGCATCTCTGACTATTATTTTTGGAGTCAGGGTTTGAGGGACCCTGTTCTCCCTAGATAGGACTGGTAGGGGGGAATTTTCCTCCAAGTCACTATCCTCTTCCTCTGAGTTGCCACCCTCAGAGGGGTTGGCCTTTTCAAACTCTGCCAAAAGCTCCTGGAGCTGTATTTTGGTAGGTTTGGGGCCCATTGTTATTTTCTTTATTTTACAGAGTGACCTTAGCTCCCTCATCTTAAGATGGAGGTAAGGTGTGGTGTCGAGTTCCACCACAGTCACATCTGTGCTAGACATTTTGCTTCTAAAAGTTGGAATACTTTTTAAGAATCTACAACTGGTTCTAGAATCTAATTCAAACTTTTACAAACTTTTAAACTCTAAAAGAAATGCTAAACAGGATCTAACACAAGGCCCTAGCAGGTCTTTTAAGAATTTAGAAAACTTTTCAAATTGCAAAAATCAATTTCTAATGACAATTTTGGAATTTGTCGTGTGATCAGGTATTGGCTGAGTAGTCCAGCAAATGCAAAGTCTTGTACCCCACCGCTGATCCACCAATGTAGGAAGTTGGCTCTGTATGTGCTATTTCAAAGTAAGGAATAGCATGCACAGAGTCCAAGGGTTCCCCTTAGAGGTAAAATAGTGGTAAAAATAGATAATACTAATGCTCTATTTTGTGGTAGTGTGGTCGAGCAGTAGGCTTATCCAAGGAGTAGTGTTAAGCATTTGTTGTACATACACATAGACAATAAATGAGGTACACACACTCAGAGACAAATCCAGCCAATAGGTTTTTGTATAGAAAAATATATTTTCTTAGTTTATTTTAAGAACCACAGGTTCAAATTCCACATGTAATATCTCATTCGAAAGGTATTGCAGGTAAGTACTTTAGGAACTTCAAATCATCAAAATTGCATGTATACTTTTCAAGTTATTCACAAATAGCTGTTTTAAAAGTGGACACTTAGTGCAATTTTCACAGTTCCTAGGGGAGGTAAGTATTTGTTAGGTTAACCAGGTAAGTAAGACACTTACAGGGCTTAGTTCTTGGTCCAAGGTAGCCCACCGTTGGGGGTTCAGAGCAACCCCAAAGTCACCACACCAGCAGCTCAGGGCCGGTCAGGTGCAGAGTTCAAAGTGGTGCCCAAAACGCATAGGCTAGAATGGAGAGAAGGGGGTGCCCCGGTTCCGGTCTGCTTGCAGGTAAGTACCCGCGTCTTCGGAGGGCAGACCAGGGGGGTTTTGTAGGGCACCGGGGGGGACACAAGTCCACACAGAAATTTCACCCTCAGCAGCGCGGGGGCGGCCGGGTGCAGTGTAGAAACAAGCGTTGGGTTTGTAATGGAAGTCAATGGGAGATCTAGGGATCTCTTCAGCGCTGCAGGCAGGTAAGGGGGGGGTTCCTCGGGGAAACCTCCACTTGGGCAAGGGAGAGGGACTCCTGGGGGTCACTCCTCCAGTGAAAGTCCGGTCCTTCAGGTCCTGGGGGCTGCGGGTGCAGGGTCTCTCCCAGGTGTCGGGACTTAGGATTCAAAAGAGTCGCGGTCAGGGGAAGCCTCGGGATTCCCTCTGCAGGCGGCGCTGTGGGGGCTCAGGGGGGACAGGTTTTTGTACTCACAGTCTTAGAGTAGTCCTGGGGTCCCTCCTGAGGTGTTGGATCGCCACCAGCCGAGTCGGGGTCGCCGGGTGCAGTGTTGCAAGTCTCACGCCTTTTGCGGGGAGCTTGCAGGGTTCTTTAAAGCTGCTGGAAACAAAGTTGCAGCTTTTCTTGGAGCAGGTCCGCTGTCCTCGGGAGTTTCTTGTCGTTGTCGAAGCAGGGCAGTCCTCAGAGGAGTCAGAGGTCGCTGGTCCCTTTGGAAGGCGTCGCTGGAGCAGAGTTCTTTGGAAGGCAGGAGACAGGCCGGTGAGTTTCTGGAGCCAAGGCAGTTGTTGTCTTCTGGTCTTCCTCTGCAGGGGTTTTCAGCTAGGCAGTCCTTCTTCTTGTTGTTGCAGGAATCTAATTTTCTAGGGTTCAGGGTAGCCCTTAAATACTAAATTTAAGGGCGTGTTTAGGTCTGGGGGGTTAGTAGCCAATGGCTACTAGCCCTGAGGGTGGGTACACCCTCTTTGTGCCTCCTCCCAAGGGGAGGGGGTCACAATCCTAACCCTATTGGGGGAATCCTCCATCTGCAAGATGGAGGATTTCTAAAAGTTAGAGTCACTTCAGCTCAGGACACCTTAGGGGCTGTCCTGACTGGCCAGTGACTCCTCCTTGTTGCTTTCTTTGTTCCCTCCAGCCTTGCCGCCAAAAGTGGGGGCCGTGGCCGGAGGGGGCGGGCAACTCCACTAGCTGGAGTGTCCTGCTGGGTTGGCACAAAGGAGGTGAGCCTTTGAGGCTCACCGCCAGGTGTGACAATTCCTGCCTGGGAGAGGTGTTAGCATCTCCACCCAGTGCAGGCTTTGTTACTGGCCTCAGAGTGACAAAGGCACTCTCCCCATGGGGCCAGCAACATGTCTCGGTTTGTGGCAGGCTGCTAAAACTAGTCAGCCTACACAGATAGTCGGTTAAGTTTCAGGGGGCACCTCTAAGGTGCCCTCTGTGGTGTATTTTACAATAAAATGTACACTGGCATCAGTGTGCATTTATTGTGCTGAGAAGTTTGATACCAAACTTCCCAGTTTTCAGTGTAGCCATTATGGTGCTGTGGAGTTCGTGTTTGACAGACTCCCAGACCATATACTCTTATGGCTACCCTGCACTTACAATGTCTAAGGTTTTGTTTAGACACTGTAGGGGTACCATGCTCATGCACTGGTACCCTCACCTATGGTATAGTGCACCCTGCCTTAGGGCTGTAAGGCCTGCTAGAGGGGTGTCTTACCTATACTGCATAGGCAGTGAGAGGCTGGCATGGCACCCTGAGGGGAGTGCCATGTCGACTTACTCATTTTGTTCTCACTAGCACACACAGGCTTGTAAGCAGTGTGTCTGTGCTGAGTGAGGGGTCTCTAGGGTGGCATAAGACATGCTGCAGCCCTTAGAGACCTTCCTTGGCATCAGGGCCCTTGGTACTAGAAGTACCAGTTACAAGGGACTTATCTGAATGCCAGGGTGTGCCAATTGTGGATACAATGGTACATTTTAGGTGAAGGAACACTGGTGCTGGGGCCTGGTTAGCAGGGTCCCAGCACACTTCTCAGTCAAGTCAGCATCAGTATCAGGCAAAAAGTGGGGGGTAACTGCAACAGGGAGCCATTTCTTTACACCACCTATGAGTCTCCTTACCTAGGCGATTCCAGACACATCCAGGGTAAATAGCCCACCCCAGAATCCTGCTATCACTAATAAGTGATAACAAGGAGGAATGAAAGCCTCTAAAAGCTGGAAATGATGGGAACTTGGTCTGCTATCCCCTCCTGTGCCAGGAACTGCTCAAAATGGAAAGGACTATTCTGTCTGAGCAAGTAGGTATTCCAAAGTCCTCTAATCCATGTCCAATGACAAAACAGTGAAATCTTAGGGGGGTGGCCCAGCCCAGTCTCCTCTGGGCGATGACGGGCGAAGGATGGGCCCTCCCTTGGCCCGGGCTTTGCCCGGGCGCATCCCACGCAGCGGTGGTGCGCGGCGCGCTAAATAGCGCCCGCGACGAGGGAACCTCCCCTCAACAAGAGGCAGCAGCTGTGGGGCTCCTGGGACTGGAAGTCCCACCAGGAGTCTTGGGAAACAGGCAGCGGTGGTGCGCGGCGTGCTAAATAGCGCCTGCGACGAGGGAACCTCCCCTCAACAAGAGGCAGCATCTGTGGGGCTCCTGGGAATGGAAGTCCCACCAGGAGTCTAGTGATGGATTAGTATCGGGAAATATAAGTACAGTTTTATTATTATTGTGAGTTCATTTGAGCCATGGATATGAGAGTTTGTTAGTTAGATTGACTGGAGTAATGGAGGGGTGGAGGAGGAAAGAAATCCAGAAGTGTTAATTGGGAGTATATCCCTCATTTACTCATCCCAAAGGCTTGGGATGAGTAAAGGGGGATGGAGGAGGGAAGAGTCTGTGGAAGGGTTAGGGAGATCATAGTAGCAGGGTGAGATAAATGAGGGCGAATTTAGTAGGGTTGTTTGGGAGGTCATGGTAGTAGAGTGAGGTTTGGTGAGTTAGATGTGGAAGCGGTGGGAAGAGCTTAGGCAGAGGTATTTAGGAGATGAAAGTAGTAGAATGGATTTGGGAATGGAGGATAGATTGATAGAGACATGACATATGATGATGGGTAGATAAGTGTGATAAGATGAGAGCAGGGATCCATAGATATCTAGTATAACAACCCACCCAGGAGCCATGCAATGACCCACGAACATGCCAAGCACAGAACAACAAACACACATACATACACACATATATATATATATATATATATATATATATATATACACACACACATACACACACACATACATACACACATGAATACACACACATATGCACACATATATGTACATACAATACATAATTAGAACCATGGGTAAATATACTTAGTCAAACAGGTTTAAAGAGTGTGTGTGTATTTTATTGTTATGACATAGGGGGTTATTACAACTTTGGAGGAGGTGTTAATCCGTCCCAAAAGTGACGGTAAAGTGACGGATATACCACCAGCCATATTACGAGTCCATTATATCCTATGGAACTCGTAATACGGCTGGTGGTATATCCGTCACTGTACCGTCACTTTTGGGACGGATTAACACCTCCTCCAAAGTTGTAATAACCCCCATAGTAGCGATACATATTTTCTGAAGAACTATACATAACTAGAAATAGACACATAATTAACTATACATAACTAGAAATAAGACACATAGGGGGTCATTCCGACCCCGGCGGGAGGCGGGCGGCGGGCGCCGCCCGCCGGGCAGAGACCGCCAAAAGACCGCACCGCGGTCAAATGACTTCGGCGGTCATTCTGACTTTCCCGCTGGGCCGGCGGGCGATCTCCAAAAGATCGCCCGCCGGCCCAGCGGGAAAGCCCCTGCAAAGAGGAAGCCGGCTCCGAATGGAGCCGGCGGATTTGCAGGGGTGCGATGGGTGCAGTGGCACCCATCGCGATTTTCAGTGTCTGCAAAGCAGACACTGAAAATCTTTGTGGGGCCCTGTTAGGAGGCCCCTGCACTGCCCATGCCAGTGGCATGGGCAGTGCAGGGGCCCCCAGGGGCCCCACTACACCCGTTCCCGCCATCCTGTTCCTGGCGGTAAAAACCGCCAGGAACAGGATGGCGGGAAGGGGGTCGGAATCCCCATGGCGGTGCTGCAAGCAGCGCCGCTATGGAGGATTCCCTGGGCCAGGGGTAAACCGGCGGGAAACCGCCGGTTCCCCTTTTCTGACCGCAGCTTTACCGCCGCGGTCAGAATGGCCCAGGAAGCACCGCCAGCCTGTTAAGGTGATTCCGCGGTCGTTGGCGAAACAATATTTTTCAATATAGGCATATGCAGTCCATAGTTGTTTGAATATGGTGGTTATGAAGGAAAGAGCCAACTCTTGAGTAGTTTTCTGAAGACAAGAAAGGTATCTGCGGCTCTTATAGTTGGGGATAATGAATTCCATAGTTTGGCTGCTTGAACGGAGAAGGATGTACCACCTATAGTCTTTTTCTTGTATGGTGGTGTTCTAAGGCGGGGTGCCAATCTTGAGCAGAGGTTTCTTCGTTGGATGTATTTGGTTACTTTGTTTCTAATAAAAAGAGGTCCTGTTCCATGTACAGCTTTGTGGGTGATATAAAGCAGCTTGAAAGTGGCATTGGGTAACCAGTGTAGTGCTCTCGAGGCGGGGGAGATGTGGGCTTGCGGCTTTACATGTAATAGTAGCCTGGCTGTGGAGTTCTGAATAGGTTGTAGTTTGTTGATAATAGATAGAGATGATCCATGGTAGAGGCCATTGGCATAATCCAGTTTGGATAGTACAAGCGAGATAGTAGCTTGCACCTTGTGTGGAAATCTGAGGTGGGGGAAGATGCGTCGTAGAGTCTTCAAGGTGATGAAGCTTGTTCGTGCTAATTTGTCAGCTTGGGCATTCATAGTTAACTTGGAATCCATGGTGATTCCAAGGTTTTTAACTTCCTTGGATAATTGAGGAGGTAGTCCGAGATCGTCAGGCCAGACGCACAGAGGGTCATAACTTTTCCATTCACCACATATGAGTATTTCTGTTTTGGAGGTATTTAGTTTGAGATGGCTCCAGGTCATCCACTGATCAACCGCTCTGAGGCAACTGAAGATTTCTGAGTTTTCAATATTTTTGGGGCATTCTAATTTAAGTAGTATTAGTGTGTCATCTGCATAGTTGTAGCATATGAGATGGAAATCATTGATCAGTTCTGGTAATGATATCATGTAGATGTTGAAAAGCAAAGGTGAGATGATTGATCCTTGGTGGACCCCTGCTTTTGTGAGGTAGGGTTTGGACAAGAAGGAGGGCGAGTAGATGATATTAGATCTTTTGTGAAGATAGGAAGTAATCCAGTCGAGAGCAGTCCCTTGTATGCCGGCTTCGTGAAGTCACTGAATTAGTGTGCCATGGTCAACTGTATCAAAGGCAGCCGAGAGGTCCAAGAGAAGTAGTGCAGCAAAGCCATTGCGGTCAACTGTGTTTTAAGATCATCCCAGATTGCTATGAGTGCCGATTCAGTGCCTCTTCCTGGGCGAAATCCAGTTTGGAAGTCTGAAAGTATAGAATTGTCTTCAATGAATTGTGAAATCTGGGCGAATGCTGCTCTTTCTATCAATTTGCCCAGGAAAGGTCCATTTGTGATTGGTCTGTAGTTGTTGGGGTCTTGCGGGTGTAGGTTTGTTTTCTTTAATAACGGTCGTATGTATGCCTTTTTCAGGTCTACAGGAAAAGTTCCTGTAGTTCAAGAGTTGTTGATGATTCTTCTTACAGATGTGGCAGCAGAAGTAGATAGAAGAATGTCCTTGAAGATTTGTGGTGGACAAGAGTCAGAAGGGCAACTGGAAGGCTTGCTTACTTTGACCAAATCCATAAATTCACCTTGGGATATTTGTTGGAAGGACCATGGAGGCTGGGTTGGTTTATTCTTAGAGGGTATTTTAGGAAAGGGGTTGGTGCTGATGGTTTTCTTATGTTCCAATGTGTCTGCCTTGGTTGTGTAGTGAATTGCCAATTTGTTTGTGAAATCTTGAATAGTGGGATGACTTCCTTCCATGCATGTGGGTTTTCAAAATTCATTGAGAATTTTATAAAAATTCCTTAGTTGTAGATTTAACATTTAGAATTCTGTCTGAGCAGTACCTTTTTTTAGCTGTTTTGATTGATGATTTGTATATTCTATTAAGTTTGTGTAGCTGCAGTTTGTCTTGACTGTTGTTTGTTTTGAGTCAGGTCTGCTGCAACTTTCTGATTTGTTGCGTTATCTTTTTAAGTTCTGTGTTTCTCCAAGGTGATGGTTATTTTTTGTCGTGTTTAGTTTTTCTGAGTGGTATTAGGAAATCAAAAGCTTTCTGTAGCCACTCATAAAGTTTTGGCACAGAATTAATTGTATCTAGATCTGTGTTGGCTGTTAGTTGTGTTTCTAAGCCATCAAAATTGAGTTTGCTCCATGGTCGATAGGTGCATGTATGTAAGTAGTTGTGAGGTGTGTTGATTTGTGGAGTTTTATGTTGGAAAGTTATCAAATGGTGGTCTGACTAAGTGATTGGCATGATGCTATGAACGGTAACTAGTTCAGGCTTAGCAAAAATGACATCTAGGATGTGTCCAGCGATGTGTGTGGGATTGTGTACAATCTGATGTAGGTTCAATGCAACTAGACCAGTGGTGATAGCTTTTGGGTGGGGCATATTGGGTTTGTCAAACTAAATGTTTAGATCCCCAAGAATGCATAGGTTGGAGTATAGAGTAATAAGGTTTGAGACTGTTTCTAGACAAGCATCTGGGAATGTGGAGTTGTTAGGTGGAGGTCTGTAAAGGAGGAAAAAGTTGCAGGAGGAAGTTGGAGTAGGGTGGCATCTGGTGAGGAGGGCTTCACAACCTTGTATGGAAATGTTGTCTATTTTTCTGAGGTTTATTGCCTGTTTGAATGTAATAGCTAGTCTACCTCCTTGTTTGCCTATACGATTTTGTGTGATGATTTGACAACCCAGGGGATGGGCTTTGTGCAACACTGGGGCCATGTCATCTCCCAACCAGGACTCCGTTATGAATAGTAAGTCAGGTTTTGTGTCTGTGAGCAGGTCGTAGATGTGGTGCTTGTTTTTTTAGAGTCATTGAGCATTTATGAGCTGGCAGTTTAGAAAAGGTGTGTTAGTGGTAGTGTTGTTTTGTTTAGGAGAAGGGTAAGTAGTATAATATGATCTTGAAACAGGAGTGTTGTTAGTTGTGATAACTGTGTGAGGCTCACCATAGTCTTGCTTTTCAATATAGTGTTCCTCTTCCAGAAGGTTAAGGAGGCATTTTGTTGGGTCTGTGTATGTGGGTGGTGTACTTGGTGGCAGAGAGAGACGGGAAGAGTATACTTTTTTTTGTAGGGTAGTCTTATTATGTAATAGACAAGGGGGTGCGAGGTTGTTCAGAGTAGCATGTTGTTTATTTTGTTCACGTCTGTTTACTGTGGATGGGGTATGGGTTAGGGATGGTGAGGAGCATGTGAATCGTGATGTAAGGCTCTAAATTGTGCAATGGAGGAGAGGAGAGTGAATTAAAGTTGTTGGGTTGGGGTGCTTGTGGTAGGTGTTTGTGAAGAGTGAGAAAGTAGGGGTAAAGATAGGACGTGACTTGTATTCTTTTTGTAGTCCTGAGAGTGGGAATGGGTGTGACGATAAGTGTAATGAAAGTTTGTGTTGATTTGATGTGCTGATGTGTGTGGTCTGTATTGTTTTTGTGGAATAGTGAGAGGGGATATTGATGTTGTTGTTTTGGTGAGGGATTTGTATGTGAGATAGTGCTGGTGAGTGGAATTAGAGTGTTAGATGGGGTGTTGATGTGTTTTGGAGATGAATGTGCGCGGTCTGTAAGAGGCAATGGATGTGTGTCAGGGGAGTTAGTGTTAGATGTGATGACTGGAAGAGGTAATATGTGTGGGGGAGTGAAGTGTGGGTATTGTATGGTTGTGTGTAATTGGTGAAGGGAGGGGAAGGGTGTTTGTAGATTGTGTGTTGGAAGGCTGGGTTTGGGCATTGTTATGATGAAAGGTGGTCTGTGTGGAGCAAACAGAGGATAGTGTTGTTGGTTAGTATGAAGAGGGAGTGTGTATCTGGAAGGTTGATACTGAGAGAAATGTATAGTGTGGTTTTGTGTTGTGTGGGTGATGGCAGGTTGTGTTAGTGGGAGTGGACAGAGTAGTGTTTGTTGTGAGAATACAGGTGTTTGACTGTTGTAGTTGTGGAGGATATGTGTATATGTGTTGTATAATGGGTAATGTGTTGGGTGATGGGACATTGCAATCTGTCTGCGGTCAGTTTGTGATGCATGAGTTGGATGTCTTTGCAGATAATGTGTTTGCATGTTGATGGATGTGTAGGGACTGAATTCAATCCTGGTCATTTGAGAATTGGGCAGCATTTCTGGCCCGAGGCCCTAGTCCCTACCTGTCCCGAATAGGCCCAAACAGGCAACTGCCCTTGTCCTCTCTGCCCTTTGCCTCGAGGCCTGGGCTGAGACTCCCTGAGTCCTGGGCTTAAATAGCCCTACTGGCCAATAGGAACCTGGTCCTAACCCTAACCAATCCAATTTCTAACCATGATTCAAACAACTAATGGGAGACCCAGCCCTAATTACCAATCATACCCCTAATCCTGACCACCAATTACAGCCCCAACCCTAGAACCAACAGCCAATCAGATTCCCAGCCCTATCCACCAATCACAGCCCTAGAAACCAACAGCCAATCAGATGCCCTGCCCTATCCACCAATCACAGCCCTAGATTCAACAGCCAATCAGATTCTCAGCCCTATCCACCAATCACAGCCCTAGAACCAACAGCCAATCAGATTCTCAGCCCTATCCATCAACCACAGCCCTAGAACCAATAGCCAATCAGAATCTTAGCCCTATCCACCAACCACAGCCCTAGAACCAACAGTCAATCATAATATCAGCCCTATCCACCAATCACAGCCCTGGAACCAACAGCCAATCAAATTCTCAGCCCGATCCACCAATCACAGCCCTGGAACCAACAGCCAATCAGAATCTCAGCCCTATCCACCAATCACAGCCCTAGAACCGACAGCCAATTGGATTCTCAGCCCTATCCACCAATCACAGCCCTAGAACCAACAGCCAATCAGAATCTCAGCCCTATCCACCAATCACAGCCCTAGATTCAACAGCCAATCAGAATCTCAACCCTATCCACAAATCACAGCTCTAGAACCAACAGCCAATCAGAATCTTAGCCCTATCCACCAACCACAGCCCTAGAACCAACAGTCAATCATAATCTCAGCCCTATCCACCAATCACAGCCCTGGAACCAACAGCCAATCAAATTCTCAGCCCGATCCACCAATCACAGCCCTAGAACCAACAGCCAATCAGAATCTCAGCCCTATCCATCACAGTCCTAGAACCAACAGCCAATCAGATTCCCAGCCCAATCCACCAATCACAGTCCTAGAACCAACAGCCAATCAGATTCCCAGCCCGATCCACCAATCACAGCCCTGGAACCAACAGCCAATCAGAATCTCAGCCCTATCCACCAATCACAGCCCTAGAACCAGCAGCCAATCAGATTCTCAGCCCTATCCACCAATCACAGCCCTAGAACCAACAGCCAATCAGAATCTCAGCCCGATCCACCAATCACAGCCCTAGAACCAACAGACAATCAGAATCTCAGCCCTAGAACCAACAGCCAATCAGAATCTCAGCCCTATCCACCAATCACAGCCATAGAACAACAGCAAATCCGATTCTCAGCCCAATCCACCAATCACAGTCCTAGAACCAACAGCCAATCAGAATCTCAGCCCGATCCACCAATCACAGCCCTAGAACCAACAGCCAATCAGAATCTCAGTCCTATCCACCAATCACAGCCCCAGCCCTGGAGCCAGCAACCAATGGAAAGACCAGTTCCCAACAACCTATCACAGCAGCATATGCAACAACAAATAGGAACTTATATAAGGAGCAGGTTAACTGAAGTCCAGTCCCTGTGGCCAGGGGGAGGCAGCTGCTGCTTTATTCAGAATCTCCTTGGATACAGACAGGCTGAATCCACACTTCCAAGCTAGCAGAGTCTACTTTCCAGGTAAGGGAGAGATTGTTTAAAAACAAACACTGGAATACTGCTGATCACACGCTCAGAAACGTGGCTTTTTTTAAGGCAAAAAACAGGGGGAGCAGACAGTTTCAAACACAATTTAAATCACAGAAACAGATTAAAACAGTCTCCTAAAACACACTCTGCAAGATGTATGTAGCCTTTTTACTTAGAAAAAGAGGATGGGTGTGGGGGGTTATGAAGTCATGTGAAACAAACTAGCAAGGTAATTCACACAGTCACGGCAAAAAAAAAAAAAAAAAAAAAATCACCACTTTAAAAGGCCAAGCTGCCTGAAGCACAGAGAGTCCACAGTAAAACAGGCACAGGTAGCTGAAATAAACACTTTTGAACAAATAATACTATTTACCCAGAAAAGTCTGGGGGCTCCTTACCTAGGGCTTTTAGCAATCCTTGAACACTGGGCTGTTTTAGGACACAGGGAGGATGCTGAGTCTCACAAAATGGAGGTGGCTGTCTTGGGCTTCCTTCCACAAACTTAAGGGGCCAGAGCATAGTATGTGTCTGTGTTGTGTGTGTGAGTGTGTGTGTGATGTGTGTGTGTGGGTGGGTGTGTATTTGTGTGTGTGTGTGTCTACATATCAATTGAGGAAAGTGGTTGGCAGACACATATTTCATTTGCATAGAATTGGAAATATATGGAATGCAATGATACCCTTGAATTTACTATCAATGTTTATGACATGACATCCTTGGCATGGTATTCCAGCTAGACTTTTTTGCCTTCAGTGCCTGATTTCTCCTGAACAAATCTTTGGTTAAATTAGGGCTCTCTGCATGTTCCCCCTCTTAGCATGTGGCAAAGTGCATGTACTCTGTCCTTTGAAAGTGGCACATTTCATTTACTTATATGTCCCTAATAAATGTACTTCATGTACCCAGGGTCTGAAAAGTAAATGATACTACTGGGCTGCAACACTCATTGTGCCACCCACTACAGTGCCCTCTTAAAATATGCCCCAGGCCTGTCACTTCAGATTTAGTGCAGTTTGAAACTTCCATTTTGATCTGGCAAAAATAACCTTTTGCCAGACTTAAATCTTCCTTTTTAAAATTAATTAGTCACCCCTAAGGTAGGACCTATGGGCTCATAGGGCAAGGTGCATGGTATTTAAAAAGTACGACATGTCAGTTTGAGTTTTACATGCCCTGGAACTGCAGTCAGTGTTCTTTGCTGTACAGTTACCTCACCAAAGACTAACACTGGACTACGTTAGTGTAACTAATAAGTAATAATTTCAGTTTAGGACTAGATAGAGAAATATTTGTTATATTTAAATAAATTGTAATTTAAAATCCTCTTTAAAGATAATGCCAGATATTAGGCTATCATTCTGAAAATTGCACTATTAGAAAGTTGGCATTTTTCTGCCCTAAACCAAATGTGTCTTTCTGCCATTGTCCTGAGTCGCATGACTGTGAATGCTCTCCTGTTGTTGATTATTTATTACTTACAGACTCTGAGACAAAAGAGCCCTAGGTGCGAGGGTCTTCTTGGCAGGAAGGCTGGGGAGGCGTTGTGCCCTGCCCTGAATACACTTCAAAGGATCCTGCATGCAGCACACACATAGGAAACTGATACCAGGGCTGCTCTTGCCTTTGACACCGTAGACATTTTGGAGAGGGGACCAGGGCAATGGAAAGACCTTACCAGAAACAATTTGAGAATTAGGCCAGGGAACACCCCCCAACAAAGGCTGGCACCACGTATAAAATTAGTGCCATCAGAACCTCTCACCAGAACACTTGTGGACCTGTGGAAGATTCAGAAATAGGACTGTTGCCCTGCTGTCTAAAGGCTACTCAGAAGGGACTGAAAGGGTCAGTTGGCTGACCTCTTGTTTCGGCTAAAGAGGCACAACAAGCTAATAGAGGCCTGCCCTGAAAACACCCAACTGCTCAGTACCAACTGGACCAGCCTGTGCTTCGCTGAGACCTGCTGCTGGCCTCAGATGGATTGAGTTTTGATCCCCAAGGTGTGCCTCCCCCAAGTCCTGAACCCTTTGCTGGCATTAAAGTGTACTCCTCAGATGTTCAGGCTCTCTGTGTTCAAGAAGTGACCTCCTAGCGACAAAAATCAACCATTCACCATAACTGCCAATACAAATCTCTACCAGGACGTTGGACTGGACTTTTCTGCTGGGTCATCACCAAACTTTTTGCCTCCTTCCTCCTAGTTTGTTCTGACCTGTCTTTTGTTAGCTTTTGCTAATCAGCGCTAAAGTGCATGTGCTCTCTATTTAAATTGTATTGGTAATTGGTTTATCCATGATTGGCATATTTGATTTACCAGCACGTCCCTAGTAAAGTGCATCAAAGGTGCCCATGCCTGTAAATCAAATGCTACTAGTGTGCCTGCAGTGCTGATTGTGCCACCCACATGTAAACGTGTCTCAGGCCTGCAATTGCATCAAAGGTGCCCATGCCTGTAAATCAAATGCTACTAGTGTGCCTGCAGTGCTGATTGTGCCACCCACATGTAAACCTGTCTCAGGCCTGCAATTGCAGTGTCTGTGTGTACAGTCTGTACTCCCAGTTTGACCTGGCAAGTGTAGCCACTTGCCCAGACCAGACCTTCCCTTTTACTACATGTAAGTCACCCCTAAATGAAGCCCAAATCAGCCCCATGGGCAGGGTGCAGTGTCAAAGGTAGGACATGAAGTGGTGTGTTTTACAGGTCCTGGTATTGAAATACTGCTAAATTCCATTTTCACTATTGTAAGGCCTATCTCTCTCATTGGGTAACATTGGGATTGCCTTGAAATATCGTTTAAGTAAAGTTTCTCATTGGGAGTAGATGAGATGTGGAGTTTGGGGTCTCTGAACTCATAATGTCAAAATACATCTTTTGGTAAAATTGGTTTTTAGATTGTGAGTTTCAAAATGCCACATTTAGAAAGTGGGCATTTTCTTGCTTAACCATTATGTGCCCCTGCTTGGCTGCTGAATCCATGTCTGGGTCAAACTGAAGGTTGGGCTGTTTGTAAATTCACTTCAGACAGTGACAAAAGGGGAGCTGACGTGTGTCCTGCATATCATGAAGAGGCTTCCTGGGTTAGAGGGAGAGGGAGGAACTGGCACCTGCACTTGAACAGGCTGCGCTTGACCTTACACAATACAGTTTCGAACCCCCTAAAGCGCAGCTGCGGCAGGGCAAGGAAGAGGCAGGGTCTTGTGCACTACAAAGACTTTCCTTTGAAGTTTGCCTATTTCAAAGACAGAAATAAGTAGTGGACACAAAATCCAAGATTTTTAGTACACTTATGGATCAAGAGGAACCTCTGTTAAGGAGAAGAGCTGAAGAATTGTGAGGCGGAGCACTGCCCCTTTGCTGTGTGTGCTTTTCTGGGTTGGCCTGCAGTTGCTGCTTCTTCGTTAAGACAAAGACTGGACTTTGCTATGAATCCTGCTTGTGAAGTTTCTCCAAGGGCTTGGGCTCAGCTTGCCTCCCATTAAGAAGTCTCAAGGACATCAATAACTTCCTCTGCCAGCACATGGTGTCTCTTGCTGAGGCCCCCTGACTTGCCAAGTGGTGCCACATCAAGTCCCTATGTCCCTGGAAGGAGACACTGGCAGAATATGAGTGAAAATCTGCACACTGGAGCAGCAGAAAAATCGGTGCAGCACCTGTGGCGCGGCTGAAAAAAAGACACAGCGCCAGTGAAATCGACGCATCAGCAGCTCAGCGTGGATTCATTGCTGCTATGCATCCAGAATTTCCACGCATCATCCCTGGGTGTCAAATCTCCAATATCACTGTTCGACCCGAGGTTGCCTGTCTGGAAATTGATGAATCCCTTCCCTGCAAGGAAATAATCAATGCATCCCTTACCCGGCAAAGAAAGAATCAATGCACTGCCTCACTAACAAGTAAGGAATTGGCAACTCACTTTGCTTTTCTGATGCACCCTTGCCCTGCAGCTTTATTTTTGATGCATACCAGGTACTTTGTGCTAAAATAACACATCCATTGATTCTTATGGATTAAGGCTCTTTTTACCTTAAAATTTGATATCTTTACTTGTGTATGTTGGAATTTTGTTGTTTTATTCTTGTTTGATTTAGATAACTAGGAGTTATTTGTATAAATTGGTGTGGAGTCCTTTTGTGGCATTTTCACTGTGTTACTGTGTGTTTGTGCAAATACTTTACACATTGCTTCTGAAATAATCTACCCAAAGGGTGAGCAGGCGGTATTTGAGCTGTGTATCTTCCTTACCCTCACTAGAGTGAGGGTCCCTACTTGGACAGGGTGTAAGCTCACTGCCAGCTACAGACCCCATTTCTAACACAGGACCTGCTTTTCATGCTGACATAGACTATTTTGCTCCGATAGTGACAAACTCTCAATGTGGAGCTTCATCAACTACTGTCTCTTTACTCTACAGCGCTACTGTCTGCAACTCCTAACCTGCTCCTTGTGCCATAAGCAACTTCCTTACTGCCCCTTCCAACGTGAGGAGCAGCCATGCATGCATACTTGAGAAGATAACTGTTCAGTGGGATGAACCTGGTCCCTCTATCTGACCCGTGCTCCATCACTGTTGCCCTGAACCTTACCCCAAAGGAAACCAATGGAAATGGCATACCGCAAAATTAGTAATGAAAGAATAGAGTCTATTCATACATAGTCAACAACATAAGTCCAAAGTGAGTCCAAAGCACTAAGGGGGTCATTCCGACCCTGGCGGTCGGTGTTAAACCTGCGGCCAAACCGCAAACAGGCTGGCGGGGTAAAAAATGGAATTCCGACCCTTGCGGAAACCGCCAACAGAGACCGCCACATTACCACACCGCCCGCCATGGCGGCACAAACAAATAGCGCGCCGGCCACCGCCAACAGACAGGCGGGAGACAATGTACCGCCCACTGTATCACAAGCTACCAATCCGCCACCTTTTCCGGGGCAGTAGCCCCGCCGATAAAAACACGGCGGAAACAGCCATTTCGAAAGGAAAATGCCCACCTCCATATACCCCACGAGGAATCAGGACAGCATGGAACCCGAACTCCACATACTCCCAGCGATAGTGTTCCTACTCCTCTACCAGGAGCACGAACGCCGGCGCAGAAGACAACGGTGAGTACAGCACCTACGACACAGGGGAGGGGGGAGAAGAACATATTACGGGTACACACATACGCAACACACCCACCCTCACCCTCACTCACTACAACACACACATCAATGCATAGCAACACATCAGAGTGACACCCCCAAACCCCCCGGAAGAATGCAAATACAAAAGGAAATGATTCTAAACATTGGAATATATTGTATAACTGGCTTAAAAATATATCTACACATCAAAAAATCTTATATACATAAATGTACATGTCCGAGCATTGTATCATGCATTGTCCGTGGACCACTGGGCCCAAATCACATGGGCAAAGCCCACACAAGATACCTGACTCCAACGGAGAGAACACTGCAGGGGCATCAGATAGCAAAACTACAGGCACCTCAGGGGGAAGGGAAGGGGGGGCACCTCAGCCAGATGAGTGAACGACGCCAGATCCATGAGGGGCCTCCATGGCCACTGTTCAATCCTGGGGAGTGCAAAGCCACAGTCTCACAAGTCTCAGCAGTGGGTGGTTTGCCCACTGGACCATCCTGGGGAGTGCAAAGCCACAGTCTCACAAGTCTCTGCAGTGGGTGGTTTGCGCACTGGACCATCCTGGGGAGTGCAAAGCCACAGTCTCACAAGTGGATAACAGTCTCCACTGGTTCTGGAGGGGGCTTTGTGCCCAGAGTGCTTCGTGCAGCCCTGCACAACACAGATGCGGGCCAGCCCCTGCCGCTCATGGGGCAGCGGTGCTTGAGACGGCGGTGCCCAGTTCAGCTGTGCTTGAGATGAAGGGCCCAGTTCAGCGGTGCTTGAGACGGCGGTGCCCAGTTCAGCATGCTTGAGACGGCGGTGCCCAGTTCAGCGGTGCTTGAGATGAAGGGCCATGTGCAGCGGTGCTTGAGATGAAGGGCCCAGTTCAGCGGTGCTTGAGATGAAGGGCCCAGTGCAGCGGTGCTTGAGACGGCGGTGCCCAGTTCAGCGGTGCTTGAGATGAAGGGCCCAGTGCAGCGGTGCTTGAGATGAAGGGCCCAGTTCAGCGGTGCTTGAGACGGCGGTGCCCAGTTCAGCGGTGCTTGAGATGAAGGGCCCAGTGCAGCGGTGCTTGAGATGAAGGGCCCAGTTCAGCGGTGCTTGAGATGAAGGGCCCAGTGCAGCGGTGCTTGAGATGAAGGGCCCAGTGCAGCGGTACTTGAGACGGCGGTGCCCAGTTCAGCGGTGCTTGAGATGAAGGGCCCAGTGCAGTGGTGCTTGAGATGAAGGGCCCAGTTCAGCGGTGCTTGAGACGGCGGTGCCCAGTGCAGCGGTGCTTGAGATGAAGGGCCCAGTTCAGCGGTGCTTGAGACGGCGGTGCCCAGTTCAGCGGTGCTTGAGATGAAGGGCCCAGTGCAGCGGTGCTTGAGATGAAGGGCCCAGTGCAGCAGTACTTGAGACGGCGTTGCCCAGTTCAGCGGTGCTTGAGATGAAGGGCCCAGTGCAGCGGTGCTTGAGATGAAGGGCCCAGTTCAGCGGTGCTTGAGACGGCGGTGCCCAATGCAGTGGTGCTTGAGATGAAGGGCCCAGTTCAGCAGTGCTTGAGACGGCGGTGCCCAGTTCAGCGGTGCTTGAGATGAAGGGCCCAGTTCAGCAGTGCTTGAGACGGTGGTGCCCAGTTCAGCGGTGCTTGAGACGGCGGTGCCCAGTTCAGCGGTGCTTGAGATGAAGGGCCCAGTGCAGCGGTGCTTGAGATGAAGGGCCCAGTTCAGCGGTGCTTGAGACGGCGGTGCCCAGTTCAGCGGTGCTTGAGATGAAGGGCCCAGTGCAGCGGTGCTTGAGATGAAGGGCCCAGTTCAGCGGTGCTTGAGATGAAGGGCCCAGTGCAGCGGTGCTTGAGATGAAGGGCCCAGTGCAGCGGTACTTGAGACGGCGGTGCCCAGTTCAGCGGTGCTTGAGATGAAAGGCCCAGTGCAGCGGTGCTTGAGATGAAGGGCCCAGTTCAGCGGTGATTGAGACGGCGGTGCCCAGTGCAGCGGTGCTTGAGATGAAGGGCCCAGTGCAGCGGTGCTTGAGATGAAGGGCCCAGTTCAACGGTGCTTGAGATGAAGGGCCCAGTGCAGCGGTGCTTGAGACGGCGGTGACCAGTTCAGCGGTGCTTGAGATGAAGGGCCCAGTGCAGCGGTGCTTGAGTTGAAGGGCCCAGTTCAGCGGTGCTTGAGATGAAGGGCCCAGTGCAGCGGTGCTTGAGATGAAGGGCCCAGTTCAGCGGTGCTTGAGATGAAGGGCCCAGTGCAGCGGTGCTTGAGATGAAGGGCCCACTGCAGCGGTACTTGAGACGGCGGTGCCCAGTTCAGCGGTGCTTGAGATGAAGGGCCCAGTGCAGCGGTGCTCGAGATGAAGGGCCCAGTTCAGCGGTGCTTGAGATGAAGGGCCCAGTGCAGCGGTGCTTGAGACGGCGGTGCCCAGTTCAGCGGTGCTTGAGATGAAGGGCCCAGTTCAGCGGTGCTTGAGACGGCGGTGCCCAGTGCAGCGGTACTTGAGACGGCGGTGCCCAGTTCAGCGCTGCTTGAGATGAAGGGCCCAGTTCAGCGGTACTTGAGACGGCGGTGCCCAGTGCAGTGGTACTTGAGACGGCGGTGCCCAGTTCAGTGGTGCTTAGACGGTGGTGCCCAGTTCAGCGGTGCTTGAGACGGCGGTGCCCAGTGCAGCGGTACTTGAGACGGCGGTGCCCAGTTCAGCGCTGCTTGAGATGAAGGGCCCAGTTCAGCGGTGCTTGAGACGGCGGTGCCCAGTTCAGCGCTGCTTGAGATGAAGGGCCCAGTTCAGCGGTGCTTGAGATGGCGGTGCCCAGTGCAGCGGTACTTGAGACGGCGGTGCCCAGTTCAGCGGTGCTTGAGACGGTGGTGTCCAGTTCAGCGGTACTTGAGAAGGCGGTGCCCAGTGCAGTGGTACTTGAGACGGCGGTGCCCAGTTCAGCGGTGCTTGAGACGGCGGTGCCCAGTTCAGCGGTGCTTGAGACGGCGGTGCCCAGTGCAGCGGTACTTGAGACGGCGGTGCCCTGTTCAGCGGTGCTTGAGATGAAGGGCCCAGTGCAGCGGTACTTGAGACGGCGGTGCCCAGTTCAGCGCTGCTTGAGATGAAGGGCCCAGTTCAGCGGTGCTTGAGACGGTGGTGCCCAGTTCAGCGCTGCTTGAGATGAAGGGCCCAGTTCAGTGGTGCTTGAGACGGCGGTGCCCAGTGCAGAGGTACTTGAGACGGCGGTGCCCAGTTCAGCGGTGCTTGAGACGGTGGTGTCCAGTTCAGCGGTGCTTGAGACGATGGTGCCCAGTGCAGCGGTACTTGAGACGGCGGTGCCCTGTTCAGCGGTGCTTGAGATGAAGGGCCCAGTGCAGCGGTGCTTGAGATGAAGGGCCCAGTTCAGCGGTGCTTGAGATGAAGGGCCCAGTGCAGCGGTGCTTGAGACGGCGGTGCCCAGTTCAGCGGTGCTTGAGATGAAGGGCCCAGTGCAGCGGTGCTTGAGATGAAGGGGCCAGTGCAGCGGTACTTGAGACGGCGGTGCCCAGTTCAGCGGTGCTTGAGATGAAAGGCCCAGTGCAGCGGTGCTTGAGATGAAGGGCCCAGTTCAGCGGTGATTGAGACGGCGGTGCCCAGTGCAGCGGTGCTTGAGATGAAGGGCCCAGTGCAGCGGTGCTTGAGATGAAGGGCCCAGTTCAGCGGTGCTTGAGATGAAGGGCCCAGTGCAGCGGTGCTTGAGACGGCGGTGCCCAGTTCAGCGGTGCTTGAGATGAAGGGCCCAGTGCAGCGGTGCTTGAGTTGAAGGGCCCAGTTCAGGGGTGCTTGAGATGAAGGGCCCAGTGCAGCGGTGCTTGAGATGAAGGGCCCAGTTCAGCAGTGCTTGAGATGAAGGGCCCAGTGCAGCGGTGCTTGAGATGAAGGGCCCAGTGCAGCGGTACTTGAGACGGCGGTGCCCAGTTCAGCGGTGCTTGAGATGAAGGGCCCAGTGCAGCGGTGCTCGAGATGAAGGGCCCAGTTCAGCGGTGCTTGAGATGAAGGGCCCAGTTCAGCGGTGCTTGAGATGAAGGGCCCAGTTCAGCGGTGCTTGAGACGGCGGTGCCCAGTGCAGCGGTACTTGAGACGGCAGTGCCCAGTTCAGCGCTGCTTGAGATGAAGGGCCCAGTTCAGCGGTACTTGAGACGGCGGTGCCCAGTGCAGTGGTACTTGAGACGGCGGTGCCCAGTTCAGCGGTGCTTGAGACGGCGGTGCCCAGTTCAGCGGTGCTTGAGACGGCGGTGCCCAGTGCAGCGGTACTTGAGACGGCAGTGCCCTGTTCAGCGGTGCTTGAGATGAAGGGCCCAGTGCAGCGGTACTTGAGACGGCGGTGCCCAGTTCAGCGCTGCTTGAGAGGAAGGGCCCAGTTCAGCGGTGCTTGAGACGGTGGTGCCCAGTTCAGCGCTGCTTGAGATGAAGGGCCCAGTTCAGTGGTGCTTGAGACGGCGGTGCCCAGTGCAGAGGTACTTGAGACGGCGGTGCCCAGTTCAGCGGTGCTTGAGACGGTGGTGTCCAGTTCAGCGGTGCTTGAGACGACGGTGCCCAGTGCAGTGGTACTTGAGACGGCGGTGCCCTGTTCAGCGGTGCTTGAGATGAAGGGCCCAGTGCAGCGGTGCTTGAGATGAAGGGCCCAGTTCAGCAGTGCTTGAGATGGCGGTGCCCAGTGCAGCAGTGCTTGAGATGAAGGGCCCAGTGCAGCGGTACTCGAGACGGCGGTGCCCAGTTCAGCGGTGCTTGAGATGAAGGGCCCAGTTTAGCGGTGCTTGAGACGGCGGTGCCCAGTTCAGCGCTGCTTGAGATGAAGGGCCCAGTTCAGCGGTGCTTGAGACGGCGGTGCCCAGTGCAGCGGTACTTGAGACGGCGGTGCCCAGTGCAGCGGTACTTGAGACGGCGGTGCCCAGTTCAGTGGTGCTTGAGACGGCGGTGCCCAGTTCAGCGGTGCTTGAGACGGCGGTGCCCAGTGCAGCGGTACTTGAGACGGCGGTGCCCCGTTCAGCGGTGCTTGAGATGAAGGGCCCAGTGCAGCAGTACTTGAGACGGCGGTGCCCAGTTCAGCGGTGCCCAGTGCACCGGATCTGGCCATGGCGTTGAGGTCATTTGCCACCTGTCCTGTGGCTGGCGGAGCCTTCCTGCCCATCTGTCCTGTGGCTGGCGGGGCCCTCCTGGGCTGCAGTGACGGGCCTGTTGGTGGCCTCATGCCCACCTGGGATGGGGCTGGCGGGGCCCTCCTGCCCACCTGGGACGAGGCTGGCAGGGCCCTCCTGGCCAGCTGGGCTGATGGTGGTGTTGTCAGGCGTGCTGCCCTTCCCAGCCTTCCCTGATCGCCTGTGTCCCTTCCCCACCTTGGACGGTGTGCCAGCTGTCTCCACACATCCTGCCGGAGCCATGGTGGGGGTTTTAGTCCCTGCTGTTTTCACCCTCTCGCGCCGGCCACTGCCTATCTTTGGATGTTTTTCCGGGGGTGGGCTGCCCGTGCATTGGCTCCGTACTGAACTTGCTGCCCTGGAGGGTGGGGGACTCCACAGTCCATGGCAGACTGTCATGACAGGACCCGGTTTTGTCGTGGCTGAGGTGCTGACTATAGTCCTATGACATGGACGGGGTGGGGGAGTTGGTGGAAAGAGGTTGAGTTTGGACAGGAAAAACTTCTTAGGAGCAGTGGGACGGGTAGGTGTAGTGGGTATGGGAGTGGAGGAAGAGGTTGTGGTTGTAGGAGTATGAAGTCTGGTGTCTTTGGGTGCAGGTGCTTGGGCTGGAGGCTGTTGGACGGGTGGCTGCCTGCGTTTGTGTATCTTGGAAGAGGGGATCACAGACATACTGGGAGAGGACACAGGGGACGTGTAAATGGTAGTGGGGGTGGTGACTGCACGTGTGCGGGGGTTCTGGTGTGTGTGCTGGTGATGGACGTAGTGGCTGAAGATGTTGTGCATGCAGGTGTGAGTGGAGACTTGACAGGGAGGGAGGAGGGAGACGAGGAGAAGGGGGACACAGTGGAGGCAGTGGGTGTTGGTATGTCTGTATGTGGATGTTGCTTGTGTGAATGCCTGTGTGATGTGTGGTGCTTATGTCTGCCAGAGCTTCCCTTGGGTGTTGAGGTGTGTGCAGGCTGGTCTGATGGTGTTTCAGGGATAGGCAGAGGTACAGGTGATAGGGTCTGGGTGGAGGAAGTTGGAGGGGGGAGGCTAGAGACAGGGACAATGGCTGCCATCAGTGCTGAGGCCAGAGTGTTGAACGATCGCTGTAGGGAAGCCTGACTAGAACGAATGCCCTCCAGGTATGCATTACTCTGGTGCACCTCTCTTTCTACACCCTGGATGGCATTCAAAATGGTAGACTGCCCAACAGTGAGCGTCCTCAGGAGGTCAATGACCTCCTCACTGAGGGCAGCAGGGGTGACTGGGGCAGGGCCTGAGATGCCTGGGGCGAAGGAGATGCCCACCTTCCTGGGTGAGCGGGCACGGGGCAAACGCTGAGGGGCTGCTGGGAGGGCGGTTCTTGTGCAGTGGGTGGCGGCTGTACCTGTTGATGCAGGGGGCACAGATGTTGCCGCCACCACAAGGGAGCTCCCTTCAGAGGACGAGTCCGTGTCGCTGATGTCTGCCCGAGTCCCCGCTGTGGAGCTCCCCTCGCCCTCCGTCCCACTGGTGAATTTGGAGTCCGTTGCATGGCCCTCCATGGCCATGTGGGATGCAGCTCCCTCGTGCTCCGATGCCACTTCTCCTCCGCCTGATGATGCTAATGCACACATGAACAGGAAGACCACAAAAAAGGGGGGGGGGAGAAAATAAAGACATGTCGAGTGCATGCATTGGCGACACCGTTGGCGGACAGGACAGACACAGAAGCCCCCTGCACTACGCTGCGCACTTGGGGTCGACTACTCAATCCGTGGAACATGGCCTGCAAGCCTATGGACGACATCTGCACACATAGATGACACAGGGCCTTGATTAGCTGTACTTGGCACCCTACAGAGGTGGGGGGCGGGGCACAGGGCCATGCCTTACAGAAGGGCCTAGCCTACAGAAATCGCCCTGGCCTAGGGATACCCACAGCCCTCCTCCCCCACCCAGACACCTCCACTGCGCGCAAAGTCAACAGAATGAGAGTGTACTCACCCCCTTGTGTCTGCTGTGATGTCCTCACGCGCCCATCCAAATCGTGGTAGTCCACCGCCAGGATCCGGGACATCAGGGGGGTCAAAGTCCGACTGGCACCTCTCCCACATTGGGAGGCCATCCCCAGCTGAGCCTCCGCCGTCTTCCTGCTCCACAGTCGGATGTCCTCCCATCTCTTCCAGCAGTGGGTGCCCCGTCTCTGGTGGACCCCCAGGGTCTGGACGTCCTTGGCGATGGCACGCCAAATATCGATCTTCTGGTGGGCGCTGACCTATGTGAAATGTACAGGGAGGGGAAAATAGTCATCACTATCTGCATGCTCAATGTGAGTGGCCCCCCATCCCTACCCTTGCCATGTGGCATATGCTTTCACCGTCCTTTGATGCATTCCTCAATCGCTCCCCTCCCCACCTTCATTCATCCACCCCACTCAACACAGGCATTGCCCACAAAGCATGGTCCCAGTGTACTTACCTGTTGGTCTGGAGGACCGTAGAGTAGCGCATACTGGGGGAGGACCCCATCCACAAGTTTCTCCAATTCCTGAGCAGTGAAGGCAGGGGCCCTTTCCCCAGTCGCATGAGCCATTGTCTCTTCCAGACCGAGGTCACAGCAGCACTTGCAGTGTAGGTCCTCTCCTGTCGAAGATCAGGTATCGAGTGATTAAGCTGATAGAAAATGGTGGTCACGGCCTCAGCGGTGCTTACCGCGGCGGTGCGTACCGCGACCGCTGGCGCACATCTTCATTGGCTCGTGAGACCCATAGGGTTCAATGTTAACCAATAGTGCTTAGCGCCGCGGTCTTCGACCGCCTACCGCCACGGTGTGCCACGCCAGCGCATTTACCTCACATCCCATTGTCGCACTTCACAGGTCAGGCAGCCGCCATTTCAGGGACCCACATGGCTTTCTTTCTTCTGCATCACACATACCTAGGCCTTGCATCAACACTCATACAAGCCATTCAATGCATTTGGAATCGTGTTATGTGCAAGCTGTGGTTACATACCTGTGGGTTGATTGACTCTGTGCTCGCTGTTGTCCTTCATAGGCACCGTCCGCTGGGACATGCGAGGAGATGGAGGAATCTTCCCGTGTACAGACCGCTGGTGGACCTGTCGACAATGGAGGAAAGACATGTCATACTGACATACAGGCTTGACCGAGCCACTATCCATGAACTGTGTGCCCAGCTGGAGCCAGACCTGATGTCACCAATCCGCCTACCTACAGGGATCCCCCCTCTAGTGCAGGTGCTGTCAGTGCTCCATTTCTTTGCAAGTGGGTCATTTCAAACAACAGTGGCCATATCATCAGGGATGTCTCAGCCTGTGTTTTCCAAGGTGTTGTCCAGAGTGTTGTCTGCCCTGCTGAAACACATGCGCAGCTACATCGTTTTCCCTGAGGTGGGGGATTTGCCTACAGTGAAAGGTGACTTCTATGCCCTTGGACATATCCCCAACATCATAGGTGCCATTGATGGGACACATGTGGCTTTGGTACCCCCCAGCAGGAGTGAACAGGTGTACAGAAACAGGAAGAGTTATCATTCGATGAATGTACAGATGGTGTGTTTGGCAGACCAGTACATCTCCCATGTGAATGCCAAGTTCCCTGGCTCAGTGCATGACACGTACAACATGCGGAATAGCAGCATCCCTTACGTGATGGGTCAACTCCAGAGGCACCGTGTGTGGCTAATTGGTGACTCTGGTTACCCCAACCTGTCATGGCTACTGACCCCAGTGAGGAATCCCAGGACAAGGGCAGAGGAACGCTACAATGAGGCCCATGGGCGAACTAGGAGGGTGATCGAGCGGACCTTCGGCCTCCTGAAGGCCAGGTTCCAGTGCCTCCATATGACAGGTGGTTCTCTCTTCTACTCACCAAAGAAGGTGTGCCAGATCATCGTGGCCTGCTGTATGCTTCACAACCTGGCTTTGCGACGCCAGGTGCCTTTTCTGCAGGAGGATGGTCCAGATGGTGGTATTGTAGCAGCTGTGGAGCCTGTGGAGAGTGAAGACGAGGAAGCCGAAGAGGACGACATAGACAACAGGAACACAGTAATACAGCAGTATTTTCAGTGACACACAGGTAAGAATCCACACCAGCATATTACATATACTTAACCACTACTACGTCTCTACTGTCTGTCCTTTTCCCCCAGTGTATGGTAACTGAGTTGTGACTTTCCCTTCCGATTTCAGAGATGTGGGCCCCACTGCGTGACATCTGCTTTGTTTCCCCATGGACTACAGCTGTGTGACAGTGGTATGTTGGCATCACAATGTAAATATGCATTTTGGCACAGTAATCTCTAATACATTTGTACTAAATCACAGCCAGACTCCAGAATGTTTTGTGCAATAACTGTGTTTATTTCTGTGCTCTATATTGGTGGGTGGTTGCAAATCGGTGAGGGGTGATGGTGGAGGATTGTCCATGGCAGAGTCCAGACTAGTATTATCACAGGTGCATTGTCCAAATGGCTGTGGGAAGTGGAGCAGGGGCAGTTTAAGGATGGACAGGGTGACAATGTGGGTCAGTGGGATGACAATCAGGGAGGTATCCTTTGCTGGCGGGGGTCTTGGTATCTTACTCTGTCTTCTTCCTGGATCTCAGGGCCCGCTTGCGGGGTGGTTCTCCTTCTGCAGGGGGTGGGGTGCTGGTGGCCTGTTGGTCCTGTGGCGGTGCCTCCTGTCCACTAGCGCTGGTAGAGATGGGAGGCAGTTCTTGGTCCATGCTAGTGTCAGGGGCCCTTTGTGGTGCCACAGTGTCCCGCAATGTGGTGACTACCTGATTCAGAGCCCCTACAATGGTGCCCAGGGCAGAACTGATGGTTCGTAGTTCCTCCCTGAACCCCAAATACTGTTCCTCCTGCAGGAGCTGGATCTCCTGAAACCTGGCCAGGACCGTCGCCATCGTCTCCTGGGAATGATGGTAGGCTCCCATGATGGAGGAGAGGGCCTCATGGAGAGTGGGTTCCCTGGGCCTGTCCCCCCCCTGTCGCACAGCAGCCCTCCCAGTTCCCCTGTTTCCCTGGGCCTCTGTCCCCTGGACCGTGTGCCCACTACCACTGCCCCCAGGTCCCTGTTGTTGTTGGGGTGGTGGGTTAACCTGGGTGCCCTGTAGTGGTGGACACACCGCTGATTGACGTGTCCTGGGGACAGAGGTATGGGCCCGCTGGGTGGGTGCTGTGCTGGTGTTCCCAGAGGGGGGAAGGTCTGCTGTGGCCTGTGGCTGTCTGAGGGGAACCGACTGTCCCGAGGTCCCCGATGGGCCGGGCTGGTCATCTAGATCCAGGTCGACAGAGGTGCTGTCATCACTGTGGGCCTCTTCTGGGGCTGGAGTGGACATTTGTGGACCCTTCTGCGCGGTGACGTGGCATTCGGGTCCTGCAGGGGTATAAATGGATGGTTATTGCATCTGTGTGTGCCATAGCGTGCAATGGGTGGGTGCCCGTGTACCCCAGTGCTGGCATTCCTGTGTGGGGGCTTTTGTGACGGGGGAAGGGGATGTGCAGTGGGCATGCTTTGGTGATGGGTGTCCATGCTTTGTGGTCGCATGCAGGGCTTGGGGTTGGGATGGGTGGGTTGTGATGGTGAGACATTTGCAAGGAGTAGGTGTGATGGGGGTGAGGGTGGGGGTATGAGTTGGTATGCTGGTGGGGTGGGGGGATGATGTTGTGAAGATGAGACTTACCAGAGTCCATTCCTCCAGATACTCCTGCGAGGCCCTCAGGATGCAGGATCGCCAAGACCTGCTCCTCCCATGTTGTAAATTCTGGGGGAGAAGGTGGGGGTCCGCCGCCAGTCCGCTGCACCGCGATGTTGTGCCTGGATACCATTAAACGCACCTTCCCCCGTAGGTCGTTCCACCGCTTCCTGATGTCGTCCCTATTTCTTGGGTGCTGTCCCACTGCATTTACCCTGTCGACTATTCTGCTCCATAGCTCCATCTTCCTGGCAATGGAGGTGTGCTGCACCTGTGTTCCGAAGAGCTGTGGCTCTACCCGTGTGATTTCCTCCACCATGACCCTGAGTTCATCCTCAGAAAACCTGGGGTGTCTTTGCGGTGCCATGGGGTGGTGTGGGTGATGTGTGGGGTGGATTGTGTGGTGCTAAGTGTGGTGATGTGAATTGGTGTGTTGTGTGAAGTGCATGGTAATATTGCTGGGTGAAAGTAAAATGCGCGTCTGGGTGCTCGGATCTCTAGTTCTCTGTGCGTGGTCCCGATTCTGGAGGAGTGGGGGTTTGAGGGTGATGTGGGTGTGTGTTTTATATTGTCTTGGGTGTGTGGGAGTGGTGTTTGTATGTGTATCAGGTGTGTGTATTTTGATTTGTCCAATGTGGTTGTATTTTGTAAGTGTGTGTGTATTTTGAGCGCGGCGGTGTGTACCGCCAATAGAATACCGCGGTTGAAAGACCGCCGCGTGGAATCGTGTGTCGTGATAGTGTGGGCGTATTTCTGTTGGCGTGACGGTGGAGGTTTGGTCATCGCCAGTTTCTCGCTGGCCTTTGGTGTGGCGGACTTTTGTGGATGTCTGTATTTTGGCGGTTTGCCTGTTGTGGGTCAGAATGACTGTGGCGGTTTACCGCGGCCGCGGCGGTATGTTGGCGGTCTTCTGACAGCGGTAAGCTGATTTTACCGCCAAGGTTGGAATGACCACCAAAATTTATTTCTAAAAATATCCTTCATTTCATTTTACAACAAGATGAAAGATATAGCCAATGCCGATCAGCACAGAAAGCAAAGGGTACTTCTTCAGGGCTGGCATAAAAAAAAGAACATCTTTACAAATACAATTTTAAGACAATCTCATTATTATGAGTGCCTCAGGACAAAACTCTAAAACATCATCATCATTCAAAGGTATAATGCCACTAAGGTGAAATACTTAAATATATGACACAGTATCTGACATAAACCATAAGAAATTGGTCATTGGCTAACCATAAATGCTTGCTACCAATATAAACACACATCTTATTCTGTCTCAAACAAGAAAAACAAAATATTATTATTTATTGAGCTGGGGAGTAGAGATGATGAGTATAGTTTTCTTATAAGCTGATAAGACAGTTCACAGACTTACAGTCTGTATGATTATTAGAAAGGCTGAGATAACCTTTAAGGGCATTGTCGTATGTGACTTTTGTATATCCCATTGCAATTGTATACTATTAGGTGCTAAATACATATAATTGACAGAGGTTGTTTTGTTCATAATGCTTTCATTAAAGATATTGGGAAGACATACATCATTGGTCACAATTGGTGTTTTGTATGAGAGTTGTTGAGCTGGAGCCTTGACTAATCAAGATCTTTTAGATGAAGTGCTCTGATATTTATGTGGGGTTATTGGATAATAATAGGAGTAACTTCAGTAGCTATGCATGAAACTTTCAAGTCTTATATTTTTAAAGATGACCGATACATTTCTTTGAATTTTGTGAGGATGAGTAAAGTAATATTCATTTGCATACTGAAGAACACTTAGGCCCATATTTATACTTTTTGACGCAAAACTGCGCCAACGCAGTTTTGCGCCAAACAAATTAGCGCCAGCTAACGCCATTCTGAAGCGCCATGCGGGCGCCGTATTTATTGAATGACGTTAGCCGGCGTTAGCCGCCGGCGCTGTCTGGTGTGCGTTAAAAAAAAACGACGTACACCAGGCAGCGCCGGCGTAGGGGGAAAATGGCGTATGGGCGTCCACAAATGGTGCAAGTTAGGCTGAGGCAAAAAAATCGCCACAACCCGATTTGCGCCATTTTTTTACGACGCCCATCCCCCATTGAAATGACTCCTGTCTTAGCAAAAACAGGAGTCATGCCCCCTTGCGCAATGGCCATGCCCAGGGGACTTCTGTCCCCTGGGCATGGTCATTGGGCATAGTGGCATGTAGGGGGGCACAAATCAGGCCCCCCTATGCCACAATTTTTTTTTTTTTTAAATACCTACCTGGACTTACCTTAATGTCCCTGGGGTGGGTCCCTCCATCCTTGGGTGTCCTCCTGGGGTGGGCAAGGGTGGCAGGGGGTGTCCCTGGGGGCAGGGGAGGGCACCTCTGGGCTCATTCTGAGCCCACAGGTCCCTTAACGCCTGCCCTGACCCAGGCGCTAAAATCCGGCGCTAATGCAGGTTTTTAAGACCCGCCCACTCCCGGGCGTCATTTTTGCCCGGGAGTATAAATCCGACGCATATGCATCGGAGTCATTTTTTAAGACGGGAACGCCTACCTTGCATATCATTAACGCAAGGAAGGTGTTCACGCAAAAAAATGACGCTAACTCCATGAACTTTGGCGCTAGACGCGTCTAACGCCAAAGTATAAATATGGAGTTAGTTTTGCGTCGAAATTGCGTCGAAAAAAACGACGCAAATTCGGCGCAAACGGAGTATAAATATGCCCCTAAATGGGTGGCTTATGATCTATACCGATTTCCTTAAGGATGGCTGCATTGACTGGGATTTTGCAATCTCAAATGTAGGTGGACACACGGAGTGGAAAGGAACAGTTATTTAAAATAGAGTTAGACTTTTAAGGGGAATGTGGCGTTTAAAGATGGCTGACACTTTTCTAGGCTAGGTGACCACATCAACAAAGATATCAGTCTCTGTTGTAGGCAGATTTTCATCATTGGACATTGTATGTAGTGGTGTGTAACACAATTCTACCTGGGCGTGTTTGGAGAGCGAACTAAAAAGAATGAACATGGATCATGCCAGCATTTTGTCATTTCTTTAATTGCTTATAGTTACTTATTTTGCTATAATAGCTTCCCATGTGTTTTATTTTGTTTTTATATGGTCAATATTTTCTGAATTGTGAGCAATTACACCTGGGCTTTCCAAATGGCTAACATATTCATAGGTATGAGTTTTGAGGTCTATGGACCAGTGTTTTAACCAATGTTGGCTACAATACTTTGTGCAGATCACACTTGAGCAACGGATCTGGTTTTGCATGTTTATAAGGGCTACATTTTCAACGTGGTCAGTGTTGCCAGATAGGGCTATTTTCCTCACAATGGGTGATTTGTTTCTCATTTGTGAAAGAAAAAAACCAAATGGCAGGTCCCTACTTTTTGGGTGTATATTAGCCTATTGTGTGCATTTTTAAAGCTGGGGCAGCGACTCAGTATTATCAGCACTCACAGCCCTCCCGCTAGTTCATTGTTAGCAGTGGAGTCACTGGGCCAATAGCCTTGCTCTTGCTTAGAGAGATGCTGATGCTAGCTCACATTACGTCAAGTAATACATGAAACAATTTCCCGTCCCCTGACTTCAGCTGCCTGCTCTCTCTCATGGTTTTCTCTCTCTCTGCTCTTAGCCTAAGCTTGCCCCTCTCCCCCTGGCCAGCTCTTACTGCCAGCTCATACAATAATGATACAAGTAGTTACATTAAGGCACAAAGACACATGCACATTATTATAACTACTTTTATGGTCATTAAAATTCCCTCCTCATGGTGAATAGTTGCAGGGCTATCAAGCTAATTCAGCTTGCAACAGTTCTGCTATTGACGGCCCTGTTCAAAGAAAATAGCCGATGCCTGCCGAGGCCCATTGTGCATCCAGTCTTCCAGTGAGTGGGGTGGCTGTAAAATCAAGCTTGGCTACAACTCAGTGACTGAGCCCGAAAGAAAAAGTCTTCTCTTATATCTTGCTAATTGTGCTTGAGCACTACCCTGGCATGAATGGTGATTAATGGCTCCACTCAGGCACTGGAGGTTCATTGCCAGCATAAGCCTTTTCGCGGCACCTGTTTTACAAAATACATTGCATATGCAGGCAAAGGAGGTGAGTGCAGTTTGTGTGCCTGGGCTGGTAAGCAATTACCTTCAATCAGAGAGGGTTATGAATCGGTTGCTTTGTTGAGCATTGCTTGGTGGATTTCATGATACACACTGGAGTTGGGTGGACTTTGTGAGAAGTAGCACTCTAAGCCATCTTCAGTCCAGTTGTATTCGAGCGGCACTAATCTTCATTATAATTCATAAAATCTATTAAAGCCACACTTAAAATTGAAATTCTGAAGCGCTGGTACTCACTATCCAGATACATTTTTGGTACTTAGAAGTGCCAGTAATCTCCCATTGAAAGTATTGCACCATGACAGATCACAGTCGCCTTTTCTGTCAGGTGGATTACTCATCATAAGTTATGATGCGTTTTACGACCTTTGATGAATCCCGATTGATTGGGGTGTATCAGGTCTGAGATCACATCTTCAAGTCTTTTGGCTAGGGTTTTAGAATACAACTTTGCATCTACATTTAGTAGGGCAATAGGTCTATAAGATGCACAAGATTGACGGTCTTTTCTGGATATGGGGATCAGTGTAATTCGGGCTTCTCTCATGGTGGGCAACAATGCATGTTCTGTTCTAACCTGGTTAAACAATTCAGTGAGGTGCGGCTTTAACTCTGTAAAGGGAGCTATTAAGGTGGCATTAGTTTCTTGGGATACCAGTGGAAGGTTCGATTGTTGGCGGTATGTGCCTTGTGTTAGGATTTCAGGTCGTTCCAACGTATAGAATCGGGTGTAAAAGTCTTAAAAGGCTTGTGCCTTTTCTTCTTCTGAGTAGTGTTCCCCTGCCTCATCCCGTATTTGGTCTATGTATTCCTTAGCTTGTTTGGTGCACAACTGTCTTGTTAACAACAGGCCTATTTTGTTCCTCTTTTCACAGTTGGTTTTTCTGAGTTGTAGCATTGCGATTTCTTCTCTATTCATTTATATGGATTGCAGTTTACCTTTGATTGAGGTCACCTTCTTTTGAGAGAGCCAAGTGGGAGACTGTTTGTGGGCCTGTTCTCCCATTGTCAATTCGTTTTCTAGATTCCGTCTTACATTGGCCTTTAATTAATGTAGAGAAGATGCTAAAGAAATGCATTTACCCCTTATGACTGCCTTGAATGCATCCCAGTTAGTGAGGTAAGGGGTGTCACTGGGGTCATTAAGCTGAAAAAAATCCCTTATTGCCTTCTCCTGTTCATCTTGAAGCGCTGGGTTACGAATTAAATAAAAGGGAAGTGCCATGTACTATGTAAGGGCACAAAATAATAAAAAGAAACATATACAAACATTGTAAAAACTATGAATGTGTAGACATGTTCTTGCTGGATTACAAATCATTTTTTGATCTTCATGTTGAGGAGTAAATACACATCCACTCTCATCCCCCACAGAGACTATGATGGTAATTATGAACACAGCGGGAAACACCGCACCCCCGTCGGTGGCAGTAACTACCGCCAACAGACTGGCGGTCCGGTCCACCAAATAATGAAGCACATGAGAAACAAGCAGCTGGCCATCCACCCACCGCCATTTGGTAGTCTGGCCGACGACAGAGGAGGTCACTCTCAGCCCGGCAGAAACGCCATACCCATCCACCAAATTATGAAACACCACACCACCTTCAGTTCCGGGGTGGGAACCATTGCCAGGTAAAGCATGGTGGAAAAAACCCATATAAGAGGAAACACTCACCGGAGGCACACAGAACACACCAACGCAGACATGGAGCAAGAATTGGAAATATTCCCAGTGCTTCTCCTTGCAATATTTCTCCAAGACTGTGACCTACAACAAAGACTATGATGGTGAGTACTGCAGCCTAGTACACATGGGAAGAAAGGGCACGGTTTCACACCCACCCTGCAATGCACTCCCAACCCCTCCCACCATCCTAAGCCATTCATACCATAACAAGATGTACTTACCAGACACAAGCCAACAAATACCTGCACCAATGCACACACCTGTGCACCCCACATCCCCACAGTGAAACTCTGCACAGTGGCTCTATATAGCACCAACAGCTCGTCTGGGCACCCAAATTTAATACCAAGAAATAGTAAAAAATGTCCAAACAAGGCCATAAGCCAGTCCATAAACAAGTCCTGTAAGGGCAAATATAGGCAACACTTGACTCCTATGATGGCAAAGGAAACTCCACTGACAAGGGAGATCAATAGGGCATCCAGGCACCTAAGGGAACAGGGGCAGGGGCTGGCGGAGGTGGTGAGTCAGGTCTTGAAGGGGGAGTCTTGGGCTTCGGTTTAGGAGGTGGAGGTGAAGAGGGTTTGGGCTCGTCCTTGGAAGGATGGGGAGTGGGCCTGGACCGGGGGTGGCAGAGGGACCTGGGGCAACACAGGGCTTCTTTCTCCTTGGGGAAGGGGCACAGGAATGGGAAGGGTGGACTGTGGCGGACTTGAAGAGGAAGGAGTGGACTTGGCTATGGCATGGAAACATTTAGGGACAAGACGGGGTGGTCCAGTGGGTTCAAACAGGTCAACACAGGAGAGGAAAAGCTTCAGAGATGAAGTTGGAGGGGATCTGGAGCCAGGTATGAGAGTGGAGGTTGAGGGAGTGGTGGTACGAGGTGTAGGTGTGCTGGACGTGGATGCAGATGTCTGTTTAGTCTGCTTATGTATGGTGGATGTAGGTGGTGTGGATGAGTATGACCGTTTGGGAGGAGGGGGTGTGAACACAGTGGGAGAAGACAGGTTTTCAGTGTATATGGATGTTGTGTGGGTGTCTGCAGGTCTTGTGAGTGTGCTGCAAGGGTATGGTAATGTAGTCATGGTAAGTAAAAGGTGTGATGTCTGGGGTGCATGACTGGATGTCAGCTGTTGTGGGGTGACTGCAAGAATGGGGGCAGCAGCAGTGACTGTGGGTGCAGTACATGTGGGTGTGCATGGTGAGGTGACAGACAGGGAGGCGGGTTGAGGCTGACACATTGGGGGAGGTGGATGTTGTTGTGTGTGCTTTGGTATGTTGGGTGTGTGCCTGCCTGTGGTGGGAAGTGTGGTGCTTGTGTTTCTCAGTGTGCTTCTTGTGTGTTGATCTGTGTACATGGCTGTCAGTATGTGTGCTTGGGATGGGTGAAGGGAGTGAGGTGCTGGGAAGGAGAGGTGGTGGGACAGGGGATGGAAAGATCAGGGACACTGGCTGCCGTCAAAGAGGAGACCAGAGCCTGAAAAGATCTCTGTAGGCCAGACATGGCACCGTGAATGCCTTCCAGGTATGAATTGCAATTCTGCATCTGGGATGCTAGCCCCTGGATGGCATTCACAATGGTTATCTGTCCTACAGAGATGGTTCTGAGGAGGTCAATAGCCTCCTCTGTGAGGGCAGCAGGGTTGAGTGGGGCAGGGGATGAGGTGCCAGGGGTGAAGTAGACGCCCACCCTCCTGGGTGAGGGGGCACAGGCAACTCGGTGAGGAGCAACTGGGGGGGCGATGGTGGTATGGGTTGGCGAAAGATGACAAAGAATGGGTTGGCCCAGTAGGGTCCACAACCACCAGGGAGCTGCCATTGGAGGAGGTATCAGAGTCACTACCTCCAGTGGTAGTTGCCTCCCCCATGGTACTCCCCTCACCCTCCAACCCAGTACCCCCCTTGACATTGATCGACTTTGCCTCCTGGGAACCGTGGGCTGAAGCATCCCCACTCGTCAGTGCCACAGCTCCCTCGCCAGATGATGTTACAGAGGGAACACAGGGGTGGGGAAACAAAACAAGAAAGAAGTATGTCAATTCCAGGAAACATACACTCCCACCCAGCTCAGGCACAAACCCTCAGCAGACACAACACATGTTATGAATGTGCCTCTGACTGGTAGGCATGACCCCACAATACACTACATTCCCACCCTAAACCACTGCTCTGATACAATTTGTGAAGTGAACCAATGAGAGACGTTGCCAAGCTAACACATCTACAAGTTCATGAGGCTACATTGAATACAATTGTCCAAACAGGGGACACCTCACAGACCTACAGACCCTGCCAAAACTAGCTATGACACTATCCCACGGACTTGGAGGGGGGCAGGAATGCAGGGACACACCTGTCTATGTGCCTGGCACTACTATGCATGCATCCCTTATAATCTAACTACGCGCATCATAGTGGCATCATAACAGCATTGGCACTCACCCCCTTGTGGCTGCTGTGCTGCCTTCATGCACCCATCCAAATCTGGATAGGCCACCACCAGAATGCAGACCATTTGAGGGGTCAGGGTCTGACGGGCACCCCTCCCTCGTTGGGAGGCCTTCCCCAGCTGGGCCACTCCAGTCTTCCTCGCCCAGCACCTCAGGTCCTCCCACTGCTTCCTGCAGTGGATGCTCCACCAGTTGTAGTCCCCCAGGGTCTGCACGTCCTTGGTGATGGCTTGCCACAGTCCTCTCTTCTGATGGGCGCTGACCTGCGTGGGACACACAGAGTAAAGAAACACACGTCAGTGTGGGTGCCCCATACACAAATGCCAAGCCCGTTCCAACTGACATGGCCCATGGAGACATTGATATGGAGAAATTTCAAGCCAAAAACTGAAAGACACACTATGGGTGAGCAGTCACACAGTGAACAAAAATGCATACAGGCATCCAACACATTCACTAACATCTAAAGAGGATAAATAGCAACTCACCTGCTCCTCTGGTCGCCCATACAACTTGGTATACAGGGGTAGGACCCCATCCACCAGCTTCTCCAGCTCCTCCGCTGTGAAGGCCGGGGCCTGTTCCCCTGTAACACACAGCATCTCAGGGACAAGAGTCAGGACACAGCAGCACATGCAGTGGAGTTCTTACCTTCTCGTGCTGCAGGAGTCAAGGGCCTGTCAAACTGGCAGTAGATACCGCAGCGGTGTGCACCGTCAATGCCGGCGGCGATCAGGATTGGACCAGCTTCCCCATTGACAACCATGTAATCCAATGATCAGGTGCACGGCGATGAACACCGCCTACCACCATGACGAGTTATGCCAGCGGAATGAAGTAACTTCCACACTACAATACCTGGATGGCAGGAGGCTGCCATTTTGCATACACCATGTCTCCATAGCCTCGCTGGGGGCCTCATCCATGGCCCCATTCCCTCTACCTTCATCGAGAACTGACATGAGTACTGGTCCCCTCCATGTAATCATGGTTGGAAGTGTGATGCCATTATGTCTGAGACACCCACCACACATTAGCCTAACAGGATTACCTCATTCTTTGTGTTTGTGTGCGTTACATATATGTTGCATTGAAAACATGAATTGTGTCACCATGTGATGCAAGTGTATGTCCAAACTAAAGATGGGTTCCTTCATCACCCATAGGTACAGACCCATGTGGCGAGGGAGAGCCCCATCTGTTTACAGACCCCTGGTAGATCTGGCCACCATGGAGAAATGTCACATCATCATTACTTACCGACTTAATCGAGCTACAATCCTTGACCTCTGTGCAGAAATGGATCCTGTTCTGAAGCCGGCCAATAGAAATCACCATGCCGTACCTACAACTGTGCAGGTACTAACTGTGCTCAATTTTTTGGCCACAGGCTCATTTCAAGTGACAATGGGCATCGCTGCAGGTTTATCTCAGCCAATGTTCAGTCACAGCCTGTTCAATTTCCTGAATGTATTGAATGTATTCGTTCAACACTTGGAAAGTTATGTCCAGTTTCCCCAAAGGGCTGATTTCTTTGTAAATACCCCCCATGTGATAGGTGCCATTGATGGTACCCACATAGCCCTCATACCCCAAGAGTGGATGAACAGGTGTATCGGAATCGTAAAAACTGTCACTCCATGAATGTCCAATTGGTGTGTCCTGCTGATCAAAGCAGTTCACATGTCAATGAAAGGTTCCCAGGATCAGTCCATGATTCATTTGTCCTGAGAAACAACAGTGTGCCATACATGATGGGACAACTACAGGAGGACGGAGCTTGGCTCACAGGTGAGTGTGTATGACACTGGATCAGTACATAGCTGAGAGCCAGGCTTTATGCAAGTAAATTGTGTGTGTTTCAACCCTCTTTGGCCCACTTGTGTAGGGGATTCTGGCTACCCCAACATGCAATGGATCCTGACACCTGTGAGGAATCCCAGGACAGATGCAGGAGGAATTATAATGAGGCACATGGTCGTACTA